>NW_027472655.1:0-596626 GCF_030347505.1 Rhynchophorus ferrugineus | reverse complement strand
GATAGTCCATATCTCGGAAACTATAAGAGATAATGCAAGTTCGCAACCGGCAATGTAATTAGCATGCCGAATATTACTTGGAGTGTGAATTGGAACGAAATCGCCAATAGATAAGACCATTTTACAATTTGGGCCCAAGTTAGAAGCAGAGCCTAAGGTGTAAATTATCGATAGTCCATATCTCGGAAACTATAAGAGATAATGCAATTTGGCAACCGGCAATGTAATTAGCATGCCGAATATTACTTGGAATGTGAATTGGAACGAAATCGCCAATAGATAAGACCATTTTACAATTTGGGCCCAAGTTAGAAGCAGAGCCTAAGGTGTAAATTATCGATAGTCCATATCTCGGAAGCTATAAGAGATAATGCAATTTGGCAACCGGCAATGTAATTAGCATGCCGAATATTACTTGGAGTGTGAATTGGAACGAAATCGCCAATAGATAAGACCATTTTACAATTTGGGCCCAAGTTAGAAGCAGAGCCTAAGGTGTAAATTATCGATAGTCCATATCTCGGAAACTATAAGAGATAATGCAATTTGGCAACCGGCAATGTAATTAGCATGCCGAATATTACTTGGAATGTGAATTGCAACTAAATCGCCAATAGATAAGACCATTTTACAATTTGGGCCCAAGTTAGAAGCAGAGCCTAAGGTGTAAATTATCGATAGTCCATATCTCGGAAACTATAAGAGATAATGCAATTTGGCAACCGGCAATGTAATTAGCATGCCGAATATTACTTGGAATGTGAATTGCAACTAAATCGCCAATAGATAAGACCATTTTACAATTTGGGCCCAAGTTAGAAGCAGAGCCTAAGGTGTAAATTATCGATAGTCCATATCTCGGAAACTATAAGAGATAATGCAATTTGGCAACCGGCAATGTAATTAGCATGCCGAATATTACTTGGAATGTGAATTGGAACGAAATCGCCAATAGATAAGACCATTTTACAATTTGGGCCCAAGTTAGAAGCAGAGCCTAAGGTGTAAATTATCGATAGTCCATATCTCTGAAACTATAAGAGATAATGCAATTTCGCAACCGGCAATGTAATTAGCATGCCGAATATTACTTGGAATGTGAATTGGGACGAAATCGCCAATAGATAAGGCCATTTTACAATTTGGGTCCAAGTTAGAAGCAGAGCCTAAGGTGTAAATTATCGATAGTCCATATCTCGGAAACTATAAGAGATAATGCAATTTGGCAACCGGCAATGTAATTAGCATGCCGAATATTACTTGGAATGTGAATTGCAACTAAATCGCCAATAGATAAGACCATTTTACAATTTGGGCCCAAGTTAGAAGCAGAGCCTAAGGTGTAAATTATCGATAGTACATATCTCGGAAACTATAAGAGATAATGCAATTTGGCTACCGGCAATGAAATTAGCATGCCGAATATTACTTGGAATGTGAATTGGAACGAAATCGCCAATAGATAAGACCATTTTACAATTTGGGCCCAAGTTAGAAGCAGAGCCTAAGGTGTAAATTATCGATAGTCCATATCTCGGAAACTATAAGAGATAATGCAATTTGGCAACCGGCAATGTAATTAGCATGCCGAATATTACTTGGAATGTGAATTGGAACGAAATCGCCAATAGATAAGACCATTTTACAATTTGGGCCCAAGTTAGAAGCAGAGCCTAAGGTGTAAATTATCGATAGTCCATATCTCGGAAACTATAGAGATAATGCAATTTTGCAACCGGCAATGTAATTAGCATGCCGAATATTACTTGGAATGTGAATTGCAACTAAATCGCCAATAGATAAGACCATTTTACAATTTGGGCCCAAGTTACAAGCAGAGCCTAAGGTGTAAATTATCGATAGTCCATATCTCGGAAACTATAAGAGATAATGCAATTTGGCAACCGGCAATGTAATTAGCATGCCGAATATTACTTGGAATGTGAATTGGAACGAAATCGCCAATAGATAAGACCATTTTACAATTTGGGCCCAAGTTAGAAGCAGAGCCTAAGGTGTAAATTATCGATAGTCCATATCTCGGAAACTATAAGAGATAATGCAATTTGGCAACCGGCAATGTAATTAGCATGCCGAATATTACTTGGAATGTGAATTGCAACTAAATCGCCAATAGATAAGACCATTTTACAATTTGGGCCCAAGTTAGAAGCAGAGCCTAAGGTGTAAATTATCGATAGTCCATATCTCGGAAACTATAAGAGATAATGCAATTTGGCAACCGGCAATGTAATTAGCATGCCGAATATTACTTGGAATGTGAATTGGAACGAAATTGCCAATAGATAAGACCATTTTACAATTTGGGCCCAAGTTAGAAGCAGAGCCTAAGGTGTAAATTATCGATAGTCCATATCTCTGAAACTATAAGAGATAATGCAATTTCGCAACCGGCAATGTAATTAGCATGCCGAATATTACTTGGAATGTGAATTGGGACGAAATCGCCAATAGATAAGGCCATTTTACAATTTGGGTCCAAGTTAGAAGCAGAGCCTAAGGTGTAAATTATCGATAGTCCATATCTCGGAAACTATAAGAGATAATGCAATTTGGCAACCGACAATGTAATTAGCATGCCGAATATTACTTGAAATGTGAATTGGAACGAAATCGCCAATAGATAAGACCATTTTACAATTTGGGCCCAAGTTAGAAGCAGAGCCTAAGGTGTAAATTATTGATAGTCTATATCTCGGAAACTATAAGAGATAATGCAATTTGGCAACCGGCAATGTAATTAGCATGCCGAATATTACTTGGAATGTGAATTGGAACGAAATCGCCAATAGATAAGACTATTTTACAATTTGGGCCCAAGTTAGAAGCAGAGCCTAAGGTGTAAATTATCGATAGTCCATATCTCGGAAACTATAAGAGATAATGCAATTTGGCAACCGGCAATGTAATTAGCATGCCGAATATTACTTGGAATGTGAATTGGAACGAAATCGCCAATAGATAAGACCATTTTACAATTTGGGCCCAAGTTAGAAGCAGAGCCTAAGGTGTAAATTATCGATAGTCCATATCTCGGAAACTATAAGAGATAATGCAATTTGGCAACCGGCAATGTAATTAGCATGCCGAATATTACTTGGAATGTGAATTGGAACGAAATCGCCAATAGATAAGACCATTTTACAATTTGGGAGCAAGTTAGAAGCAGAGCCTAAGGTGTAAATTATCGATAGTCCATATCTCGGAAACTATAAGAGATAATGCAATTTCGCAACCGGCAATGTAATTAGCATGCCGAATATTACTTGGAATGTGAATTGGGACGAAATCGCCAATAGATAAAACCATTTTACAATTTGGGCCCAAGTTAGAAGCAGAGCCTAAGGTGTAAATTATCGATAGTCCATATCTCGGAAACTATAAGAGATAATGCAATTTGGCAACCGGCAATGTAATTAGCATGCCGAATATTACTTGGAATGTGAATTGGAACGAAATCGCCAATAGATAAGACCATTTTACAATTTGGGCCCAAGTTTGAAGCAGAGCCTAAGGTGTAAATTATCGATAGTCCATATCTCGGAAACTATAAGAGATAATGCAATTTGGCAACCGGCAATGTAATTAGCATGCCGAATATTACTTGGAATGTGAATTGGAACGGAATCGCCAATAGGTAAGACCATTTTACAATTTGGGCCCAAGTTAGAAGCAGAGCCTAAGGTGTAAATTATCGATAGTCCATATCTCGGAAACTATAAGAGATAATGCAATTTGGCAACCGGCAATGTAATTAGCATGCCGAATATTACTTGGAATGTGAATTGGAACGAAATCGCCAATAGATAAGGCCATTTTACAATTTGGGCCCAAGTTAGAAGCAGAGCCTAAGGTGTAAATTATCGATAGTCCATATCTCGGAAACTATAAGAGATAATGCAATTTCGCAACCGGCAATGTAATTAGCATGCCGAATATTACTTGGAGTGTGAATTGGAACGAAATCGCCAATAGATAAGACCATTTTACAATTTGGGCCCAAGTTAGAAGCAGAGCCTAAGGTGTAAATTATCGATAGTCCATATCTCGGAAACTATAAGAGATAATGCAATTTGGCAACCGGCAATGTAATTAGCATGCCGAATATTACTTGGAATGTGAATTGGAACGAAATCGCCAATAGATAAGACCATTTTACAATTTGGGCCCAAGTTAGAAGCAGAGCCTAAGGTGTAAATTATCGATAGTCCATATCTCGGAAACTATAAGAGATAATGCAATTTGGCAACCGGCAATGTAATTAGCATGCCGAATATTACTTGGAGTGTGAATTGGAACGAAATCGCCAATAGATAAGACCATTTTACAATTTGGGCCCAAGTTAGAAGCAGAGCCTAAGGTGTAAATTATCGATAGTCCATATCTCGGAAACTATAAGAGATAATGCAATTTGGCAACCGGCAATGTAATTAGCATGCCGAATATTACTTGGAATGTGAATTGCAACTAAATCGCCAATAGATAAGACCATTTTACAATTTGGGCCCAAGTTAGAAGCAGAGCCTAAGGTGTAAATTATCGATAGTCCATATCTCGGAAACTATAAGAGATAATGCAATTTGGCAACCGGCAATGTAATTAGCATGCCGAATATTACTTGGAATGTGAATTGCAACCAAATCGCCAATAGATAAGACCATTTTACAATTTGGGCCCAAGTTAGAAGCAGAGCCTAAGGTGTAAATTATCGATAGTCCATATCTCGGAAACTATAAGAGATAATGCAATTTGGCAACCGGCAATGTTATTAGCATGCCGAATATTACTTGGAATGTGAATTGGAACGAAATCGCCAATAGATAAGACCATTTTACAATTTGGGCCCAAGTTAGAAGCAGAGCCTAAGGTGTAAATTATCGATAGTCCATATCTCGGAAACTATAAGAGATAATGCAATTTGGCAACCGGCAATGTTATTAGCATGCCGAATATTACTTGGAATGTGAATTGGAACGAAATCGCCAATAGATAAGACCATTTTACAATTTGGGCCCAAGTTAGAAGCAGAGCCTAAGGTGTAAATTATCGATAGTCCATATCTCGGAAACTATAAGAGATAATGCAATTTGGTAACCGGCAATGTAATTAGCATGCCGAATATTACTTGGAATGTGAATTGGAACGAAATCGCCAATAGATAAGACCATTTTACAATTTGGGAGCAAGTTAGAAGCAGAGCCTAAGGTGTAAATTATCGATAGTCCATATCTCGGAAACTATAAGAGATAATGCAATTTCGCAACCGGCAATGTAATTAGCATGCCTAATATCACTTGGAATGTGAATTGGGACGAAATCGCCAATAGATAAAACCATTTTACAATTTGGGCCCAAGTTAGAAGCAGAGCCTAAGGTGTAAATTATCGATAGTCCATATCTCGGAAACTATAAGAGATAATGCAATTTGGCAACCGGCAATGTAATTAGCATGCCGAATATTACTTGGAATGTGAATTGCAACTAAATCGCCAATAGATAAGACCATTTTACAATTTGGGCCCAAGTTAGAAGCAGAGCCTAAGGTGTAAATTATCGATAGTCCATATCTCTGAAACTATAAGAGATAATGCAATTTCGCAACCGGCAATGTAATTAGCATGCCGAATATTACTTGGAATGTGAATTGGGACGAAATCGCCAATAGATAAGGCCATTTTACAATTTGGGTCCAAGTTAGAAGCAGAGCCTAAGGTGTAAATTATCGATAGTCCATATCTCGGAAACTATAAGAGATAATGCAATTTGGCAACCGGCAATGTAATTAGCATGCCGAATATTACTTGGAATGTGAATTGGAACGAAATCGCCAATAGATAAGACCATTTTACAATTTGGGCCCAAGTTAGAAGCAGAGCCTAAGGTGTAAATTATCGATAGTCCATATCTCGGAAACTATAAGAGATAATGCAATTTGGCAACCGGCAATGTAATTAGCATGCCGAATATTACTTGGAATGTGAATTGCAACTAAATCGCCAATAGATAAGACCATTTTACAATTTGGGCCCAAGTTAGAAGCAGAGCCTAAGGTGTAAATTATCGATAGTCCATATCTCTGAAACTATAAGAGATAATGCAATTTCGCAACCGGCAATGTAATTAGCATGCCGAATATTACTTGGAATGTGAATTGGGACGAAATCGCCAATAGATAAGGCCATTTTACAATTTGGGTCCAAGTTAGAAGCAGAGCCTAAGGTGTAAATTATCGATAGTCCATATCTCGGAAACTATAAGAGATAATGCAATTTGGCAACCGGCAATGTAATTAGCATGCCGAATATTACTTGGAATGTGAATTGGAACGAAATCGCCAATAGATAAGGCCATTTTACAATTTGGGCCCAAGTTAGAAGCAGAGCCTAAGGTGTAAATTATCGATAGTCCATATCTCGGAAACTATAGAGATAATGCAATTTTGCAACCGGCAATGTAATTAGCATGCCGAATATTACTTGGAATGTGAATTGCAACTAAATCGCCAATAGATAAGACCATTTTACAATTTGGGCCCAAGTTACAAGCAGAGCCTAAGGTGTAAATTATCGATAGTCCATATCTCGGAAACTATAAGAGATAATGCAATTTGGCAACCGGCAATGTAATTAGCATGCCGAATATTACTTGGAATGTGAATTGGAACGAAATCGCCAATAGATAAGACCATTTTACAATTTGGGCCCAAGTTAGAAGCAGAGCCTAAGGTGTAAATTATCGATAGTCCATATCTCGGAAACTATAAGAGATAATGCAATTTGGCAACCGGCAATGTAATTAGCATGCCGAATATTACTTGGAATGTGAATTGCAACTAAATCGCCAATAGATAAGACCATTTTACAATTTGGGCCCAAGTTAGAAGCAGAGCCTAAGGTGTAAATTATCGATAGTCCATATCTCGGAAACTATAAGAGATAATGCAATTTGGCAACCGGCAATGTAATTAGCATGCCGAATATTACTTGGAATGTGAATTGGAACGAAATTGCCAATAGATAAGACCATTTTACAATTTGGGCCCAAGTTAGAAGCAGAGCCTAAGGTGTAAATTATCGATAGTCCATATCTCTGAAACTATAAGAGATAATGCAATTTCGCAACCGGCAATGTAATTAGCATGCCGAATATTACTTGGAATGTGAATTGGGACGAAATCGCCAATAGATAAGGCCATTTTACAATTTGGGTCCAAGTTAGAAGCAGAGCCTAAGGTGTAAATTATCGATAGTCCATATCTCGGAAACTATAAGAGATAATGCAATTTGGCAACCGACAATGTAATTAGCATGCCGAATATTACTTGGAATGTGAATTGGAACGAAATCGCCAATAGATAAGACCATTTTACAATTTGGGCCCAAGTTAGAAGCAGAGCCTAAGGTGTAAATTATTGATAGTCTATATCTCGGAAACTATAAGAGATAATGCAATTTGGCAACCGGCAATGTAATTAGCATGCCGAATATTACTTGGAATGTGAATTGGAACGAAATCGCCAATAGATAAGACTATTTTACAATTTGGGCCCAAGTTAGAAGCAGAGCCTAAGGTGTAAATTATCGATAGTCCATATCTCGGAAACTATAAGAGATAATGCAATTTGGCAACCGGCAATGTAATTAGCATGCCGAATATTACTTGGAATGTGAATTGGAACGAAATCGCCAATAGATAAGACCATTTTACAATTTGGGCCCAAGTTAGAAGCAGAGCCTAAGGTGTAAATTATCGATAGTCCATATCTCGGAAACTATAAGAGATAATGCAATTTGGCAACCGGCAATGTAATTAGCATGCCGAATATTACTTGGAATGTGAATTGGAACGAAATCGCCAATAGATAAGACCATTTTACAATTTGGGAGCAAGTTAGAAGCAGAGCCTAAGGTGTAAATTATCGATAGTCCATATCTCGGAAACTATAAGAGATAATGCAATTTCGCAACCGGCAATGTAATTAGCATGCCGAATATTACTTGGAATGTGAATTGGGACGAAATCGCCAATAGATAAAACCATTTTACAATTTGGGCCCAAGTTAGAAGCAGAGCCTAAGGTGTAAATTATCGATAGTCCATATCTCGGAAACTATAAGAGATAATGCAATTTGGCAACCGGCAATGTAATTAGCATGCCGAATATTACTTGGAATGTGAATTGGAACGAAATCGCCAATAGATAAGACCATTTTACAATTTGGGCCCAAGTTTGAAGCAGAGCCTAAGGTGTAAATTATCGATAGTCCATATCTCGGAAACTATAAGAGATAATGCAATTTGGCAACCGGCAATGTAATTAGCATGCCGAATATTACTTGGAATGTGAATTGGAACGGAATCGCCAATAGGTAAGACCATTTTACAATTTGGGCCCAAGTTAGAAGCAGAGCCTAAGGTGTAAATTATCGATAGTCCATATCTCGGAAACTATAAGAGATAATGCAATTTGGCAACCGGAAATGTAATTAGCATGCCGAATATTACTTGGAATGTGAATTGGAACGAAATCGCCAATAGATAAGGCCATTTTACAATTTGGGCCCAAGTTAGAAGCAGAGCCTAAGGTGTAAATTATCGATAGTCCATATCTCGAAAACTATAAGAGATAATGCAATTTCGCAACCGGCAATGTAATTAGCATGCCGAATATTACTTGGAGTGTGAATTGGAACGAAATCGCCAATAGATAAGACCATTTTACAATTTGGGCCCAAGTTAGAAGCAGAGCCTAAGGTGTAAATTATCGATAGTCCATATCTCGGAAACTATAAGAGATAATGCAATTTGGCAACCGGCAATGTAATTAGCATGCCGAATATTACTTGGAATGTGAATTGGAACGAAATCGCCAATAGATAAGACCATTTTACAATTTGGGCCCAAGTTAGAAGCAGAGCCTAAGGTGTAAATTATCGATAGTCCATATCTCGGAAACTATAAGAGATAATGCAATTTGGCAACCGGCAATGTAATTAGCATGCCGAATATTACTTGGAGTGTGAATTGGAACGAAATCGCCAATAGATAAGACCATTTTACAATTTGGGCCCAAGTTAGAAGCAGAGCCTAAGGTGTAAATTATCGATAGTCCATATCTCGGAAACTATAAGAGATAATGCAATTTGGCAACCGGCAATGTAATTAGCATGCCGAATATTACTTGGAATGTGAATTGCAACTAAATCGCCAATAGATAAGACCATTTTACAATTTGGGCCCAAGTTAGAAGCAGAGCCTAAGGTGTAAATTATCGATAGTCCATATCTCGGAAACTATAAGAGATAATGCAATTTGGCAACCGGCAATGTAATTAGCATGCCGAATATTACTTGGAATGTGATTTGCAACCAAATCGCCAATAGATAAGACCATTTTACAATTTGGGCCCAAGTTAGAAGCAGAGCCTAAGGTGTAAATTATCGATAGTCCATATCTCGGAAACTATAAGAGATAATGCAATTTGGCAACCGGCAATGTAATTAGCATGCCGAATATTACTTGGAATATGAATTGGAACGAAATCGCCAATAGATAAGACCATTTTACAATTTGGGCCCAAGTTAGAAGCAGAGCCTAAGGTGTAAATTATCGATAGTCCATATCTCTGAAACTATAAGAGATAATGCAATTTCGCAACCGGCAATGTAATTAGCATGCCGAATATTACTTGGAATGTGAATTGGGACGAATTCGCCAATAGATAAGGCCATTTTACAATTTGGGTCCAAGTTAGAAGCAGAGCCTAAGGTGTAAATTATCGATAGTCCATATCTCGGAAACTATAAGAGATAATGCAATTTGGCAACCGACAATGTAATTAGCATGCCGAATATTACTTGGAATGTGAATTGGAACGAAATCGCCAATAGATAAGACCATTTTACAATTTGGGCCCAAGTTAGAAGCAGAGCCTAAGGTGTAAATTATTGATAGTCCATATCTCGGAAACTATAAGAGATAATGCAATTTGGCAACCGGCAATGTAATTAGCATGCCGAATATTACTTGGAATGTGAATTGGAACGAAATCGCCAATAGATAAGACCATTTTACAATTTGGGCCCAAGTTAGAAGCAGAGCCTAAGGTGTAAATTATCGATAGTCCATATCTCGGAAACTATAAGAGATAATGCAATTTGGCAACCGGCAATGTTATTAGCATGCCGAATATTACTTGGAATGTGAATTGGAACGAAATCGCCAATAGATAAGACCATTTTACAATTTGGGCCCAAGTTAGAAGCAGAGCCTAAGGTGTAAATTATCGATAGTCCATATCTCGGAAACTATAAGAGATAATGCAATTTGGCAACCGGCAATGTTATTAGCATGCCGAATATTACTTGGAATGTGAATTGGAACGAAATCGCCAATAGATAAGACCATTTTACAATTTGGGCCCAAGTTAGAAGCAGAGCCTAAGGTGTAAATTATCGATAGTCCATATCTCGGAAACTATAAGAGATAATGCAATTTGGTAACCGGCAATGTAATTAGCATGCCGAATATTACTTGGAATGTGAATTGGAACGAAATCGCCAATAGATAAGACCATTTTACAATTTGGGAGCAAGTTAGAAGCAGAGCCTAAGGTGTAAATTATCGATAGTCCATATCTCGGAAACTATAAGAGATAATGCAATTTCGCAACCGGCAATGTAATTAGCATGCCGAATATCACTTGGAATGTGAATTGGGACGAAATCGCCAATAGATAAAACCATTTTACAATTTGGGCCCAAGTTAGAAGCAGAGCCTAAGGTGTAAATTATCGATAGTCCATATCTCGGAAACTATAAGAGATAATGCAATTTGGCAACCGGCAATGTAATTAGCATGCCGAATATTACTTGGAATGTGAATTGCAACTAAATCGCCAATAGATAAGACCATTTTACAATTTGGGCCCAAGTTAGAAGCAGAGCCTAAGGTGTAAATTATCGATAGTCCATATCTCTGAAACTATAAGAGATAATGCAATTTCGCAACCGGCAATGTAATTAGCATGCCGAATATTACTTGGAATGTGAATTGGGACGAAATCGCCAATAGATAAGGCCATTTTACAATTTGGGTCCAAGTTAGAAGCAGAGCCTAAGGTGTAAATTATCGATAGTCCATATCTCGGAAACTATAAGAGATAATGCAATTTGGCAACCGACAATGTAATTAGCATGCCGAATATTACTTGGAATGTGAATTGGAACGAAATCGCCAATAGATAAGACCATTTTACAATTTGGGCCCAAGTTAGAAGCAGAGTCTAAGGTGTAAATTATGGATAGTCCATATCTCGGAAACTATAAGAGATAATGCAATTTGGCAACCGGCAATGTAATTAGCAGGCCGAATATTACTTGGAATGTGAATTGGAACGAAATCGCCAATAGATAAGACCATTTTACAATTTGGGCCCAAGTTAGAAGCAGAGCCTAAGGTGTAAATTATCGATAGTCCATATCTCGGAAACTATAAGAGATAATGCAATTTGGCAACCGGCAATGTTATTAGCATGCCGAATATTACTTGGAATGTGAATTGGAACGAAATCGCCAATAGATAAGACCATTTTACAATTTGGGCCCAAGTTAGAAGCAGAGCCTAAGGTGTAAATTATCGATAGTCCATATCTCGGAAACTATAAGAGATAATGCAATTTGGTAACCGGCAATGTAATTAGCATGCCGAATATTACTTGGAATGTGAATTGGAACGAAATCGCCAATAGATAAGACCATTTTACAATTTGGGAGCAAGTTAGAAGCAGAGCCTAAGGTGTAAATTATCGATAGTCCATATCTCGGAAACTATAAGAGATAATGCAATTTCGCAACCGGCAATGTAATTAGCATGCCGAATATCACTTGGAATGTGAATTGGGACGAAATCGCCAATAGATAAAACCATTTTACAATTTGGGCCCAAGTTAGAAGCAGAGCCTAAGGTGTAAATTATCGATAGTCCATATCTCGGAAACTATAAGAGATAATGCAATTTGGCAACCGGCAATGTAATTAGCATGCCGAATATTACTTGGAATGTGAATTGGAACGAAATCGCCAATAGATAAGACCATTTTACAATTTGGGCCCAAGTTAGAAGCAGAGCCTAAGGTGTAAATTATCGATAGTCCATATCTCGGAAACTATAAGAGATAATGCAATTTGGCAACCGGCAATGTAATTAGCATGCCGAATATTACTTGGAATGTGAATTGGAACGGAATCGCCAATAGGTAAGACCATTTTACAATTTGGGCCCAAGTTAGAAGCAGAGCCTAAGGTGTAAATTATCGATAGTCCATATCTCGGAAACTATAAGAGATAATGCAATTTGGCAACCGGCAATGTAATTAGCATGCCGAATATTACTTGGAATGTGAATTGGAACGAAATCGCCAATAGATAAGGCCATTTTACAATTTGGGCCCAAGTTAGAAGCAGAGCCTAAGGTGTAAATTATCGATAGTCCATATCTCGGAAACTATAAGAGATAATGCAATTTCGCAACCGGCAATGTAATTAGCATGCCGAATATTACTTGGAGTGTGAATTGGAACGAAATCGCCAATAGATAAGACCATTTTATAATTTGGGCCCAAGTTAGAAGCAGAGCCTAAGGTGTAAATTATCGATAGTCCATATCTCGGAAACTATAAGAAATAATGCAATTTGGCAACCGGCAATGTAATTAGCATGCCGAATATTACTTGGAATGTGAATTGGAACGAAATCGCCAATAGATAAGACCATTTTACAATTTGGGCCCAAGTTAGAAGCAGAGCCTAAGGTGTAAATTATCGATAGTCCATATCTCGGAAACTATAAGAGATAATGCAATTTGGCAACCGGCAATGTAATTAGCATGCCGAATATTACTTGGAATGTGAATTGCAACTAAATCGCCAATAGATAAGACCATTTTACAATTTGGGCCCAAGTTAGAAGCAGAGCCTAAGGTGTAAATTATCGATAGTCCATATCTCGGAAACTATAAGAGATAATGCAATTTGGCAACCGGCAATGTAATTAGCATGCCGAATATTACTTGGAATGTGAATTGGAACGAAATCGCCAATAGATAAGACCATTTTACAATTTGGGCCCAAGTTAGAAGCAGAGCCTAAGGTGTAAATTATCGATAGTCCATATCTCGGAAACTATAAGAGATAATGCAATTTGGCAACCGGCAATGTAACTACCATGCCGAATATTACTTGGAATGTGAATTGGAACGAAATCGCCAATAGATAAGACCATTTTACAATTTGGGCCCAAGTTAGAAGCAGAGCCTAAGGTGTAAATTATTGATAGTCCATATCTCGGAAACTATAAGAGATAATGCAATTTCGCAACCGGCAATGTAATTAGCATGCCGAATATCACTTGGAATGTGAATTGGGACGAAATCGCCAATAGATAAGACCATTTTACAATTTGGGCCCAAGTTAGAAGCAGAGCCTAAGGTGTAAATTATCGATAGTCCATATCTCGGAAACTATAAGAGATAATGCAATTTGGCAACCGGCAATGTAATTAGCATGCCGAATATTACTTGGAATGTGAATTGGAACGAAATCGCCAACAGATAAGACCATTTTACAATTTGGGCCCAAGTTAGAAGCAGAGCCTAAGGTGTAAATTATTGATAGTCCATATCTCGGAAACTATAAGAGATAATGCAATTTCGCAACCGGCAATGTAATTAGCATGCCGAATATCACTTGGAATGTGAATTGGGACGAAATCGCCAATAGATAAGACCATTTTACAATTTGGGCCCAAGTTGGAAGCAGAGCCTAAGGTGTAAATTATCGATAGTCCATATCTCGGAAAATATAAGAGATAATGCAATTTGGCAACCGGCAATGTAATTAGCATGCCGAATATTACTTGGAATGTGAATTGGAACGAAATCGCCAATAGATAAGACCATTTTACAATTTGGGCCCAAGTTAGAAGCAGAGCCTAAGGTGTAAATTATCGATAGTCCATATCTCGGAAACTATAAGAGATAATGCAATTTGGCAACCGGCAATGTAATTAGCATGCCGAATATTACTAGGAATGTGAATTGGAACGGAATCGCCAATAGGTAAGACCATTTTACAATTTGGGCCCAAGTTAGAAGCAGAGCCTAAGGTGTAAATTATCGATAGTCCATATCTCGGAAACTATAAGAGATAATGCAATTTGGCAACCGGCAATGTAATTAGCATGCCGAATATTACTTGGAATGTGAATTGGAACGAAATCGCCAATAGATAAGACCATTTTACAATTTGGGCCCAAGTTAGAAGCAGAGCCTAAGGTGTAAATTATCGATAGTCCATATCTCGGAAACTATAAGAGATAATGCAATTTGGCAACCGGCAATGTAATTAGCATGCCGAATATTACTTGGAATGTGAATTGCAACTAAATCGCCAATAGATAAGACCATTTTACAATTTGGGCCCAAGTTAGAAGCAGAGCCTAAGGTGTAAATTATCGATAGTCCATATCTCGGAAACTATAAGAGATAATGCAATTTGGCAACCGGCAATGTAATTAGCATGCCGAATATTACTTGGAATGTGAATTGGAACGAAATCGCCAATAGATAAGACCATTTTACAATTTGGGCCCAAGTTAGAAGCAGAGCCTAAGGTGTAAATTATCGATAGTCCATATCTCGGAAACTATAAGAGATAATGCAATTTGGCAACCGGCAATGTAATTAGCATGCCGAATATTACTTGGAATGTGAATTGGAACGGAATCGCCAATAGGTAAGACCATTTTACAATTTGGGCCCAAGTTAGAAGCAGAGCCTAAGGTGTAAATTATCGATAGTCCATATCTCGGAAACTATAAGAGATAATGCAATTTGGCAACCGGCAATGTAATTAGCATGCCGAATATTACTTGGAATGTGAATTGGAACGAAATCGCCAATAGATAAGGCCATTTTACAATTTGGGCCCAAGTTAGAAGCAGAGCCTAAGGTGTAAATTATCGATAGTCCATATCTCGGAAACTATAAGAGATAATGCAATTTGGCAACCGGCAATGTAATTAGCATGCCGAATATTACTTGGAATGTGAATTGCAACTAAATCGCCAATAGATAAGACTATTTTACAATTTGGGCCCAAGTTAGAAGCAGAGCCTAAGGTGTAAATTATCGATAGTCCATATCTCGGAAACTATAAGAGATAATGCAATTTGGCAACCGGCAATGTAATTAGCATGCCGAATATTACTTGGAATGTGAATTGGAACGAAATCGCCAATAGATAAGACCATTTTACAATTTGGGAGCAAGTTAGAAGCAGAGCCTAAGGTGTAAATTATCGATAGTCCATATCTCGGAAACTATAAGAGATAATGCAATTTCGCAACCGGCAATGTAATTAGCATGCCGAATATCACTTGGAATGTGAATTGGGACGAAATCGCCAATAGATAAAACCATTTTACAATTTGGGCCCAAGTTAGAAGCAGAGCCTAAGGTGTAAATTATCGATAGTCCATATCTCGGAAACTATAAGAGATAATGCAATTTGGCAACCGGCAATGTAATTAGCATGCCGAATATTACTTGGAATGTGAATTGGAACGAAATCGCCAATAGATAAGACCATTTTACAATTTGGGCCCAAGTTAGAAGCAGAGCCTAAGGTGTAAATTATCGATAGTCCATATCTCGGAAACTATAAGAGATAATGCAATTTGGCAACCGGCAATGTAATTAGCATGCCGAATATTACTTGGAATGTGAATTGGAACGGAATCGCCAATAGGTAAGACCATTTTACAATTTGGGCCCAAGTTAGAAGCAGAGCCTAAGGTGTAAATTATCGATAGTCCATATCTCGGAAACTATAAGAGATAATGCAATTTGGCAACCGGCAATGTAATTAGCATGCCGAATATTACTTGGAATGTGAATTGGAACGAAATCGCCAATAGATAAGGCCATTTTACAATTTGGGCCCAAGTTAGAAGCAGAGCCTAAGGTGTAAATTATCGATAGTCCATATCTCGGAAACTATAAGAGATAATGCAATTTGGCAACCGGCAATGTAATTAGCATGCCGAATATTACTTGGAATGTGAATTGGAACGAAATCGCCAATAGATAAGACCATTTTACAATTTGGGAGCAAGTTAGAAGCAGAGCCTAAGGTGTAAATTATCGATAGTCCATATCTCGGAAACTATAAGAGATAATGCAATTTGGCAACCGGCAATGTAATTAGCAGGCCGAATATTACTTGGAATGTGAATTGGAACGAAATCGCCAATAGATAAGACCATTTTACAATTTGGGAGCAAGTTAGAAGCAGAGCCTAAGGTGTAAATTATCGATAGTCCATATCTCGGAAACTATAAGAGATAATGCAATTTCGCAACCGGCAATGTAATTAGCATGCCGAATATCACTTGGAATGTGAATTGGGACGAAATCGCCAATAGATAAGGCCATTTTACAATTTGGGTCCAAGTTAGAAGCAGAGCCTAAGGTGTAAATTATCGATAGTCCATATCTCGGAAACTATAAGAGATAATGCAATTTGGCAACCGACAATGTAATTAGCATGCCGAATATTACTTGGAATGTGAATTGGAACGAAATCGCCAATAGATAAGACCATTTTACAATTTGGGCCCAAGTTAGAAGCAGAGTCTAAGGTGTAAATTATGGATAGTCCATATCTCGGAAACTATAAGAGATAATGCAATTTGGCAACCGGCAATGTAATTAGCAGGCCGAATATTACTTGGAATGTGAATTGGAACGAAATCGCCAATAGATAAGACCATTTTACAATTTGGGCCCAAGTTAGAAGCAGAGCCTAAGGTGTAAATTATCGATAGTCCATATCTCGGAAACTATAAGAGATAATGCAATTTGGCAACCGGCAATGTTATTAGCATGCCGAATATTACTTGGAATGTGAATTGGAACGAAATCGCCAATAGATAAGACCATTTTACAATTTGGGCCCAAGTTAGAAGCAGAGCCTAAGGTGTAAATTATCGATAGTCCATATCTCGGAAACTATAAGAGATAATGCAATTTGGTAACCGGCAATGTAATTAGCATGCCGAATATTACTTGGAATGTGAATTGGAACGAAATCGCCAATAGATAAGACCATTTTACAATTTGGGAGCAAGTTAGAAGCAGAGCCTAAGGTGTAAATTATCGATAGTCCATATCTCGGAAACTATAAGAGATAATGCAATTTCGCAACCGGCAATGTAATTAGCATGCCGAATATCACTTGGAATGTGAATTGGGACGAAATCGCCAATAGATAAAACCATTTTACAATTTGGGCCCAAGTTAGAAGCAGAGCCTAAGGTGTAAATTATCGATAGTCCATATCTCGGAAACTATAAGAGATAATGCAATTTGGCAACCGGCAATGTAATTAGCATGCCGAATATTACTTGGAATGTGAATTGGAACGAAATCGCCAATAGATAAGACCATTTTACAATTTGGGCCCAAGTTAGAAGCAGAGCCTAAGGTGTAAATTATCGATAGTCCATATCTCGGAAACTATAAGAGATAATGCAATTTGGCAACCGGCAATGTAATTAGCATGCCGAATATTACTTGGAATGTGAATTGGAACGGAATCGCCAATAGGTAAGACCATTTTACAATTTGGGCCCAAGTTAGAAGCAGAGCCTAAGGTGTAAATTATCGATAGTCCATATCTCGGAAACTATAAGAGATAATGCAATTTGGCAACCGGCAATGTAATTAGCATGCCGAATATTACTTGGAATGTGAATTGGAACGAAATCGCCAATAGATAAGGCCATTTTACAATTTGGGCCCAAGTTAGAAGCAGAGCCTAAGGTGTAAATTATCGATAGTCCATATCTCGGAAACTATAAGAGATAATGCAATTTCGCAACCGGCAATGTAATTAGCATGCCGAATATTACTTGGAGTGTGAATTGGAACGAAATCGCCAATAGATAAGACCATTTTATAATTTGGGCCCAAGTTAGAAGCAGAGCCTAAGGTGTAAATTATCGATAGTCCATATCTCGGAAACTATAAGAAATAATGCAATTTGGCAACCGGCAATGTAATTAGCATGCCGAATATTACTTGGAATGTGAATTGGAACGAAATCGCCAATAGATAAGACCATTTTACAATTTGGGCCCAAGTTAGAAGCAGAGCCTAAGGTGTAAATTATCGATAGTCCATATCTCGGAAACTATAAGAGATAATGCAATTTGGCAACCGGCAATGTAATTAGCATGCCGAATATTACTTGGAATGTGAATTGCAACTAAATCGCCAATAGATAAGACCATTTTACAATTTGGGCCCAAGTTAGAAGCAGAGCCTAAGGTGTAAATTATCGATAGTCCATATCTCGGAAACTATAAGAGATAATGCAATTTGGCAACCGGCAATGTAATTAGCATGCCGAATATTACTTGGAATGTGAATTGGAACGAAATCGCCAATAGATAAGACCATTTTACAATTTGGGCCCAAGTTAGAAGCAGAGCCTAAGGTGTAAATTATCGATAGTCCATATCTCGGAAACTATAAGAGATAATGCAATTTGGCAACCGGCAATGTAACTACCATGCCGAATATTACTTGGAATGTGAATTGGAACGAAATCGCCAATAGATAAGACCATTTTACAATTTGGGCCCAAGTTAGAAGCAGAGCCTAAGGTGTAAATTATTGATAGTCCATATCTCGGAAACTATAAGAGATAATGCAATTTCGCAACCGGCAATGTAATTAGCATGCCGAATATCACTTGGAATGTGAATTGGGACGAAATCGCCAATAGATAAGACCATTTTACAATTTGGGCCCAAGTTAGAAGCAGAGCCTAAGGTGTAAATTATCGATAGTCCATATCTCGGAAACTATAAGAGATAATGCAATTTGGCAACCGGCAATGTAATTAGCATGCCGAATATTACTTGGAATGTGAATTGGAACGAAATCGCCAACAGATAAGACCATTTTACAATTTGGGCCCAAGTTAGAAGCAGAGCCTAAGGTGTAAATTATTGATAGTCCATATCTCGGAAACTATAAGAGATAATGCAATTTCGCAACCGGCAATGTAATTAGCATGCCGAATATCACTTGGAATGTGAATTGGGACGAAATCGCCAATAGATAAGACCATTTTACAATTTGGGCCCAAGTTGGAAGCAGAGCCTAAGGTGTAAATTATCGATAGTCCATATCTCGGAAAATATAAGAGATAATGCAATTTGGCAACCGGCAATGTAATTAGCATGCCGAATATTACTTGGAATGTGAATTGGAACGAAATCGCCAATAGATAAGACCATTTTACAATTTGGGCCCAAGTTAGAAGCAGAGCCTAAGGTGTAAATTATCGATAGTCCATATCTCGGAAACTATAAGAGATAATGCAATTTGGCAACCGGCAATGTAATTAGCATGCCGAATATTACTAGGAATGTGAATTGGAACGGAATCGCCAATAGGTAAGACCATTTTACAATTTGGGCCCAAGTTAGAAGCAGAGCCTAAGGTGTAAATTATCGATAGTCCATATCTCGGAAACTATAAGAGATAATGCAATTTGGCAACCGGCAATGTAATTAGCATGCCGAATATTACTTGGAATGTGAATTGGAACGAAATCGCCAATAGATAAGACCATTTTACAATTTGGGCCCAAGTTAGAAGCAGAGCCTAAGGTGTAAATTATCGATAGTCCATATCTCGGAAACTATAAGAGATAATGCAATTTGGCAACCGGCAATGTAATTAGCATGCCGAATATTACTTGGAATGTGAATTGCAACTAAATCGCCAATAGATAAGACCATTTTACAATTTGGGCCCAAGTTAGAAGCAGAGCCTAAGGTGTAAATTATCGATAGTCCATATCTCGGAAACTATAAGAGATAATGCAATTTGGCAACCGGCAATGTAATTAGCATGCCGAATATTACTTGGAATGTGAATTGGAACGAAATCGCCAATAGATAAGACCATTTTACAATTTGGGCCCAAGTTAGAAGCAGAGCCTAAGGTGTAAATTATCGATAGTCCATATCTCGGAAACTATAAGAGATAATGCAATTTGGCAACCGGCAATGTAATTAGCATGCCGAATATTACTTGGAATGTGAATTGGAACGGAATCGCCAATAGGTAAGACCATTTTACAATTTGGGCCCAAGTTAGAAGCAGAGCCTAAGGTGTAAATTATCGATAGTCCATATCTCGGAAACTATAAGAGATAATGCAATTTGGCAACCGGCAATGTAATTAGCATGCCGAATATTACTTGGAATGTGAATTGGAACGAAATCGCCAATAGATAAGGCCATTTTACAATTTGGGCCCAAGTTAGAAGCAGAGCCTAAGGTGTAAATTATCGATAGTCCATATCTCGGAAACTATAAGAGATAATGCAATTTGGCAACCGGCAATGTAATTAGCATGCCGAATATTACTTGGAATGTGAATTGCAACTAAATCGCCAATAGATAAGACTATTTTACAATTTGGGCCCAAGTTAGAAGCAGAGCCTAAGGTGTAAATTATCGATAGTCCATATCTCGGAAACTATAAGAGATAATGCAATTTGGCAACCGGCAATGTAATTAGCATGCCGAATATTACTTGGAATGTGAATTGGAACGAAATCGCCAATAGATAAGACCATTTTACAATTTGGGAGCAAGTTAGAAGCAGAGCCTAAGGTGTAAATTATCGATAGTCCATATCTCGGAAACTATAAGAGATAATGCAATTTCGCAACCGGCAATGTAATTAGCATGCCGAATATCACTTGGAATGTGAATTGGGACGAAATCGCCAATAGATAAAACCATTTTACAATTTGGGCCCAAGTTAGAAGCAGAGCCTAAGGTGTAAATTATCGATAGTCCATATCTCGGAAACTATAAGAGATAATGCAATTTGGCAACCGGCAATGTAATTAGCATGCCGAATATTACTTGGAATGTGAATTGGAACGAAATCGCCAATAGATAAGACCATTTTACAATTTGGGCCCAAGTTAGAAGCAGAGCCTAAGGTGTAAATTATCGATAGTCCATATCTCGGAAACTATAAGAGATAATGCAATTTGGCAACCGGCAATGTAATTAGCATGCCGAATATTACTTGGAATGTGAATTGGAACGGAATCGCCAATAGGTAAGACCATTTTACAATTTGGGCCCAAGTTAGAAGCAGAGCCTAAGGTGTAAATTATCGATAGTCCATATCTCGGAAACTATAAGAGATAATGCAATTTGGCAACCGGCAATGTAATTAGCATGCCGAATATTACTTGGAATGTGAATTGGAACGAAATCGCCAATAGATAAGGCCATTTTACAATTTGGGCCCAAGTTAGAAGCAGAGCCTAAGGTGTAAATTATCGATAGTCCATATCTCGGAAACTATAAGAGATAATGCAATTTGGCAACCGGCAATGTAATTAGCATGCCGAATATTACTTGGAATGTGAATTGGAACGAAATCGCCAATAGATAAGACCATTTTACAATTTGGGAGCAAGTTAGAAGCAGAGCCTAAGGTGTAAATTATCGATAGTCCATATCTCGGAAACTATAAGAGATAATGCAATTTCGCAACCGGCAATGTAATTAGCATGCCGAATATCACTTGGAATGTGAATTGGGACGAAATCGCCAATAGATAAAACCATTTTACAATTTGGGCCCAAGTTAGAAGCAGAGCCTAAGGTGTAAATTATCGATAGTCCATATCTCGGAAACTATAAGAGATAATGCAATTTGGCAACCGGCAATGTAATTAGCATGCCGAATATTACTTGGAATGTGAATTGGAACGAAATCGCCAATAGATAAGACCATTTTACAATTTGGGCCCAAGTTAGAAGCAGAGCCTAAGGTGTAAATTATCGATAGTCCATATCTCGGAAACTATAAGAGATAATGCAATTTGGCAACCGGCAATGTAATTAGCATGCCGAATATTACTTGGAATGTGAATTGGAACGGAATCGCCAATAGGTAAGACCATTTTACAATTTGGGCCCAAGTTAGAAGCAGAGCCTAAGGTGTAAATTATCGATAGTCCATATCTCGGAAACTATAAGAGATAATGCAATTTGGCAACCGGCAATGTAATTAGCATGCCGAATATTACTTGGAATGTGAATTGGAACGAAATCGCCAATAGATAAGACCATTTTAGAATTTGGGCCCAAGTTAGAAGCAGAGCCTAAGGTGTAAATTATCGATAGTCCATATCTCGGAAACTATAAGAGATAATGCAATTTGGCAACCGGCAATGTAATTAGCATGCCGAATATTACTTGGAATGTGAATTGGAACGAAATCGCCAATAGATAAGACCATTTTACAATTTGGGCCCAAGTTAGAAGCAGAGCCTAAGGTGTAAATTATTGATAGTCCATATCTCGGAAACTATAAGAGATAATGCAATTTCGCAACCGGCAATGTAATTAGCATGCCGAATATCACTTGGAATGTGAATTGGGACGAAATCGCCAATAGATAAAACCATTTTACAATTTGGGCCCAAGTTAGAAGCAGAGCCTAAGGTGTAAATTATCGATAGTCCATATCTCGGAAACTATAAGAGATAATGCAATTTGGCAACCGGCAATGTAATTAGCATGCCGAATATTACTTGGAATGTGAATTGGAACGAAATCGCCAATAGATAAGACCATTTTACAATTTGGGCCCAAGTTAGAAGCAGAGCCTAAGGTGTAAATTATCGATAGTCCATATCTCGGAAACTATAAGAGATAATGCAATTTGGCAACCGGCAATGTAATTAGCATGCCGAATATTACTTGGAATGTGAATTGGAACGGAATCGCCAATAGGTAAGACCATTTTACAATTTGGGCCCAAGTTAGAAGCAGAGCCTAAGGTGTAAATTATCGATAGTCCATATCTCGGAAACTATAAGAGATAATGCAATTTGGCAACCGGCAATGTAATTAGCATGCCGAATATTACTTGGAATGTGAATTGGAACGAAATCGCCAATAGATAAGGCCATTTTACAATTTGGGCCCAAGTTAGAAGCAGAGCCTAAGGTGTAAATTATCGATAGTCCATATCTCGGAAACTATAAGAGATAATGCAATTTCGCAACCGGCAATGTAATTAGCATGCCGAATATTACTTGGAGTGTGAATTGGAACGAAATCGCCAATAGATAAGACCATTTTACAATTTGGGCCCAAGTTAGAAGCAGAGCCTAAGGTGTAAATTATCGATAGTCCATATCTCGGAAACTATAAGAAATAATGCAATTTGGCAACCGGCAATGTAATTAGCATGCCGAATATTACTTGGAATGTGAATTGGAACGAAATCGCCAATAGATAAGACCATTTTACAATTTGGGCCCAAGTTAGAAGCAGAGCCTAAGGTGTAAATTATCGATAGTCCATATCTCGGAAACTATAAGAGATAATGCAATTTGGCAACCGGCAATGTAATTAGCATGCCGAATATTACTTGGAATGTGAATTGCAACTAAATCGCCAATAGATAAGACCATTTTACAATTTGGGCCCAAGTTAGAAGCAGAGCCTAAGGTGTAAATTATCGATAGTCCATATCTCGGAAACTATAAGAGATAATGCAATTTGGCAACCGGCAATGTAATTAGCATGCCGAATATTACTTGGAATGTGAATTGGAACGAAATCGCCAATAGATAAGACCATTTTACAATTTGGGCCCAAGTTAGAAGCAGAGCCTAAGGTGTAAATTATCGATAGTCCATATCTCGGAAACTATAAGAGATAATGCAATTTGGCAACCGGCAATGTAATTAGCATGCCGAATATTACTTGGAATGTGAATTGGAACGAAATCGCCAATAGATAAGACCATTTTACAATTTGGGCCCAAGTTAGAAGCAGAGCCTAAGGTGTAAATTATTGATAGTCCATATCTCGGAAACTATAAGAGATAATGCAATTTCGCAACCGGCAATGTAATTAGCATGCCGAATATCACTTGGAATGTGAATTGGGACGAAATCGCCAATAGATAAGACCATTTTACAATTTGGGCCCAAGTTAGAAGCAGAGCCTAAGGTGTAAATTATCGATAGTCCATATCTCGGAAACTATAAGAGATAATGCAATTTGGCAACCGGCAATGTAATTAGCATGCCGAATATTACTTGGAATGTGAATTGGAACGAAATCGCCAACAGATAAGACCATTTTACAATTTGGGCCCAAGTTAGAAGCAGAGCCTAAGGTGTAAATTATTGATAGTCCATATCTCGGAAACTATAAGAGATAATGCAATTTCGCAACCGGCAATGTAATTAGCATGCCGAATATCACTTGGAATGTGAATTGGGACGAAATCGCCAATAGATAAGACCATTTTACAATTTGGGCCCAAGTTGGAAGCAGAGCCTAAGGTGTAAATTATCGATAGTCCATATCTCGGAAAATATAAGAGATAATGCAATTTGGCAACCGGCAATGTAATTAGCATGCCGAATATTACTTGGAATGTGAATTGGAACGAAATCGCCAATAGATAAGACCATTTTACAATTTGGGCCCAAGTTAGAAGCAGAGCCTAAGGTGTAAATTATCGATAGTCCATATCTCGGAAACTATAAGAGATAATGCAATTTGGCAACCGGCAATGTAATTAGCATGCCGAATATTACTAGGAATGTGAATTGGAACGGAATCGCCAATAGGTAAGACCATTTTACAATTTGGGCCCAAGTTAGAAGCAGAGCCTAAGGTGTAAATTATCGATAGTCCATATCTCGGAAACTATAAGAGATAATGCAATTTGGCAACCGGCAATGTAATTAGCATGCCGAATATTACTTGGAATGTGAATTGGAACGAAATCGCCAATAGATAAGACCATTTTACAATTTGGGCCCAAGTTAGAAGCAGAGCCTAAGGTGTAAATTATCGATAGTCCATATCTCGGAAACTATAAGAGATAATGCAATTTGGCAACCGGCAATGTAATTAGCATGCCGAATATTACTTGGAATGTGAATTGCAACTAAATCGCCAATAGATAAGACCATTTTACAATTTGGGCCCAAGTTAGAAGCAGAGCCTAAGGTGTAAATTATCGATAGTCCATATCTCGGAAACTATAAGAGATAATGCAATTTGGCAACCGGCAATGTAATTAGCATGCCGAATATTACTTGGAATGTGAATTGGAACGAAATCGCCAATAGATAAGACCATTTTACAATTTGGGCCCAAGTTAGAAGCAGAGCCTAAGGTGTAAATTATCGATAGTCCATATCTCGGAAACTATAAGAGATAATGCAATTTGGCAACCGGCAATGTAATTAGCATGCCGAATATTACTTGGAATGTGAATTGGAACGGAATCGCCAATAGGTAAGACCATTTTACAATTTGGGCCCAAGTTAGAAGCAGAGCCTAAGGTGTAAATTATCGATAGTCCATATCTCGGAAACTATAAGAGATAATGCAATTTGGCAACCGGCAATGTAATTAGCATGCCGAATATTACTTGGAATGTGAATTGGAACGAAATCGCCAATAGATAAGGCCATTTTACAATTTGGGCCCAAGTTAGAAGCAGAGCCTAAGGTGTAAATTATCGATAGTCCATATCTCGGAAACTATAAGAGATAATGCAATTTGGCAACCGGCAATGTAATTAGCATGCCGAATATTACTTGGAATGTGAATTGCAACTAAATCGCCAATAGATAAGACTATTTTACAATTTGGGCCCAAGTTAGAAGCAGAGCCTAAGGTGTAAATTATCGATAGTCCATATCTCGGAAACTATAAGAGATAATGCAATTTGGCAACCGGCAATGTAATTAGCATGCCGAATATTACTTGGAATGTGAATTGGAACGAAATCGCCAATAGATAAGACCATTTTACAATTTGGGAGCAAGTTAGAAGCAGAGCCTAAGGTGTAAATTATCGATAGTCCATATCTCGGAAACTATAAGAGATAATGCAATTTCGCAACCGGCAATGTAATTAGCATGCCGAATATCACTTGGAATGTGAATTGGGACGAAATCGCCAATAGATAAAACCATTTTACAATTTGGGCCCAAGTTAGAAGCAGAGCCTAAGGTGTAAATTATCGATAGTCCATATCTCGGAAACTATAAGAGATAATGCAATTTGGCAACCGGCAATGTAATTAGCATGCCGAATATTACTTGGAATGTGAATTGGAACGAAATCGCCAATAGATAAGACCATTTTACAATTTGGGCCCGAGTTAGAAGCAGAGCCTAAGGTGTAAATTATCGATAGTCCATATCTCGGAAACTATAAGAGATAATGCAATTTGGCAACCGGCAATGTAATTAGCATGCCGAATATTACTTGGAATGTGAATTGGAACGGAATCGCCAATAGGTAAGACCATTTTACAATTTGGGCCCAAGTTAGAAGCAGAGCCTAAGGTGTAAATTATCGATAGTCCATATCTCGGAAACTATAAGAGATAATGCAATTTGGCAACCGGCAATGTAATTAGCATGCCGAATATTACTTGGAATGTGAATTGGAACGAAATCGCCAATAGATAAGGCCATTTTACAATTTGGGCCCAAGTTAGAAGCAGAGCCTAAGGTGTAAATTATCGATAGTCCATATCTCGGAAACTATAAGAGATAATGCAATTTGGCAACCGGCAATGTAATTAGCATGCCGAATATTACTTGGAATGTGAATTGGAACGAAATCGCCAATAGATAAGACCATTTTACAATTTGGGAGCAAGTTAGAAGCAGAGCCTAAGGTGTAAATTATCGATAGTCCATATCTCGGAAACTATAAGAGATAATGCAATTTCGCAACCGGCAATGTAATTAGCATGCCGAATATCACTTGGAATGTGAATTGGGACGAAATCGCCAATAGATAAAACCATTTTACAATTTGGGCCCAAGTTAGAAGCAGAGCCTAAGGTGTAAATTATCGATAGTCCATATCTCGGAAACTATAAGAGATAATGCAATTTGGCAACCGGCAATGTAATTAGCATGCCGAATATTACTTGGAATGTGAATTGGAACGAAATCGCCAATAGATAAGACCATTTTACAATTTGGGCCCAAGTTAGAAGCAGAGCCTAAGGTGTAAATTATCGATAGTCCATATCTCGGAAACTATAAGAGATAATGCAATTTGGCAACCGGCAATGTAATTAGCATGCCGAATATTACTTGGAATGTGAATTGGAACGGAATCGCCAATAGGTAAGACCATTTTACAATTTGGGCCCAAGTTAGAAGCAGAGCCTAAGGTGTAAATTATCGATAGTCCATATCTCGGAAACTATAAGAGATAATGCAATTTGGCAACCGGCAATGTAATTAGCATGCCGAATATTACTTGGAATGTGAATTGGAACGAAATCGCCAATAGATAAGACCATTTTACAATTTGGGCCCAAGTTAGAAGCAGAGCCTAAGGTGTAAATTATCGATAGTCCATATCTCGGAAACTATAAGAGATAATGCAATTTGGCAACCGGCAATGTAATTAGCATGCCGAATATTACTTGGAATGTGAATTGGAACGAAATCGCCAATAGATAAGACCATTTTACAATTTGGGCCCAAGTTAGAAGCAGAGCCTAAGGTGTAAATTATTGATAGTCCATATCTCGGAAACTATAAGAGATAATGCAATTTCGCAACCGGCAATGTAATTAGCATGCCGAATATCACTTGGAATGTGAATTGGGACGAAATCGCCAATAGATAAAACCATTTTACAATTTGGGCCCAAGTTAGAAGCAGAGCCTAAGGTGTAAATTATCGATAGTCCATATCTCGGAAACTATAAGAGATAATGCAATTTGGCAACCGGCAATGTAATTAGCATGCCGAATATTACTTGGAATGTGAATTGGAACGAAATCGCCAATAGATAAGACCATTTTACAATTTGGGCCCAAGTTAGAAGCAGAGCCTAAGGTGTAAATTATCGATAGTCCATATCTCGGAAACTATAAGGGATAATGCAATTTGGCAACCGGCAATGTAATTAGCATGCCGAATATTACTTGGAATGTGAATTGGAACGGAATCGCCAATAGGTAAGACCATTTTACAATTTGGGCCCAAGTTAGAAGCAGAGCCTAAGGTGTAAATTATCGATAGTCCATATCTCGGAAACTATAAGAGATAATGCAATTTGGCAACCGGCAATGTAATTAGCATGCCGAATATTACTTGGAATGTGAATTGGAACGAAATCGCCAATAGATAAGGCCATTTTACAATTTGGGCCCAAGTTAGAAGCAGAGCCTAAGGTGTAAATTATCGATAGTCCATATCTCGGAAACTATAAGAGATAATGCAATTTCGCAACCGGCAATGTAATTAGCATGCCGAATATTACTTGGAGTGTGAATTGGAACGAAATCGCCAATAGATAAGACCATTTTACAATTTGGGCCCAAGTTAGAAGCAGAGCCTAAGGTGTAAATTATCGATAGTCCATATCTCGGAAACTATAAGAAATAATGCAATTTGGCAACCGGCAATGTAATTAGCATGCCGAATATTACTTGGAATGTGAATTGGAACGAAATCGCCAATAGATAAGACCATTTTACAATTTGGGCCCAAGTTAGAAGCAGAGCCTAAGGTGTAAATTATCGATAGTCCATATCTCGGAAACTATAAGAGATAATGCAATTTGGCAACCGGCAATGTAATTAGCATGCCGAATATTACTTGGAATGTGAATTGCAACTAAATCGCCAATAGATAAGACCATTTTACAATTTGGGCCCAAGTTAGAAGCAGAGCCTAAGGTGTAAATTATCGATAGTCCATATCTCGGAAACTATAAGAGATAATGCAATTTGGCAACCGGCAATGTAATTAGCATGCCGAATATTACTTGGAATGTGAATTGGAACGAAATCGCCAATAGATAAGACCATTTTACAATTTGGGCCCAAGTTAGAAGCAGAGCCTAAGGTGTAAATTATCGATAGTCCATATCTCGGAAACTATAAGAGATAATGCAATTTGGCAACCGGCAATGTAATTAGCATGCCGAATATTACTTGGAATGTGAATTGGAACGAAATCGCCAATAGATAAGACCATTTTACAATTTGGGCCCAAGTTAGAAGCAGAGCCTAAGGTGTAAATTATTGATAGTCCATATCTCGGAAACTATAAGAGATAATGCAATTTCGCAACCGGCAATGTAATTAGCATGCCGAATATCACTTGGAATGTGAATTGGGACGAAATCGCCAATAGATAAGACCATTTTACAATTTGGGCCCAAGTTAGAAGCAGAGCCTAAGGTGTAAATTATCGATAGTCCATATCTCGGAAACTATAAGAGATAATGCAATTTGGCAACCGGCAATGTAATTAGCATGCCGAATATTACTTGGAATGTGAATTGGAACGAAATCGCCAACAGATAAGACCATTTTACAATTTGGGCCCAAGTTAGAAGCAGAGCCTAAGGTGTAAATTATTGATAGTCCATATCTCGGAAACTATAAGAGATAATGCAATTTCGCAACCGGCAATGTAATTAGCATGCCGAATATCACTTGGAATGTGAATTGGGACGAAATCGCCAATAGATAAGACCATTTTACAATTTGGGCCCAAGTTGGAAGCAGAGCCTAAGGTGTAAATTATCGATAGTCCATATCTCGGAAAATATAAGAGATAATGCAATTTGGCAACCGGCAATGTAATTAGCATGCCGAATATTACTTGGAATGTGAATTGGAACGAAATCGCCAATAGATAAGACCATTTTACAATTTGGGCCCAAGTTAGAAGCAGAGCCTAAGGTGTAAATTATCGATAGTCCATATCTCGGAAACTATAAGAGATAATGCAATTTGGCAACCGGCAATGTAATTAGCATGCCGAATATTACTAGGAATGTGAATTGGAACGGAATCGCCAATAGGTAAGACCATTTTACAATTTGGGCCCAAGTTAGAAGCAGAGCCTAAGGTGTAAATTATCGATAGTCCATATCTCGGAAACTATAAGAGATAATGCAATTTGGCAACCGGCAATGTAATTAGCATGCCGAATATTACTTGGAATGTGAATTGGAACGAAATCGCCAATAGATAAGACCATTTTACAATTTGGGCCCAAGTTAGAAGCAGAGCCTAAGGTGTAAATTATCGATAGTCCATATCTCGGAAACTATAAGAGATAATGCAATTTGGCAACCGGCAATGTAATTAGCATGCCGAATATTACTTGGAATGTGAATTGCAACTAAATCGCCAATAGATAAGACCATTTTACAATTTGGGCCCAAGTTAGAAGCAGAGCCTAAGGTGTAAATTATCGATAGTCCATATCTCGGAAACTATAAGAGATAATGCAATTTGGCAACCGGCAATGTAATTAGCATGCCGAATATTACTTGGAATGTGAATTGGAACGAAATCGCCAATAGATAAGACCATTTTACAATTTGGGCCCAAGTTAGAAGCAGAGCCTAAGGTGTAAATTATCGATAGTCCATATCTCGGAAACTATAAGAGATAATGCAATTTGGCAACCGGCAATGTAATTAGCATGCCGAATATTACTTGGAATGTGAATTGGAACGGAATCGCCAATAGGTAAGACCATTTTACAATTTGGGCCCAAGTTAGAAGCAGAGCCTAAGGTGTAAATTATCGATAGTCCATATCTCGGAAACTATAAGAGATAATGCAATTTGGCAACCGGCAATGTAATTAGCATGCCGAATATTACTTGGAATGTGAATTGGAACGAAATCGCCAATAGATAAGGCCATTTTACAATTTGGGCCCAAGTTAGAAGCAGAGCCTAAGGTGTAAATTATCGATAGTCCATATCTCGGAAACTATAAGAGATAATGCAATTTCGCAACCGGCAATGTAATTAGCATGCCGAATATTACTTGGAGTGTGAATTGGAACGAAATCGCCAATAGATAAGACCATTTTACAATTTGGGCCCAAGTTAGAAGCAGAGCCTAAGGTGTAAATTATCGATAGTCCATATCTCGGAAACTATAAGAGATAATGCAATTTGGCAACCGGCAATGTAATTAGCATGCCGAATATTACTTGGAATGTGAATTGGAACCAAATCGCCAATAGATAAGACCATTTTACAATTTGGGCCCAAGTTAGAAGCAGAGCCTAAGGTGTAAATTATCGATAGTCCATATCTCGGAAACTATAAGAGATAATGCAATTTGGCAACCGGCAATGTAATTAGCATGCCGAATATTACTTGGAATGTGAATTGCAACTAAATCGCCAATAGATAAGACTATTTTACAATTTGGGCCCAAGTTAGAAGCAGAGCCTAAGGTGTAAATTATCGATAGTCCATATCTCGGAAACTATAAGAGATAATGCAATTTGGCAACCGGCAATGTAATTAGCATGCCGAATATTACTTGGAATGTGAATTGGAACGAAATCGCCAATAGATAAGACCATTTTACAATTTGGGAGCAAGTTAGAAGCAGAGCCTAAGGTGTAAATTATCGATAGTCCATATCTCGGAAACTATAAGAGATAATGCAATTTCGCAACCGGCAATGTAATTAGCATGCCGAATATCACTTGGAATGTGAATTGGGACGAAATCGCCAATAGATAAAACCATTTTACAATTTGGGCCCAAGTTAGAAGCAGAGCCTAAGGTGTAAATTATCGATAGTCCATATCTCGGAAACTATAAGAGATAATGCAATTTGGCAACCGGCAATGTAATTAGCATGCCGAATATTACTTGGAATGTGAATTGGAACGAAATCGCCAATAGATAAGACCATTTTACAATTTGGGCCCAAGTTAGAAGCAGAGCCTAAGGTGTAAATTATCGATAGTCCATATCTCGGAAACTATAAGAGATAATGCAATTTGGCAACCGGCAATGTAATTAGCATGCCGAATATTACTTGGAATGTGAATTGGAACGGAATCGCCAATAGGTAAGACCATTTTACAATTTGGGCCCAAGTTAGAAGCAGAGCCTAAGGTGTAAATTATCGATAGTCCATATCTCGGAAACTATAAGAGATAATGCAATTTGGCAACCGGCAATGTAATTAGCATGCCGAATATTACTTGGAATGTGAATTGGAACGAAATCGCCAATAGATAAAACCATTTTACAATTTGGGCCCAAGTTAGAAGCAGAGCCTAAGGTGTAAATTATCGATAGTCCATATCTCGGAAACTATAAGAGATAATGCAATTTGGCAACCGGCAATGTAATTAGCATGCCGAATATTACTTGGAATGTGAATTGGAACGAAATCGCCAATAGATAAGACCATTTTACAATTTGGGCCCAAGTTAGAAGCAGAGCCTAAGGTGTAAATTATCGATAGTCCATATCTCGGAAACTATAAGAGATAATGCAATTTGGCAACCGGCAATGTAATTAGCATGCCGAATATTACTTGGAATGTGAATTGGAACGGAATCGCCAATAGGTAAGACCATTTTACAATTTGGGCCCAAGTTAGAAGCAGAGCCTAAGGTGTAAATTATCGATAGTCCATATCTCGGAAACTATAAGAGATAATGCAATTTGGCAACCGGCAATGTAATTAGCATGCGGAATATTACTTGGAATGTGAATTGGAACGAAATCGCCAATAGATAAGACCATTTTACAATTTGGGCCCAAGTTAGAAGCAGAGCCTAAGGTGTAAATTATCGATAGTCCATATCTCGGAAACTATAAGAGATAATGCAATTTGGCAACCGGCAATGTAATTAGCATGCCGAATATTACTTGGAATGTGAATTGGAACGAAATCGCCAATAGATAAGACCATTTTACAATTTGGGCCCAAGTTAGAAGCAGAGCCTAAGGTGTAAATTATTGATAGTCCATATCTCGGAAACTATAAGAGATAATGCAATTTCGCAACCGGCAATGTAATTAGCATGCCGAATATCACTTGGAATGTGAATTGGGACGAAATCGCCAATAGATAAGACCATTTTACAATTTGGGCCCAAGTTAGAAGCAGAGCCTAAGGTGTAAATTATCGATAGTCCATATCTCGGAAACTATAAGAGATAATGCAATTTGGCAACCGGCAATGTAATTAGCATGCCGAATATTACTTGGAATGTGAATTGGAACGAAATCGCCAATAGATAAGACCATTTTACAATTTGGGCCCAAGTTAGAAGCAGAGCCTAAGGTGTAAATTATTGATAGTCCATATCTCGGAAACTATAAGAGATAATGCAATTTCGCAACCGGCAATGTAATTAGCATGCCGAATATCACTTGGAATGTGAATTGGGACGAAATCGCCAATAGATAAGACCATTTTACAATTTGGGCCCAAGTTGGAAGCAGAGCCTAAGGTGTAAATTATCGATAGTCCATATCTCGGAAACTATAAGAGATAATGCAATTTGGCAACCGGCAATGTAATTAGCATGCCGAATATTACTTGGAATGTGAATTGGAACGAAATCGCTAATAGATAAGACCATTTTACAATTTGGGCCCAAGTTAGAAGCAGAGCCTAAGGTTTAAATTATCGATAGTCCATATCTCGGAAACTATAAGAGATAATGCAATTTGGCAACCGGCAATGTAATTAGCATGCCGAATATTACTAGGAATGTGAATTGGAACGGAATCGCCAATAGGTAAGACCATTTTACAATTTGGGCCCAAGTTAGAAGCAGAGCCTAAGGTGTAAATTATCGATAGTCCATATCTCGGAAACTATAAGAGATAATGCAATTTGGCAACCGGCAATGTAATTAGCATGCCGAATATTACTTGGAATGTGAATTGGAACGAAATCGCCAATAGATAAGACCATTTTACAATTTGGGCCCAAGTTAGAAGCAGAGCCTAAGGTGTAAATTATCGATAGTCCATATCTCGGAAACTATAAGAGATAATGCAATTTGGCAACCGGCAATGTAATTAGCATGCCGAATATTACTTGGAATGTGAATTGCAACTAAATCGCCAATAGATAAGACCATTTTACAATTTGGGCCCAAGTTAGAAGCAGAGCCTAAGGTGTAAATTATCGATAGTCCATATCTCGGAAACTATAAGAGATAATGCAATTTGGCAACCGGCAATGTAATTAGCATGCCGAATATTACTTGGAATGTGAATTGGAACGAAATCGCCAATAGATAAGACCATTTTACAATTTGGGCCCAAGTTAGAAGCAGAGCCTAAGGTGTAAATTATCGATAGTCCATATCTCGGAAACTATAAGAGATAATGCAATTTGGCAACCGGCAATGTAATTAGCATGCCGAATATTACTTGGAATGTGAATTGGAACGGAATCGCCAATAGGTAAGACCATTTTACAATTTGGGCCCAAGTTAGAAGCAGAGCCTAAGGTGTAAATTATCGATAGTCCATATCTCGGAAACTATAAGAGATAATGCAATTTGGCAACCGGCAATGTAATTAGCATGCCGAATATTACTTGGAATGTGAATTGGAACGAAATCGCCAATAGATAAGGCCATTTTACAATTTGGGCCCAAGTTAGAAGCAGAGCCTAAGGTGTAAATTATCGATAGTCCATATCTCGGAAACTATAAGAGATAATGCAATTTCGCAACCGGCAATGTAATTAGCATGCCGAATATTACTTGGAGTGTGAATTGGAACGAAATCGCCAATAGATAAGACCATTTTACAATTTGGGCCCAAGTTAGAAGCAGAGCCTAAGGTGTAAATTATCGATAGTCCATATCTCGGAAACTATAAGAGATAATGCAATTTGGCAACCGGCAATGTAATTAGCATGCCGAATATTACTTGGAATGTGAATTGGAACGAAATCGCCAATAGATAAGACCATTTTACAATTTGGGCCCAAGTTAGAAGCAGAGCCTAAGGTGTAAATTATCGATAGTCCATATCTCTGAAACTATAATAGAAAATGCAATTTCGCAACCGCCAATGTAATTAGCATGCCGAATATTACTTGGAATGTGAATTGGGACGAAATCGCCAATAGATAAGGCCATTTTACAATTTGGGTCCAAGTTAGAAGCAGAGCCTAAGGTGTAAATTATCGATAGTCCATATCTCGGAAACTATAAGAGATAATGCAATTTGGCAACCGACAATGTAATTAGCATGCCGAATATTACTTGGAATGTGAATTGGAACGAAATCGCCAATAGATAAGACCATTTTACAATTTGGGCCCAAGTTAGAAGCAGAGCCTAAGGTGTAAATTATTGATAGTCCATATCTCGGAAACTATAAGAGATAATGCAATTTGGCAACCGGCAATGTAATTAGCATGCCGAATATTACTTGGAATGTGAATTGGAACGAAATCGCCAATAGATAAGACCATTTTACAATTTGGGCCCAAGTTAGAAGCAGAGCCTAAGGTGTAAATTATCGATAGTCCATATCTCGGAAACTATAAGAGATAATGCAATTTGGCAACCGGCAATGTTATTAGCATGCCGAATATTACTTGGAATGTGAATTGGAACGAAATCGCCAATAGATAAGACCATTTTACAATTTGGGCCCAAGTTAGAAGCAGAGCCTAAGGTGTAAATTATCGATAGTCCATATCTCGGAAACTATAAGAGATAATGCAATTTGGTAACCGGCAATGTAATTAGCATGCCGAATATTACTTGGAATGTGAATTGGAACGAAATCGCCAATAGATAAGACCATTTTACAATTTGGGCCCAAGTTAGAAGCAGAGCCTAAGGTGTAAATTATCGATAGTCCATATCTCGGAAACTATAAGAGATAATGCAATTTGGCAACCGGCAATGTAATTAGCATGCCGAATATTACTTGGAATGTGAATTGGAACGGAATCGCCAATAGGTAAGACCATTTTACAATTTGGGCCCAAGTTAGAAGCAGAGCCTAATGTGTAAATTATTGATAGTCCATATCTCGGAAACTACAAGAGATAATGCAATTTCGCAACCGGCAATGTAATTAGCATGCCGAATATCACTTGGAATGTGAATTGGGACGAAATCGCCAATAGATAAGACCATTTTACAATTTGGACCCAAGTTAGAAGCAGAGCCTAAGGTGTAAATTATCGATAGTCCATATCTCGGAAACTATAAGAGATAATGCAATTTGGCAACCGGCAATGTAATTAGCATGCCGAATATTACTTGGAATGTGAATTGGAACGAAATCGCCAATAGATAAGACCATTTTACAATTTGGGCCCAAGTTAGAAGCAGAGCCTATGGTGTAAATTATCGATAGTCCATATCTCGGAAACTATAAGAGATAATGCAATTTGGCAACCGGCAATGTAATTAGCATGCCGAATATTACTTGGAATGTGAATTGGAACGAAATCGCCAATAGATAAGACCATTTTACAATTTGGGCCCAAGTTAGAAGCAGAGCCTAAGGTGTAAATTATCGATAGTCCATATCTCGGAAACTATGAGAGATAATGCAATTTGGCAACCGGCAAAGTAATTAGCATGCCGAATATTACTTGGAATGTGAATTGGAACGAAATCGCCAATAGATAAGACCATTTTACAATTTGGGCCCAAGTTAGAAGCAGAGCCTAAGGTGTAAATTATCGATAGTCCATATCTCGGAAACTATAAGAGATAATGCAATTTGGCAACCGGCAATGTAATTAGCATGCCGAATATTACTTGGAATGTGAATTGGAACGAAATCGCCAATAGATAAGACCATTTTACAATTTGGGCCCAAGTTAGAAGCAGAGCCTAAGGTGTAAATTATTGATAGTCCATATCTCGGAAACTATAAGAGATAATGCAATTTTGCAACCGGCAATGTAATTAGCATGCCGAATATCACTTGGAATGTGAATTGGGACGAAATCGCCAATAGATAAGACCATTTTACAATTTGGGCCCAAGTTAGAAGCAGAGCCTAAGGTGTAAATTATCGATAGTCCATATCTCGGAAACTATAAGAGATAATGCAATTTGGCAACCGGCAATGTAATTAGCATGCCGAATATTACTTGGAATGTGAATTGGAACGAAATCGCCAATAGATAAGACCATTTTACAATTTGGGCCCAAGTTAGAAGCAGAGCCTAAGGTGTAAATTATCGATAGTCCATATCTCGGAAACTATAAGAGATAATGCAATTTGACAACCGGCAATGTAATTAGCATGCCGAATATTACTTGGAATGTGAATTGGAACGAAATCGCCAATAGCTAAGACCATTTTACAATTTGGGCCCAAGTTAGAAGCAGAGCCTAAGATGTAAATTATCGATAGTCCATATCTCGGAAACTATAAGAGATAATTCAATTTGGCAACCGGCAATGTAATTAGCATGCCGAATATTACTTGGAATGTGAATTGGAACGAAATCGCCAATAGATAAGACCATTTCACAATTTGGGCCCAAGTTAGAAGCAGAGCCTAAGGTGTAAATTATCGATAGTCCATATCTCGGAAACTATAAGAGATAATGCAATTTGGCAACCGGCAATGTAATTAGCATGCCGAATATTACTTGGAATGTGAATTGGAACGAAATCGCCAATAGATAAGACCATTTTACAATTTGGGCCCAAGTTAGAAGCAGAGCCTAAGGTGTAAATTATCGATAGTCCATATCTCGGAAACTATAAGATATAATGCAATTTGGCAACCGGCAATGTAATTAGCATGATGAATATTACTTGGAATGTGAATTGGAACGAAATCGCCAATAGGTAAGACCATTTTACAATTTGGGCCCAAGTTAGAAGCAGAGCCTAAGGTGTAAATAATCGATAGTCCATATCTCGGAAACTATAAGAGATAATTCAATTTGGCAACCGGCAATGTAATTAGCATGCCGAATATTACTTGGAATGTGAATTGGAACGAAATCGCCAATAGATAAGACCATTTTACAATTTGGGCCCAAGTTAGAAGCAGAGCCTAAGGTGTAAATTATCGATAGTCCATATCTCGGAAACTATAAGAGATAATGCAATTTGGCAACCGGCAATGTAATTAGCATGCCGAATATTACTTGGAATGTGAATTGGAACGAAATCGCCAATAGATAAGACCATTTTACAATTTGGGCCCAAGTTAGAAGCAGAGCCTAAGGTGTAAATTATCGATAGTCCATATCTGTGAAACTATAAGAGATAATGCAATTTCGCAAACGGCAATGTAATTAGCATGCCGAATATTACTTGGAGTGTGAATTGGAACGAAATCGCCAATAGATAAGACCATTTTACAATTTGGGCCCAAGTTAGAAGCAGAGCCTAAGGTGTAAATTATCGATAGTCCATATCTCGGAAACTATAAGAGATAATGCAATTTGGCAACCGGCAATGTAATTAGCATGCCGAATATTACTTGGAATGTGAATTGGAACGAAATCGCCAATAGATAAGACCATTTTACAATTTGGGCCCAAGTTAGAAGCAGAGCCTAAGGTGTAAATTATCGATAGTCCATATCTCGGAAACTATAAGAGATAATGCAATTTGGCAACCGGCAATGTAATTAGCATGCCGAATATTACTTGGAATGTGAATTGGAACGAAATCGCCAATAGATAAGACCATTTTACAATTTGGGCCCAAGTTAGAAGCAGAGCCTAAGGTGTAAATTATCGATAGTCCATATCTCGGAAACTATAAGAGATAATGCAATTTGACAACCGGCAATGTAATTAGCATGCCGAATATTACTTGGAATGTGAATTGGAACGAAATCGCCAATAGCTAAGACCATTTTACAATTTGGGCCCAAGTTAGAAGCAGAGCCTAAGATGTAAATTATCGATAGTCCATATCTCGGAAACTATAAGAGATAATTCAATTTGGCAACCGGCAATGTAATTAGCATGCCGAATATTACTTGGAATGTGAATTGGAACGAAATCGCCAATAGATAAGACCATTTCACAATTTGGGCCCAAGTTAGAAGCAGAGCCTAAGGTGTAAATTATCGATAGTCCATATCTCGGAAACTATAAGAGATAATGCAATTTGGCAACCGGCAATGTAATTAGCATGCCGAATATTACTTGGAATGTGAATTGGAACGAAATCGCCAATAGATAAGACCATTTTACAATTTGGGCCCAAGTTAGAAGCAGAGCCTAAGGTGTAAATTATCGATAGTCCATATCTCGGAAACTATAAGATATAATGCAATTTGGCAACCGGCAATGTAATTAGCATGATGAATATTACTTGGAATGTGAATTGGAACGAAATCGCCAATAGGTAAGACCATTTTACAATTTGGGCCCAAGTTAGAAGCAGAGCCTAAGGTGTAAATAATCGATAGTCCATATCTCGGAAACTATAAGAGATAATTCAATTTGGCAACCGGCAATGTAATTAGCATGCCGAATATTACTTGGAATGTGAATTGGAACGAAATCGCCAATAGATAAGACCATTTTACAATTTGGGCCCAAGTTAGAAGCAGAGCCTAAGGTGTAAATTATCGATAGTCCATATCTCGGAAACTATAAGAGATAATGCAATTTGGCAACCGGCAATGTAATTAGCATGCCGAATATTACTTGGAATGTGAATTGGAACGAAATCGCCAATAGATAAGACCATTTTACAATTTGGGCCCAAGTTAGAAGCAGAGCCTAAGGTGTAAATTATCGATAGTCCATATCTGTGAAACTATAAGAGATAATGCAATTTCGCAAACGGCAATGTAATTAGCATGCCGAATATTACTTGGAGTGTGAATTGGAACGAAATCGCCAATAGATAAGACCATTTTACAATTTGGGCCCAAGTTAGAAGCAGAGCCTAAGGTGTAAATTATCGATAGTCCATATCTCGGAAACTATAAGAGATAATGCAATTTGGCAACCGGCAATGTAATTAGCATGCCGAATATTACTTGGAATGTGAATTGGAACGAAATCGCCAATAGATAAGACCATTTTACAATTTGGGCCCAAGTTAGAAGCAGAGCCTAAGGTGTAAATTATCGATAGTCCATATCTCGGAAACTATAAGAGATAATGCAATTTGGCAACCGGCAATGTAATTAGCATGCCGAATATTACTTGGAGTGTGAATTGGAACGAAATCGCCAATAGATAAGACCATTTTACAATTTGGGCCCAAGTTAGAAGCAGAGCCTAAGGTGTAAATTATCGATAGTCCATATCTCGGAAACTATAAGAGATAATGCAATTTGGTAACCGGCAATGTAATTAGCATGCCGAATATTACTTGGAATGTGAATTGGAACGAAATCGCCAATAGATAAGACCATTTTACAATTTGGGCCCAAGTTAGAAGCAGAGCCTAAGGTGTAAATTATCGATAGTCCATATCTCGGAAACTATAAGAGATAATGCAATTTGGCAACCGGCAATGTAATTAGCATGCCGAATATTACTTGGAATGTGAAATGGAACGAAATCGCCAATAGATAAGACCATTTTACAATTTGGGCCCAAGTTAGAAGCAGAGCCTAAGGTGTAAATTATTGATAGTCCATATCTCGGAAACTATAAGAGATAATGCAATTTCGCAACCGGCAATGTAATTAGCATGCCGAATATCACTTGGAATGTGAATTAGGACGAAATCGCCAATAGATAAGACCATTTTACAATTTGGGCCCAAGTTAGAAGCAGAGCCTAAGGTGTAAATTATCGATAGTCCATATCTCGGAAACTATAAGAGATAATGCAATTTGGCAACCGGCAATGTAATTAGCATGCCGAATATTACTTGGAATGTGAATTGGAACGAAATCGCCAATAGATAAGACCATTTTACAATTTGGGCCCAAGTTAGAAGCAGAGCCTAAGGTGTAAATTATCGATAGTCCATATCTCGGAAACTATAAGAGATAATGCAATTTGGCAACCGGCAATGTAATTAGCATGCCGAATATTACTTGGAATGTGAATTGGAACGAAATCGCCAATAGGTAAGACCATTTTACAATTTGGGCCCAAGTTAGAAGCAGAGCCTAAGGTGTAAATTATCGATAGTCCATATCTCGGAAACTATAAGAGATAATTCAATTTGGCAACCGGCAATGTAATTAGCATGCCGAATATTACTTGGAATGTGAATTGGAACGAAATCGCCAATAGATAAGACCATTTTACAATTTGGGCCCAGGTTAGAAGCAGAGCCTAAGGTGTAAATTATCGATAGTCCATATCTCGGAAACTATAAGAGATAATGCAATTTGGCAACCGGCAATGTAATTAGCATGCCGAATATTACTTGGAATGTGAATTGGAACGAAATCGCCAATAGATAAGACCATTTTACAATTTGGGCCCAAGTTAGAAGCAGAGCCTAAGGTGTAAATTATCGATAGTCCATATCTCGGAAACTATAAGAGATAATGCAATTTGGCAACCGGCAATGTAATTAGCATGCCGAATATCACTTGGAATGTGAATTGGGACGAAATCGCCAATAGATAAGACCATTTTACAATTTGGGCCCAAGTTAGAAGCAGAGCCTAAGGTGTAAATTATCGATAGTCCATATCTCGGAAACTATAAGAGATAATGCAATTTGGCAACCGGCAATGTAATTAGCATGCCGAATATTACTTGGAATGTGAATTGGAACGAAATCGCCAATAGATAAGACCATTTTACAATTTGGGCCCAAGTTAGAAGCAGAGCCTAAGGTGTAAATTATCGATAGTCCATATCTCGGAAACTATAAGAGATAATGCAATTTGGCAACCGGCAATGTAATTAGCATGCCGAATATTACTTGGAATGTGAATTGGAACGAAATCGCCAATAGGTAAGACCATTTTACAATTTGGGCCCAAGTTAGAAGCAGAGCCTAAGGTGTAAATTATCGATAGTCCATATCTCGGAAACTATAAGAGATAATTCAATTTGGCAACCGGCAATGTAATTAGCATGCCGAATATTACTTGGAATGTGAATTGGAACGAAATCGCCAATAGATAAGACCATTTTACAATTTGGGCCCAAGTTAGAAGCAGAGCCTAAGGTGTAAATTATCGATAGTCCATATCTCGGAAACTATAAGAGATAATGCAATTTGGCAACCGGCAATGTAATTAGCATGCCGAATATTACTTGGAATGTGAATTGGAACGAAATCGCCAATAGATAAGACCATTTTACAATTTGGGCCCAAGTTAGAAGCAGAGCCTAAGGTGTAAATTATCGATAGTCCATATCTCGGAAACTATAAGAGATAATGCAATTTGGCAACCGGCAATGTAATTAGCATGCCGAATATTACTTGGAATGTGAATTGGAACGAAATCGCCAATAGATAAGACCATTTTACAATTTGGGCCCAAGTTAGAAGCAGAGCCTAAGGTGTAAATTATCGATAGTCCATATCTCGGAAACTATAAGAGATAATGCAATTTGGCAACCGGCAATGTAATTAGCATGCCGAATATTACTTGGAATGTGAATTGGAACGAAATCGCCAATAGATAAGACCATTTTACAATTTGGGCCCAAGTTAGAAGCAGAGCCTAAGGTGTAAATTATTGATAGTCCATATCTCGGAAACTATAAGAGATAATGCAATTTCGCAACCGGCAATGTAATTAGCATGCCGAATATCACTTGGAATGTGAATTGGGACGAAATCGCCAATAGATAAGACCATTTTACAATTTGGGCCCAAGTTAGAAGCAGAGGCTAAGGTGTAAATTATCGATAGTCCATATCTCGGAAACTATAAGAGATAATGCAATTTGGCAACCGGCAATGTAATTAGCATGCCGAATATTACTTGGAATGTGAATTGGAACGAAATCGCCAATAGATAAGACTATTTTACAATTTGGGCCCAAGTTAGAAGCAGAGCCTAAGGTGTAAATTATTGATAGTCCATATCTCGGAAACTATAAGAGATAATGCAATTTCGCAAACGGCAATGTAATTAGCATGCCGAATATTACTTGGAATGTGAATTGGAACGAAATCGCCAATAGATAAGACCATTTTACAATTTGGGCCCAAGTTAGAAGCAGAGCCTAAGGTGTAAATTATCGATAGTCCATATCTCGGAAACTATAAGAGATAATGCAATTTGGCAACCGGCAATGTAATTAGCATGCCGAATATTACTTGGAATGTGAATTGGAACGAAATCGCCAATAGATAAGACCATTTTACAATTTGGGCCCAAGTTAGAAGCAGAGCCTAAGGTGTAAATTATCGATAGTCCATATCTCGGAAACTATAAGAGATAATGCAATTTGGCAACCGGCAATGTAATTAGCATGCCGAATATTACTTGGAATGTGAATTGGAACGAAATCGCCAATAGATAAGACCATTTTACAATTTGGGCCCAAGTTAAGCCTAAGGTGTAAATTATCGATAGTCCATATCTCGGAAACTATAAGAGATAATGCAATTTGGCAACCGGCAATGTAATTAGCATGCCGAATATTACTTGGAATGTGAATTGGAACGAAATCGCCAATAGATAAGACCATTTTACAATTTGGGCCCAAGTTAGAAGCAGAGCCTAAGGTGTAAATTATCGATAGTCCATATCTCGGAAACTATAAGAGATAATGCAATTTGGCAACCGGCAATGTAATTAGCATGCCGAATATTACTTGGAATGTGAATTGGAACGGAATCGCCAATAGGTAAGACCATTTTACAATTTGGGCCCAAGTTAGAAGCAGAGCCTAAGGTGTAAATTATCGATAGTCCATATCTCGGAAACTATAAGAGATAATTCAAGTTGGCAACCGGCAATGTAATTAGCATGCCGAATATTACTTGGAATGTGAATTGGAACGAAATCGCCAATAGATAAGACCATTTTACAATTTGGGCCCAAGTTAGAAGCAGAGCCTAAGGTGTAAATTATCGATAGTCCATATCTCGGAAACTATAAGAGATAATGCAATTTGGCAACCGGCAATGTAATTAGCATGCCGAATATTACTTGGAATGTGAATTGGAACGAAATCGCCAATAGATAAGACCATTTTACAATTTGGGCCCAAGTTAGAAGCAGAGCCTATGGTGTAAATTATCGATAGTCCATATCTCGGAAACTATAAGAGATAATGCAATTTGGCAACCGGCAATGTAATTAGCATGCCGAATATTACTTGGAATGTGAATTGGAACGAAATCGCCAATAGATAAGACCATTTTACAATTTGGGCCCAAGTTAGAAGCAGAGACAAAGGTGTAAATAATCGATAGTCCATATCTCGGAAACTATAAGAGTTAATGCAATTTGGCAACCGGCAATGTAATTAGCATGCCGAATATTACTTGGAATGTGAATTGGAACGAAATCGCCAATAGATAAGACCATTTTACAATTTGGGCCCAAGTTAGAAGCAGAGCCTAAGGTGTAAATTATCGATAGTCCATATCTCGGAAACTATAAGAGATAATGCAATTTGGCAACCGGCAATGTAATTAGCATGCCGAATATTACTTGGAATGTGAATTGGAACGAAATCGCCAATAGATAAGACCATTTTACAATTTGGGCCCAACTTAGAAGCAGAGCCTAAGGTGTAAATTATCGATAGTCCATATCTCTGAAACTATAAGAGATAATGCAATTTCGCAAACGGCAATGTAATTAGCATGCCGAATATTACTTGGAATGTGAATTGGGACGAAATCGCCAATAGAGAAGACCATTTTACAATTTGGGCCCAAGTTAGAAGCAGAGCCTAAGGTGTAAATTATCGATAGTCCATATCTCGGAAACTATAAGAGATAATGCAATTTGGCAACCGGCAATGTAATTAGCATGCCGAATATTACTTGGAATGTGAATTGGAACGAAATCGCCAATAGATAAGACCATTTTACAATTTTGGCCCAAGTTAGAAGCAGAGCCTAAGGTGTAAATTATCGATAGTCCATATCTCGGAAACTATAAGAGATAATGCAATTTCGCAACCGGCAATGTAATTAGCATGCCGAATATTACTTGGAGTGTGAATTGGAACGAAATCGCCAATAGATAAGACCATTTTACAATTTGGGCCCAAGTTAGAAGCAGAGCCTAAGGTGTAAATTATCGATAGTCCATATCTCGGAAACTATAAGAGATAATGCAATTTGGCAACCGGCAATGTAATTAGCATGCCGAATATTACTTGGAATGTGAATTGGAACGAAATCGCCAATAGATAAGACCATTTTACAATTTGGGCCCAAGTTAGAAGCAGAGCCCAAGGTGTAAATTATCGATAGCCCATATCTCGGAAACTATAAGAGATAATGCAATTTGGCAACCGGCAATGTAATTAGCATGCCGAATATTACTTGGAATGTGAATTAGAACGAAATCGCCAATAGATAAGACCATTTTACAATTTGGGCCCGAGTTAGAAGCAGACCCTAAGGTGTAAATTATCGATAGTCCATATCTCGGAAACTATAAGAGATAATGCAATTTGGTAACCGGCAATGTAATTAGCATGCCGAATATTACTTGGAATGTGAATTGGAACGAAATCGCCAATAGATAAGACCATTTTACAATTTGGGCCCAAGTTAGAAGCAGAGCCTAAGGTGTAAATTATCGATAGTCCATATCTCGGAAACTATAAGAGATAATGCAATTTGGCAACCGGCAATGTAATTAGCATGCCGAATATTACTTGGAATGTGAAATGGAACGAAATCGCCAATAGATAAGACCATTTTACAATTTGGGCCCAAGTTAGAAGCAGAGCCTAAGGTGTAAATTATTGATAGTCCATATCTCGGAAACCATAAGAGATAATGCAATTTCGCAACCGGCAATGTAATTAGAATGCCGAATATCACTTGGAATGTGAATTGGGACGAAATCGCCAATAGATAAGACCATTTTACAATTTGGGCCCAAGTTAGAAGCAGAGCCTAAGGTGTAAATTATCGATAGTCCATATCTCGGAAACTATAAGAGATAATGCAATTTGGCAACCGGCAATGTAATTAGCATGCCGAATATTACTTGGAATGTGAATTGGAACGAAATCGCCAATAGATAAGACCATTTTACAATTTGGGCCCAAGTTAGAAGCAGAGCCTAAGGTGTAAATTATCGATAGTCCATATCTCGGAAACTATAAGAGATAATGCAATTTGGCAACCGGCAATGTAATTAGCATGCCGAATATTACTTGGAATGTGAATTGGAACGAAATCGCCAATAGGTAAGACCATTTTACAATTTGGGCCCAAGTTAGAAGCAGAACCTAAGGTGTAAATTATCGATAGTCCATATCTCGGAAACTATAAGAGATAATTCAATTTGGCAACCGGCAATGTAATTAGCATGCCGAATATTACTTGGAATGTGAATTGGAACGAAATCGCCAATAGATAAGACAATTTTACAATTTGGGCCCAGGTTAGAAGCAGAGCCTAAGGTGTAAATTATCGATAGTCCATATCTCGGAAACTATAAGAGATAATGCAATTTGGCAACCGGCAATGTAATTAGCATGCCGAATATTACTTGGAATGTGAATTGGAACGAAATCGCCAATAGATAAGACCATTTTACAATTTGGGCCCAAGTTAGAAGCAGAGCCTAAGGTGTAAATTATCGATAGTCCATATCTCGGAAACTATAAGAGATAATGCAATTTGGCAACCGGCAATGTAATTAGCATGCCGAATATCACTTGGAATGTGAATTGGGACGAAATCGCCAATAGATAAGACCATTTTACAATTTGGGCCCAAGTTAGAAGCAGAGCCTAAGGTGTAAATTATCGATAGTCCATATCTCGGAAACTATAAGAGATAATGCAATTTGGCAACCGGCAATGTAATTAGCATGCCGAATATTACTTGGAATGTGAATTGGAACGAAATCGCCAATAGATAAGACCATTTTACAATTTGGGCCCAAGTTAGAAGCAGAGCCTAAGGTGTAAATTATCGATAGTCCATATCTCGGAAACTATAAGAGATAATGCAATTTGGCAACCGGCAATGTAATTAGCATGCCGAATATTACTTGGAATGTGAATTGGAACGAAATCGCCAATAGGTAAGGCCATTTTACAATTTGGGCCCAAGTTAGAAGCAGAGCCTAAGGTGTAAATTATCGATAGTCCATATCTCGGAAACTATAAGAGATAATTCAATTTGGCAACCGGCAATGTAATTAGCATGCCGAATATTACTTGGAATGTGAATTGGAACGAAATCGCCAATAGATAAGACCATTTTACAATTTGGGCCCAAGTTAGAAGCAGAGCCTAAGGTGTAAATTATCGATAATCCATATCTCGGAAACTATAAGAGATAATGCAATTTGGCAACCGGCAATGTAATTAGCATGCCGAATATTACTTGGAATGTGAATTGGAACGAAATCGCCAATAGATAAGACCATTTTACAATTTGGGCCCAAGTTAGAAGCAGAGCCTAAGGTGTAAATTATCGATAGTCCATATCTCGGAAACTATAAGAGATAATGCAATTTGGCAACCGGCAATGTAATTAGCATGCCGAATATTACTTGGAATGTGAATTGGAACGAAATCGCCAATAGATAAGACCATTTTACAATTTGGGCCCAAGTTAGAAGCAGAGCCTATGGTGTAAATTATCGATAGTCCATATCTCGGAAACTATAAGAGATAATGCAATTTGGCAACCGGCAATGTAATTAGCTTGCCGAATATTACTTGGAATGTGAATTGGAACGAAATCGCCAATAGATAAGACCATTTTACAATTTGGGCCCAAGTTAGAAGCAGAGCCTAAGGTGTAAATTATCGATAGTCCATATCTCGGAAACTATAAGAGATAATGCAATTTGGCAACCGGCAAAGTAATTAGCATGCCGAATATTACTTGGAATGAGAATTGGAACGAAATCGCCAATAGATAAGACCATTTTACAATTTGGGCCCAAGTTAGAAGCAGAGCCTAAGGTGTAAATTATCGATAGTCCATATCTCGGAAACTATAAGAGATAATGCAATTTGGCAACCGGCAATGTAATTAGCATGCCGAATATTACTTGGAATGTGAATTGGAACGAAATCGCCAATAGATAAGACCATTTTACAATTTGGGCCCAAGTTAGAAGCAGAGCCTAAGGTGTAAATTATTGATAGTCCATATCTCGGAAACTATAAGAGATAATGCAATTTCGCAACCGGCAATGTAATTAGCATGCCGAATATCACTTGGAATGTGAATTGGGACGAAATCGCCAATAGATAAGACCATTTTACAATTTGGGCCCAAGTTAGAAGCAGAGCCTAAGGTGTAAATTATGGATAGTCCATATCTCGGAAACTATAAGAGATAATGCAATTTGGCAACCGGCAATGTAATTAGCATGCCGAATATTACTTGGAATGTGAATTGGAACGAAATCGCCAATAGATAAGATCGTTTTACAATTTGGGCCCAAGTTAGAAGCAGAGCCTAAGGTGTAAATTATCGATAGTCCATATCTCGGAAACTATAAGAGATAATGCAATTTGGCAACCGGCAATGTAATTAGCATGCCGAATATCACTTGGAATGTGAATTGGGACGAAATCGCCAATAGATAAGACCATTTTACAATTTGGGCCCAAGTTAGAAGCAGAGCCTAAGGTGTAAATTATGGATAGTCCATATCTCGGAAACTATAAGAGATAATGCAATTTGGCAACCGGCAATGTAATTAGCATGCCGAATATTACTTGGAATGTGAATTGGAACGAAATCGCCAATAGATAAGATCGTTTTACAATTTGGGCCCAAGTTAGAAGCAGAGCCTAAGGTGTAAATTATCGATAGTCCATATCTCGGAAACTATAAGAGATAATGCAATTTGGCAACCGGCAATGTAATTAGCATGCCGAATATTACTTGGAATGTGAATTGGAACGAAATCGCCAATAGGTAAGACCATTTTACAATTTGGGCCCAAGTTAGAAGCAGAGCCTAAGATGTAAATTATCGATAGTCCATATCTCGGAAACTATAAGAGATAATTCAATTTGGCAACCGGCAATGTAATTAGCATGCCGAATATTACTTGGAATGTGAATTGGAACGAAATCGCCAATAGATAAGACCATTTTACAATTTGGGCCCAAGTTAGAAGCAGAGCCTAAGGTGTAAATTATCGATAGTCCATATCTCGGAAACTATAAGAGATAATGCAATTTGGCAACCGGCAATGTAATTAGCATGCCGAATATTACTTGGAATGTGAATTGGAACGAAATCGCCAATAGATAAGACCATTTTACAATTTGGGCCCAAGTTAGAAGCAGAGCCTAAGGAGTAAATTATTGATAGTCCATATCTCGGAAACTATATGAGATAATGCAATTTCGCAACCGGCAATGTAATTAGCATGCCGAATATCACTTGGAATGTGAATTGGGACGAAATCGCCAATAGATAAGACCATTTTACAATTTGGGCCCAAGTTAGAAGCAGAGCCTAAGGTGTAAATTATCGATAGTCCATATCTCGGAAACTATAAGAGATAATGCAATTTGGCAACCGGCAATGTAATTAGCATGCCGAATATTACTTGGAATGTGAATTGGAACGAAATCGCCAATAGATAAGACCATTTTACAATTTGGGCCCAAGTTAGAAGCAGAGCCTAAGGTGTAAATTATCGATAGTCCATATCTCGGAAACTATAAGAGATAATGCAATTTGGCAACCGGCAATGTAATTAGCATGCCGAATATTACTTGGAATGTGAATTGGAACGAAATCGCCAATAGGTAAGACCATTTTACAATTTGGGCCCAAGTTAGAAGCAGAGCCTAAGGTGTAAATTATCGATAGTCCATATCTCGGAAACTATAAGAGATAATTCAATTTGGCAACCGGCAATGTAATTAGCATGCCGAATATTACTTGGAATGTGAATTGGAACGAAATCGCCAATAGATAAGACCATTTTACAATTTGGGCCCAAGTTAGAAGCAGAGCCTAAGGTGTAAATTATCGATAGTCCATATCTCGGAAACTATAAGAGATAATGCAATTTGGCAACCGGCAATGTAATTAGCATGCCGAATATTACTTGGAATGTGAATTGGAACGAAATCGCCAATAGATAAGACCATTTTACAATTTGGGCCCAAGTTAGAAGCAGAGCCTAAGGTGTAAATTATCGATAGTCCATATCTGTGAAACTATAAGAGATAATGCAATTTCGCAAACGGCAATGTAATTAGCATGCCGAATATTACTTGGAGTGTGAATTGGAACGAAATCGCCAATAGATAAGACCATTTTACAATTTGGGCCCAAGTTAGAAGCAGAGCCTAAGGTGTAAATTATCGATAGTCCATATCTCGGAAACTATAAGAGATAATGCAATTTGGCAACCGGCAATGTAATTAGCATGCCGAATATTACTTGGAATGTGAATTGGAACGAAATCGCCAATAGATAAGACCATTTTACAATTTGGGCCCAAGTTAGAAGCAGAGCCTAAGGTGTAAATTATCGATAGTCCATATCTCGGAAACTATAAGAGATAATGCAATTTGGTAACCGGCAATGTAATTAGCATGCCGAATATTACTTGGAATGTGAATTGGAACGAAATCGCCAATAGATAAGACCATTTAACAATTTGGGCCCAAGTTAGAAGCAGAGCCTAAGGTGTAAATTATCGATAGTCCATATCTCGGAAACTATAAGAGATAATTCAATTTGGCAACCGGCAATGTAATTAGCATGCCGAATATTACTTGGAATGTGAATTGGAACGAAATCGCCAATAGATAAGACCATTTTACAATTTGGGCCCAAGTTAGAAGCAGAGCCTAAGGTGTAAATTATCGATAGTCCATATCTCGGAAACTATAAGAGATAATGCAATTTGGCAACCGGCAATGTAATTAGCATGCCGAATATTACTTGGAATGTGAATTGGAACGAAATCGCCAATAGATAAGACCATTTTACAATTTGGGCCCAAGTTAGAAGCAGAGCCTAAGGAGTAAATTATTGATAGTCCATATCTCGGAAACTATATGAGATAATGCAATTTCGCAACCGGCAATGTAATTAGCATGCCGAATATCACTTGGAATGTGAATTGGGACGAAATCGCCAATAGATAAGACCATTTTACAATTTGGGCCCAAGTTAGAAGCAGAGCCTAAGGTGTAAATTATCGATAGTCCATATCTCGGAAACTATAAGAGATAATGCAATTTGGCAACCGGCAATGTAATTAGCATGCCGAATATTACTTGGAATGTGAATTGGATCGAAATCGCCAATAGATAAGACCATTTTACAATTTGGGCCCAAGTTAGAAGCAGAGCCTAAGGTGTAAATTATCGATAGTCCATATCTCGGAAACTATAAGAGATAATGCAATTTGGCAACCGGCAATGTAATTAGCATGCCGAATATTACTTGGAATGTGAATTGGAACGAAATCGCCAATAGGTAAGACCATTTTACAATTTGGGCCCAAGTTAGAAGCAGAGCCTAAGGTGTAAATTATCGATAGTCCATATCTCGGAAACTATAAGAGATAATTCAATTTGGCAACCGGCAATGTAATTAGCATGCCGAATATTACTTGGAATGTGAATTGGAACGAAATCGCCAATAGATAAGACCATTTTACAATTTGGGCCCAAGTTAGAAGCAGAGCCTAAGGTGTAAATTATCGATAGTCCATATCTCGGAAACTATAAGAGATAATGCAATTTGGCAACCGGCAATGTAATTAGCATGCCGAATATTACTTGGAATGTGAATTGGAACGAAATCGCCAATAGATAAGACCATTTTACAATTTGGGCCCAAGTTAGAAGCAGAGCCTAAGGTGTAAATTATCGATAGTCCATATCTGTGAAACTATAAGAGATAATGCAATTTCGCAAACGGCAATGTAATTAGCATGCCGAATATTACTTGGAGTGTGAATTGGAACGAAATCGCCAATAGATAAGACCATTTTACAATTTGGGCCCAAGTTAGAAGCAGAGCCTAAGGTGTAAATTATCGATAGTCCATATCTCGGAAACTATAAGAGATAATGCAATTTGGCAACCGGCAATGTAATTAGCATGCCGAATATTACTTGGAATGTGAATTGGAACGAAATCGCCAATAGATAAGACCATTTTACAATTTGGGCCCAAGTTAGAAGCAGAGCCTAAGGTGTAAATTATCGATAGTCCATATCTCGGAAACTATAAGAGATAATGCAATTTGGTAACCGGCAATGTAATTAGCATGCCGAATATTACTTGGAATGTGAATTGGAACGAAATCGCCAATAGATAAGACCATTTAACAATTTGGGCCCAAGTTAGAAGCAGAGCCTAAGGTGTAAATTATCGATAGTCCATATCTCGGAAACTATAAGAGATAATTCAATTTGGCAACCGGCAATGTAATTAGCATGCCGAATATTACTTGGAATGTGAATTGGAACGAAATCGCCAATAGATAAGACCATTTTACAATTTGGGCCCAAGTTAGAAGCAGAGCCTAAGGTGTAAATTATCGATAGTCCATATCTCGGAAACTATAAGAGATAATGCAATTTGGCAACCGGCAATGTAATTAGCATGCCGAATATTACTTGGAATGTGAATTGGAACGAAATCGCCAATAGATAAGACCATTTTACAATTTGGGCCCAAGTTAGAAGCAGAGCCTAAGGAGTAAATTATTGATAGTCCATATCTCGGAAACTATATGAGATAATGCAATTTCGCAACCGGCAATGTAATTAGCATGCCGAATATCACTTGGAATGTGAATTGGGACGAAATCGCCAATAGATAAGACCATTTTACAATTTGGGCCCAAGTTAGAAGCAGAGCCTAAGGTGTAAATTATCGATAGTCCATATCTCGGAAACTATAAGAGATAATGCAATTTGGCAACCGGCAATGTAATTAGCATGCCGAATATTACTTGGAATGTGAATTGGATCGAAATCGCCAATAGATAAGACCATTTTACAATTTGGGCCCAAGTTAGAAGCAGAGCCTAAGGTGTAAATTATCGATAGTCCATATCTCGGAAACTATAAGAGATAATGCAATTTGGCAACCGGCAATGTAATTAGCATGCCGAATATTACTTGGAATGTGAATTGGAACGAAATCGCCAATAGGTAAGACCATTTTACAATTTGGGCCCAAGTTAGAAGCAGAGCCTAAGGTGTAAATTATCGATAGTCCATATCTCGGAAACTATAAGAGATAATTCAATTTGGCAACCGGCAATGTAATTAGCATGCCGAATATTACTTGGAATGTGAATTGGAACGAAATCGCCAATAGATAAGACCATTTTACAATTTGGGCCCAAGTTAGAAGCAGAGCCTAAGGTGTAAATTATCGATAGTCCATATCTCGGAAACTATAAGAGATAATGCAATTTGGCAACCGGCAATGTAATTAGCATGCCGAATATTACTTGGAATGTGAATTGGAACGAAATCGCCAATAGATAAGACCATTTTACAATTTGGGCCCAAGTTAGAAGCAGAGCCTAAGGTGTAAATTATCGATAGTCCATATCTGTGAAACTATAAGAGATAATGCAATTTCGCAAACGGCAATGTAATTAGCATGCCGAATATTACTTGGAGTGTGAATTGGAACGAAATCGCCAATAGATAAGACCATTTTACAATTTGGGCCCAAGTTAGAAGCAGAGCCTAAGGTGTAAATTATCGATAGTCCATATCTCGGAAACTATAAGAGATAATGCAATTTGGCAACCGGCAATGTAATTAGCATGCCGAATATTACTTGGAATGTGAATTGGAACGAAATCGCCAATAGATAAGACCATTTTACAATTTGGGCCCAAGTTAGAAGCAGAGCCTAAGGTGTAAATTATCGATAGTCCATATCTCGGAAACTATAAGAGATAATGCAATTTGGTAACCGGCAATGTAATTAGCATGCCGAATATTACTTGGAATGTGAATTGGAACGAAATCGCCAATAGATAAGACCATTTTACAATTTGGGCCCAAGTTAGAAGCAGAGCCTAAGGTGTAAATTATCGATAGTCCATATCTCGGAAACTATAAGAGATAATGCAATTTGGCAACCGGCAATGTAATTAGCATGCCGAATATTACTTGGAATGTGAAATGGAACGAAATCGCCAATAGATAAGACCATTTTACAATTTGGGCCCAAGTTAGAAGCAGAGCCTAAGGTGTAAATTATTGATAGTCCATATCTCGGAAACTATAGGAGATAATGCAATTTCGCAACCGGCAATGTAATTAGCATGCCGAATATCACTTGGAATGTGAATTGGGACGAAATCGCCAATAGATAAGACCATTTTACAATTTGGGCCCAAGTTAGAAGCAGAGCCTAAGGTGTAAATTATCGATAGTCCATATCTCGGAAACTATAAGAGATAATGCAATTTGGCAACCGGCAATGTAATTAGCATGCCGAATATTACTTGGACTGTGAATTGGAACGAAATCGCCAATAGATAAGACCATTTTACAATTTGGGCCCAAGTTAGAAGCAGAGCCTAAGGTGTAAATTATCGATAGTCCATATCTCGGAAACTATAAGAGATAATGCAATTTGGCAACCGGCAATGTAATTAGCATGCCGAATATTACTTGGAATGTGAATTGGAACGAAATCGCCAATAGGTAAGACCATTTTACAATTTGGGCCCAAGTTAGAAGCAGAGCCTAAGGTGTAAATTATCGATAGTCCATATCTCGGAAACTATAAGAGATAATTCAATTTGGCAACCGGCAATGTAATTAGCATGCCGAATATTACTTGGAATGTGAATTGGAACGAAATCGCCAATAGATAAGACCATTTTACAATTTGGGCCCAGGTTAGAAGCAGAGCCTAAGGTGTAAATTATCGATAGTCCATATCTCGGAAACTATAAGAGATAATGCAATTTGGCAACCGGCAATGTAATTAGCATGCCGAATATCACTTGGAATGTTAATTGGGACGAAATCGCCAATAGATAAGACCATTTTACAATTTGGGCCCAAGTTAGAAGCAGAGCCTAAGGTGTAAATTATCGATAGTCCATATCTCGGAAACTATAAGAGATAATTCAATTTGGCAACCGGCAATGTAATTAGCATGCCGGATATTACTTGGAATGTGAATTGGAACGAAATCGCCAATAGATAAGACCATTTTACAATTTGGGCCCAAGTTAGAAGCAGAGCCTAAGGTGTAAATTATCGATAGTCCATATCTCGGAAACTATAAGAGATAATGCAATTTGGCAACCGGCAATGTAATTAGCATGCCGAATATTACTTGGAATGTTAATTGGGACGAAATCGCCAATAGATAAGACCATTTTACAATTTGGGCCCAAGTTAGAAGCAGAGCCTAAGGTGTAAATTATCGATAGTCCATATCTCGGAAACTATAAGAGATAATGCAATTTGGCAACCGGCAATGTAATTAGCATGCCGAATATTACTTGGAATGTGAATTGGAACGAAATCGCCAATAGGTAAGACCATTTTACAATTTGGGCCCAAGTTAGAAGCAGAGCCTAAGGTGTAAATTATCGATAGTCCATATCTCGGAAACTATAAGAGATAATTCAATTTGGCAACCGGCAATGTAATTAGCATGCCGAATATTACTTGGAATGTGAATTGGAACGAAATCGCCAATAGATAAGACCATTTTACAATTTGGGCCCAGGTTAGAAGCAGAGCCTAAGGTGTAAATTATCGATAGTCCATATCTCGGAAACTATAAGAGATAATGCAATTTGGCAACCGGCAATGTAATTAGCATGCCGAATATCACTTGGAATGTTAATTGGGACGAAATCGCCAATAGATAAGACCATTTTACAATTTGGGCCCAAGTTAGAAGCAGAGCCTAAGGTGTAAATTATCGATAGTCCATATCTCGGAAACTATAAGAGATAATGCAATTTGGCAACCGGCAATGTAATTAGCATGCCGAATATTACTTGGAATGTGAATTAGAACGAAATCGCCAATAGATAAGACCATTTTACAATTTGGGCCCAAGTTAGAAGCAGAGCCTAATGTGTAAATTATTGATAGTCCATATCTCGGAAACTACAAGAGATAATGCAATTTCGCAACCGGCAATGTAATTAGCATGCCGAATATCACTTGGAATGTGAATTGGGACGAAATCGCCAATAGATAAGACCATTTTACAATTTGGGCCCAAGTTAGAAGCAGAGCCTAAGGTGTAAATTATCGATAGTCCATATCTCGGAAACTATAAGAGATAATGCAATTTGGCAACCGGCAATGTAATTAGCATGCCGAATATTACTTGGAATGTGAATTGGAACGAAATCGCCAATAGATAAGACCATTTTACAATTTGGGCACAAGTTAGAAGCAGAGCCTAAGGTGTAAATTATCGATAGTCCATATCTCGGAAACTATAAGAGATAATGCAATTTGGCAACCGGCAATGTAATTAGCATGCCGAATATTACTTGGAATGTGAATTGGAACGAAATCGCCAATAGATAAGACCATTTTACAATTTGGGCCCAAGTTAGAAGCAGAGCCTAAGGTGTAAATTATCGATAATCCATATCTCGGAAACTATAAGAGATAATGCAATTTGGCAACCGGCAATGTAATTAGCATGCCGAATATTACTTGGAATGTGAATTGGAACGAAATCGCCAATAGATAAGACAATTTTACAATTTGGGCCCAAGTTAGAAGCAGAGCCTAAGGTGTAAATTATCGATAGTCCATATCTCGGAAACTATAAGAGATAATGCAATTTGGCAACCGGCAATGTAATTAGCATGCCGAATATTACTTGGAATGTGAATTGGAACGAAATCGCCAATAGATAAGACCATTTTACAATTTGGGCCCAAGTTAGAAGCAGAGCCTATGGTGTAAATTATCGATAGTCCATATCTCGGAAACTATAAGAGATAATGCAATTTGGCAACCGGCAATGTAATTAGCATGCCGAATATTACTTGGAATGTGAATTGGAACGAAATCGCCAATAGATAAGACCATTTTACAATTTGAGCCCAAGTTAGAAGCAGAGCCTAAGGTGTAAATTATCGATAGTCCATATCTCGGAAACTATAAGAGATAATGCAATTTGGCAACCGGCAATGTAATTAGCATGCCGAATATTACTTGGAATGTGAATTAGAACGAAATCGCCAATAGATAAGACCATTTTACAATTTGGGCCCAAGTTAGAAGCAGAGCCTAAGGTGTAAATTATTGATAGTCCATATCTCGGAAACTATAAGAGATAATGCAATTTCGCAACCGGCAATGTAATTAGCATGCCGAATATCACTTGGAATGTGAATTGGGACGAAATCGCCAATAGATAAGACCATTTTACAATTTGGGCCCAAGTTAGAAGCAGAGCCTAAGGTGTAAATTATCGATAGTCCATATCTCGGAAACTATAAGAGATAATGCAATTTGGCAACCGGCAATGTAATTAGCATGCCGAATATTACTTGGAATGTGAATTGGAACGAAATCGCCAATAGATAAGACCATTTTACAATTTGGGCCCAAGTTAGAAGCAGAGCCTAAGGTGTAAATTATCGATAGTCCATATCTCGGAAACTATAAGAGATAATGCAATTTGGCAACCGGCAATGTAATTAGCATGCCAAATATTACTTGGAATGTGAATTGGAACGAAATCGCCAATAGGTAAGACCATTTTACAATTTGGGCCCAAGTTAGAAGCAGAGCCTAAGATGTAAATTATCGATAGTCCATATCTCGGAAACTATAAGAGATAATTCAATTTGGCAACTGGCAATGTAATTAGCATGCCGAATATTACTTGGAATGTGAATTGGAACGAAATCGCCAATAGATAAGGCCATTTTACAATTTGGGCCCAAGTTAGAAGCAGAGCCTAAGGTGTAAATTATCGATAGTCCATATCTCGGAAACTATAAGAGATAATGCAATTTGGCAACAGGCAATGTAATTAGCATGCCGAATATTACTTGGAATGTGAATTGGAACGAAATCGCCAATAGATAAGACCATTTTACAATTTGGGCCCAAGTTAGAAGCAGAGCCTAAGGTGTAAATTATCGATAGTCCATATCTCGGAAACTATAAGAGATAATGCAATTTGGCAACCGGCAATGTAATTAGCATGCCGAATATTACTTGGAATGTGAATTGGAACGAAATCGCCAATAGATAAGACCATTTTACAATTTGGGCCCAAGTTAGAAGCAGAGCCTAAGGAGTAAATTATTGATAGTCCATATCTCGGAAACTATAAGAGATAATGCAATTTCGCAACCGGCAATGTAATTAGCATGCCGAATATCACTTGGAATGTGAATTGGGACGAAATCGCCAATAGATAAGACCATTTTACAATTTGGGCCCAAGTTAGAAGCAGAGCCTAAGGTGTAAATTATCGATAGTCCATATCTCGGAAACTATAAGAGATAATGCAATTTGGCAACCGGCAATGTAATTAGCATGCCGAATATTACTTGGAATGTGAATTGGAACGAAATCGCCAATAGATAAGACCATTTTACAATTTTGGCCCAAGTTAGAAGCAGAGCCTAAGGTGTAAATTATCGATAGTCCATATCTCGGAAACTATAAGAGATAATGCAATTTGGCAACCGGCAATGTAATTAGCATGCCGAATATTACTTGGAATGTGAATTGGAACGAAATCGCCAATAGGTAAGACCATTTTACAATTTGGGCCCAAGTTAGAAGCAGAGCCTAAGGTGTAAATTATCGATAGTCCATATCTCGGAAACTATAAGAGATAATTCAATTTGGCAACCGGCAATGTAATTAGCATGCCGGATATTACTTGGAATGTGAATTGGAACGAAATCGCCAATAGATAAGACCATTTTACAATTTGGGCCCAAGTTAGAAGCAGAGCCTAAGGTGTAAATTATCGATAGTCCATATCTCGGAAACTATAAGAGATAATGCAATTTGGCAACCGGCAATGTAATTAGCATGCCGAATATTACTTGGAATGTTAATTGGGACGAAATCGCCAATAGATAAGACCATTTTACAATTTGGGCCCAAGTTAGAAGCAGAGCCTAAGGTGTAAATTATCGATAGTCCATATCTGTGAAACTATAAGAGATAATGCAATTTCGCAAACGGCAATGTAATTAGCATGCCGAATATTACTTGGAGTGTGAATTGGAACGAAATCGCCAATAGATAAGACCATTTTACAATTTGGGCCCAAGTTAGAAGCAGAGCCTAAGGTGTAAATAATCGATAGTCCATATCTCGGAAACTATAAGAGATAATGCAATTTGGCAACCGGCAATGTAATTAGCATGCCGAATATTACTTGGAATGTGAATTGGAACGAAATCGCCAATAGATAAGACCATTTTACAATTTGGGCCCAAGTTAGAAGCAGAGCCTAAGGTGTAAATTATCGATAGTCCATATCTCGGAAACTATAAGAGATAATGCAATTGGGAACCGGCAATGTAATTAGCATGCCGAATATTACTTGGAATGTGAATTGGAACGAAATCGCCAATAGATAAGACCATTTTACAATTTGGGCCCAAGTTAGAAGCAGAGCCTAAGGTGTTAATTATTGATAGTCCATATGTCGGAAACTATAAGAGATAATGCAATTTCGTAACCGGCAATGTAATTAGCATGCCGAATATCACTTGGAATGTGAATTGGGACGAAATCGCCAATAGATAAGACCATTTTACAATTTGGGCCCAAGTTAGAAGCAGAGCCTAAGGTGTAAATTATCGATAGTCCATATCTCGGAAACTATAAGAGATAATGCAATTTGGCAACCGGCAATGTAATTAGCATGCCGAATATTACTTGGAATGTGAATTGGAACGAAATCGCCAATAGGTAAGACCATTTTACAATTTGGGCCCAAGTTAGAAGCAGAGCCTAAGGTGTAAATTATCGATAGTCCATATCTCGGAAACTATAAGAGATAATTCAATTTGGCAACCGGCAATGTAATTAGCATGCCGAATATTACTTGGAATGTGAATTGGAACGAAATCGCCAATAGATAAGACCATTTTACAATTTGGGCCCAAGTTAGAAGCAGAGCCTAAGGTGTAAATTATCGATAGTCCATATCTCGGAAACTATAAGAGATAATGCAATTTGGCAACCGGCAATGTAATTAGCATGCCGAATATTACTTGGAATGTGAATTGGAACGAAATCGCCAATAGATAAGACCATTTTACAATTTGGGCCCAAGTTAGAAGCAGAGCCTAAGGTGTAAATAATTGATAGTCCATATCTCGGAAACTATAAGAGATAATGCAATTTCGCAACCGGCAATGTAATTAGCATGCCGAATATCACTTGGAATGTGAATTGGGACGAAATCGCCAATAGATAAGACCATTTTACAATTTGGGCCCAAGTTAGAAGCAGAGCCTAAGGTGTAAATTATTGATAGTCCATATCTCGGAAACTATAAGAGATAATGCAATTTCGCAACCGGCAATGTAATTAGCATGCCGAATATCACTTGGAATGTGAATTGGGACGAAATCGCCAATAGATAAGACCATTTTACAATTTGGGCCCAAGTTAGAAGCAGAGCCTAAGGTGTAAATTATCGATAGTCCATATCTCGGAAACTATAAGAGATAATGCAATTTGGCAACCGGCAATGTAATTAGCATGCCGAATATTACTTGGAATGTGAATTGGAACGAAATCGCCAATAGATAAGACCATTTTACAATTTGGGCCCAAGTTAGAAGCAGAGCCTAAGGTGTAAATAATTGATAGTCCATATCTCGGAAACTATAAGAGATAATGCAATTTCGCAACCGGCAATGTAATTAGCATGCCGAATATCACTTGGAATGTGAATTGGGACGAAATCGCCAATAGATAAGACCATTTTACAATTTGGGCCCAAGTTAGAAGCAGAGCCTAAGGTGTAAATTATCGATAGTCTATATTTCGGAAACTATAAGAGATAATGCAATTTGGCAACCGGCAATGTAATTAGCATGCCGAATATTACTTGGAATGTGAATTGGAACGAAATCGCCAATAGATAAGACTATTTTACAATTTGGGCCCAAGTTAGAAGCAGAGCCTAAGGTGTAAATTATCGATAGTCCATATCTCGGAAACTATAAGAGATAATGCAATTTGGCAACCGGCAATGTAATTAGCATGCCGAATATTACTTGGAAAGTGAATTGGAACGAAATCGCCAATAGATAAGACCATTTTACAATTTGGGCCCAAGTTAGAAGCAGAGCCTAAGGTGTAAATTATCGATAGTCCATATCTCGGAAACTATAAGAGATAATGCAATTTGGCAACCGGCAATGTAATTAGCATGCCGAACATTACTTGAAATGTGAATTGGAACGAAATCGCCAATAGATAAGACCATTTTACAATTTGGGCCCAAGTTAGAAGCAGAGCCTAAGGTGTAAATTATCGATAGTCCATATCTCGGAAACTATAAGAGATAATGCAATTTGGCAACCGGCAATGTAATTAGCATGCCGAATATTACTTGGAATGTGAATTGGAACGAAATCGCCAATAGATAAGACCATTTTACAATTTGGGCCCAAGTTAGAAGCAGAGCCTAAGGTGTAAATTATCGATAGTCTATATCTCGGAAACTATAAGAGATAATGCAATTTGGCAACCGGCAATGTAATTAGCATGCCGAATATTACTTGGAATGTGAATTGGAACGAAATCGCCAATAGATAAGACCATTTTACAATTTGGGCCCAAGTTAGAAGCAGAACCTAAGGTGTAAATTATCGATAGTCCATATCACGGAAACTATAAGAGATAATGCAATTTGGCAACCGGCAATGTAATTAGCATGCCGAATATTACTTGGAATGTGAATTGGAACGAAATCGCCAATAGATAAGACCATTTTACAATTTGGGCCCAAGTTAGAAGCAGAGCCTAAGGTGTAAATTATTGATAGTCCATATCTCGGAAACTATAAGAGATAATGCAATTTGGCAACCGGCAATGTAATTAGCATGCCGAACATTACTTGGAATGTGAATTGGAACGAAATCGCCAATAGATAAGACCATTTTACAATTTGGGCCCAAGTTAGAAGCAGAGCCTAAGGTGTAAATTATCGATAGTCCATATCTCGGAAACTATAAGAGATAATGCAATTTCGCAACCGGCAATGTAATTAGCATGCCGAATATTACTTGGAGTGTGAATTGGAACGAAATCGCCAATAGATAAGACCATTTTACAATTTGGGCCCAAGTTAGAAGCAGAGCCTAAGGTGTAAATTATCGATAGTCCATATCTCGGAAACTATAAGAGATAATGCAATTTGGCAACCGGCAATGTAATTAGCATGCCGAACATTACTTGGAATGTGAATTGGAACGAAATCGCCAATAGATAAGACCATTTTACAATTTGGGCCCAAGTTAGAAGCAGAGCCTAAGGTGTAAATTATCGATAGTCCATATCTCGGAAACTATAAGAGATAATGCAATTTGGCAACCGGCAATGTAATTAGCATGCCGAATATTACTTGGAATGTGAATTGGAACGAAATCGCCAATAGATAAGACCATTTTACAATTTGGGCCCAAGTTAGAAGCAGAGCCTAAGGTGTAAATTATTGATAGTCCATATCTCGGAAACTATAAGAGATAATGCAATTTGGCAACCGGCAATGTAATTAGCATGCCGAACATTACTTGGAAAGTGAATTGGAACGAAATCGCCAATAGATAAGACCATTTTACAATTTGGGCCCAAGTTAGAAGCAGAGCCTAAGGTGTAAATTATCGATAGTCCATATCTCGGAAACTATAAGAGATAATGCAATTTCGCAACCGGCAATGTAATTAGCATGCCGAATATTACTTGGAATGTGAATTGGAACGAAATCGCCAATAGATAAGACCATTTTACAATTTGGGCCCAAGTTAGAAGCAGAGCCTAAGGTGTAAATTATCGATAGTCCATATCTCGGAAACTATAAGAGATAATGCAATTTGGCAACCGGCAATGTAATTAGCATGCCGAATATTACTTGGAATGTGAATTGGAACGAAATCGCCAATAGATAAGACCATTTTACAATTTGGGCCCAAGTTAGAAGCAGAGCCTAAGGTGTAAATTATCGATAGTCCATATCTCGGAAACTATAAGAGTTAATGCAATTTGGCAACCGGCAATGTAATTAGCATGCCGAATATTACTTGGAATGTGAATTGGAACGAAATCGCCAATAGATAAGACCATTTTACAATTTGGGCATAAGTTAGAAGCAGAGCCTAAGGTGTAAATTATCGATAGTCCATATCTCGGAAACTATAAGAGATAACGCAATTTGGCAACCGGCAATGTAATTAGCATGCCGAATATTACTTGGAATGTGAATTGGAAAGAAATCGCCAATAGATAAGACCATTTTACGATTTGGGCCCAAGTTAGAAGCAAAGCCTAAGGTGTAAATTATCGATATTCCATATCTCGGAAACTATAAGAGATAATGCAATTTGGCAACCGGCAATGTAATTAGCATGCCGAATATTACTTGGAATGTGAATTGGAACGAAATCGCCAATAGATAAGACCATTTTACGATTTGGGCCCAAGTTAGAAGCAGAGCCTAAGGTGTAAATTATCGATAGTCCATATCTCGGAAACTATAAGAGATAATGCAATTTCGCAACCGGCAATGTAATTAGCATGCCGAATATTACTTGGAATGTGAATTGGAACGAAATCGCCAATAGATAAGACCATTTTACAATTTGGGCCCAAGTTAGAAGCAGAGCCTAAGGTGTAAATTATTGATAGTCCATATCTCGGAAACTATAAGAGATAATGCAATTTGGCAACCGGCAATGTAATTAGCATGCCGAATATTACTTGGAATGTGAATTGGAACGAAATCGCCAATAGATAAGACCATTTTACAATTTGGGCCCAAGTTAGAAGCAGAGCCTAAGGTGTAAATTATCGATAGTCCATATCTCGGAAACTATAAGAGATAATGCAATTTGGCAACCGGCAATGTAATTAGCATGCCGAATATTACTTGGAATGTGAATTGGAACGAAATCGCCAATAGATAAGACCATTTTACAATTTAGGCCCAAGTTAGAAGCAGAGCCTAAGGTGTAAATTATCGATAGTCCATATCTCGGAAACTATAAGAGATAATGCAATTTGGCAACCGGCAATGTAATTAGCATGCCGAATATTACTTGGAATGTGAATTGGAACGAAATCGCCAATAGATAAGACCATTTTACAATTTGGGCCCAAGTTAGAAGCAGAGCCTAAGGTGTAAATTATTGATAGTCCATATCTCGGAAACTATAAGAGATAATGCAATTTCGCAACCGGCAATGTAATTAGCATGCCGAATATCACTTGGAATGTGAATTGGGACGAAATCGCCAATAGATAAAACCATTTTACAATTTGGGCCCAAGTTAGAAGCAGAGCCTAAGGTGTAAATTATCGATAGTCCATATCTCGGAAACTATAAGAGATAATGCAATTTGGCAACCGGCAATGTAATTAGCATGCCGAATATTACTTGGAATGTGAATTGGAACGAAATCGCCAATAGATAAGACCATTTTACAATTTGGGCCCAAGTTAGAAGCAGAGCCTAAAGTGTAAATTATCGATAGTCCATATCTCGGAAACTATAAGAGATAATGCAATTTGGCAACCGGCAATGTAATTAGCATGCCGAATATTACTTGGAATGTGAATTGGAACGAAATCGCCAATAGATAAGACCATTTTACAATTTGGGCCCAAGTTAGAAGCAGAGCCTAAGGTGTAAATTATCGATAGTCCATATCTCGGAAACTATAAGAGATAATGCAATTTGGAAACCGGCAATGTAATTAGCATGCCGAATATTACTTGGAGTGTGAATTGGAACGAAATCGCCAATAGATAAGACCATTTTACAATTTGGGCCCAAGTTATAAGCAGAGCCTATGGTGTAAATTATCGATAGTCCATATCTCGGAAACTATAAGAGATAATGCAATTTGGCAACCGGCAATGAAATTAGCATGCCGAATATTACTTGGAATGTGAATTGGGACGAAATCGCCAATAGATAAGACCATTTTACAATTTGGGCCCAAGTTAGAAGCAGAGCCTAAAGTGTAAATTATCGACAGTCCATATCTCGGAAACTATAAGAGATAATGCAATTTGGCAACCGGCAATGTAATTAGCATGCCGAATATTACTTGGAATGTGAATTGGAACGAAATCGCCAATAGATAAGACCATTTTACAATTTGGGCCCAAGTTAGAAGCAGAGCCTAAGGTGTAAATTATCGATAGTCCATATCTCGGAAACTATAAGAGATAATGCAATTTGGCAACCGGCAATGTAATTAGCATGCCGAATATTACTTGGAATGTGAATTGGAACGAAATCGCCAATAGGTAAGACCATTTTACAATTTGGGCCCAAGTTAGAAGAAGAGCCTAAGGTGTAAATTATCGATAGTCCATATCTCGAAAACTATAAGAGATAATGCAATTTGGCAACCGGCAATGTAATTAGCATGCCGAATATTACTTGGAATGTGAATTGGAACGAAATCGCCAATAGATAAGACCATTTTACAATTTGGGCCCAAGTTAGAAGCAGAGCCTAAGGTGTAAATTTTCGATAGTCCATATCTCGGAAACTATAAGAGATAATGCAATTTGGCAACCGGCAATGTAATTAGCATGCCGAATATTACTTGGAATGTGAATTGGAACGAAATCGCCAATAGATAAGACCATTTTACAATTTGGGCCCAAGTTAGAAGCAGAGCCTAAGGTGTAAATTATCGATAGTCCATATCTCGGAAACTATAAGAGTTAATGCAATTTGGCAACCGGCAATGTAATTAGCAGGCCGAATATTACTTGGAATGTGAATTGGAACGAAATCGCCAATAGATAAGACCATTTTACAATTTGGGCCCAAGTTAGAAGCAGAGCCTAAGGTGTAAATTATCGATAGTCCATATCTCGGAAACTATAAGAGATAATGCAATTTGGCAACCGGCAATGTAATTAGCATGCCGAATATTACTTGGAATGTGAATTGGAACGAAATCGCCAATAGATAAGACCATTTTACGATTTGGGCCCAAGTTAGAAGCAGAGCCTAAGGTGTAAATTATCGATAGTCCATATCTCGGAAACTATAAGAGATAATGCAATTTGGCAACCGGCAATGTAATTAGCATGCCGAATATTACTTGGAATGTGAATTGGAACGAAATCGCCAATAGATAAGACCATTTTACAATTTGGGCCCAAGTTAGAAGCAGAGCCTAAGGTGTAAATTTTCGATAGTCCATATCTCGGAAACTATAAGAGAAATGCAATTTGGCAACCGGCAATGTAATTAGCATGCCGAATATTACTTGGAATGTGAATTGGAACGAAATCGCCAATAGATAAGACCATTTTACAATTTGGGCCCAAGTTAGAAGCAGAGCCTAAGGTGTAAATTATCGATAGTCCATATCTCGGAAACTATAAGAGTTAATGCAATTTGGCAACCGGCAATGTAATTAGCATGCCGAATATTACTTGGAATGTGAATTGGAACGAAATCGCCAATAGATAAGACCATTTTACAATTTGGGCCCAAGTTAGAAGCAGAGCCTAAGGTGTAAATTATCGATAGTCCATATCTCGGAAACTATAAGAGATAATGCAATTTGGCAACCGGCAATGTAATTAGCATGCCGAATATTACTTGGAATGTGAATTGGAACGAAATCGCCAATAGGTAAGACCATTTTACAATTTGGGCCCAAGTTAGAAGCAGAGCCTAAGGTGTAAATTATCGATAGTCCATATCTCGGAAACTATAAGAGATAATTCAATTTGGCAACCGGCAATGTAATTAGCATGCCGGATATTACTTGGAATGTGAATTGGAACGAAATCGCCAATAGATAAGACCATTTTACAATTTGGGCCCAAGTTAGAAGCAGAGCCTAAGGTGTAAATTATCGATAGTCCATATCTCGGAAACTATAAGAGATAATGCAATTTGGCAACCGGCAATGTAATTAGCATGCCGAATATTACTTGGAATGTTCGTCCATCGATCGATGGACGAACCTAATTGGGACGAAATCGCCAATAGATAAGACCATTTTACAATTTGGGCCCAAGTTAGAAGCAGAGCCTAAGGTGTAAATTATCGATAGTCCATATCTGTGAAACTATAAGAGATAATGCAATTTCGCAAACGGCAATGTAATTAGCATGCCGAATATTACTTGGAGTGTGAATTGGAACGAAATCGCCAATAGATAAGACCATTTTACAATTTGGGCCCAAGTTAGAAGCAGAGCCTAAGGTGTAAATTATCGATAGTCCTTATCTCGGAAACTATAAGAGATAATGCAATTTGGCAACCGGCAATGTAATTAGCATGCCGAATATTACTTGGAATGTGAATTGGAACGAAATCGCCAATAGATAAGACCATTTTACAATTTGGGCCCAAGTTAGAAGCAGAGCCTAAGGTGTAAATTATCGATAGTCCATATCTCGGAAACTATAAGAGATAATGCAATTGGGAATCGGCAATGTAATTAGCATGCCGAATATTACTTGGAATGTGAATTGGAACGAAATCGCCAATAGATAAGACCATTTTACAATTTGGGCCCAAGTTAGAAGCAGAGCCTAAGGTGTTAATTATTGATAGTCCATATGTCGGAAACTATAAGAGATAATGCAATTTCGTAACCGGCAATGTAATTAGCATGCCGAATATCACTTGGAATGTGAATTGGGACGAAATCGCCAATAGATAAGACCATTTTACAATTTGGGCCCAAGTTAGAAGCAGAGCCTAAGGTGTAAATTATCGATAGTCCATATCTCGGAAACTATAAGAGATAATGCAATTTGGCAACCGGCAATGTAATTAGCATGCCGAATATTACTTGGAATGTGAATTGGAACGAAATCGCCAATAGGTAAGACCATTTTACAATTTGGGCCCAAGTTAGAAGCAGAGCCTAAGGTGTAAATTATCGATAGTCCATATCTCGGAAACTATAAGAGATAATTCAATTTGGCAACCGGCAATGTAATTAGCATGCCGAATATTACTTGGAATGTGAATTGGAACGAAATCGCCAATAGATAAGACCATTTTACAATTTGGGCCCAAGTTAGAAGCAGAGCCTAAGGTGTAAATTATCGATAGTCCATATCTCGGAAACTATAAGAGATAATGCAATTTGGCAACCGGCAATGTAATTAGCATGCCGAATATTACTTGGAATGTGAATTGGAACGAAATCGCCAATAGATAAGACCATTTTACAATTTGGGCCCAAGTTAGAAGCAGAGCCTAAGGTGTAAATAATTGATAGTCCATATCTCGGAAACTATAAGAGATAATGCAATTTCGCAACCGGCAATGTAATTAGCATGCCGAATATCACTTGGAATGTGAATTGGGACGAAATCGCCAATAGATAAGACCATTTTACAATTTGGGCCCAAGTTAGAAGCAGAGCCTAAGGTGTAAATTATTGATAGTCCATATCTCGGAAACTATAAGAGATAATGCAATTTCGCAACCGGCAATGTAATTAGCATGCCGAATATCACTTGGAATGTGAATTGGGACGAAATCGCCAATAGATAAGACCATTTTACAATTTGGGCCCAAGTTAGAAGCAGAGCCTAAGGTGTAAATTATCGATAGTCCATATCTCGGAAACTATAAGAGATAATGCAATTTGGCAACCGGCAATGTAATTAGCATGCCGAATATTACTTGGAATGTGAATTGGAACAAAATCGCCAATAGATAAGACCATTTTACAATTTGGGCCCAAGTTAGAAGCAGAGCCTAAGGTGTAAATAATTGATAGTCCATATCTCGGAAACTATAAGAGATAATGCAATTTCGCAACCGGCAATGTAATTAGCATGCCGAATATCACTTGGAATGTGAATTGGGACGAAATCGCCAATAGATAAGACCATTTTACAATTTGGGCCCAAGTTAGAAGCAGAGCCTAAGGTGTAAATTATCGATGGTCTATATTTCGGAAACTATAAGAGATAATGCAATTTGGCAACCGGCAATGTAATTATCATGCCGAATATTACTTGGAATGTGAATTGGAACGAAATCGCCAATAGATAAGACCATTTTACAATTTGGGCCCAAGTTAGAAGCAGAGCCTAAGGTGTAAATTATCGATAGTCCATATCTCGGAAACTATAAGAGATAATGCAATTTGGCAACCGGCAATGTAATTAGCATGCCGAATATTACTTGGAAAGTGAATTGGAACGAAATCGCCAATAGATAAGACCATTTTACAATTTGGGCCCAAGTTAGAAGCAGAGCCTAAGGTGTAAATTATCGATAGTCCATATCTCGGAAACTATAAGAGATAATGCAATTTGGCAACCGGCAATGTAATTAGCATGCCGAACATTACTTGGAATGTGAATTGGAACGAAATCGCCAATAGATAAGACCATTTTACAATTTGGGCCCAAGTTAGAAGCAGAGCCTAAGGTGTAAATTATCGATAGTCCATATCTCGGAAACTATAAGAGATAATGCAATTTGGCAACCGGCAATGTAATTAGCATGCCGAATATTACTTGGAATGTGAATTGGAACGAAATCGCCAATAGATAAGACCATTTTACAATTTGGGCCCAAGTTAGAAGCAGAGCCTAAGGTGTAAATTATCGATAGTCCATATCACGGAAACTATAAGAGATAATGCAATTTGGCAACCGGCAATGTAATTAGCATGCCGAATATTACTTGGAATGTGAATTGGAACGAAATCGCCAATAGATAAGACCATTTTACCATTTGGGCCCAAGTTAGAAGCAGAGCCTAAGGTGTAAATTATTGATAGTCCATATCTCGGAAACTATAAGAGATAATGCAATTTGGCAACCGGCAATGTAATTAGCATGCCGAACATTACTTGGAATGTGAATTGGAACGAAATCGCCAATAGATAAGACCATTTTACAATTTGGGCCCAAGTTAGAAGCAGAGCCTAAGGTGTAAATTATCGATAGTCCATATCTCGGAAACTATAAGAGATAATGCAATTTCGCAACCGGCAATGTAATTAGCATGCCGAATATTACTTGGAGTGTGAATTGGAACGAAATCGCCAATAGATAAGACCATTTTACAATTTGGGCCCAAGTTAGAAGCAGAGCCTAAGGTGTAAATTATCGATAGTCCATATCTCGGAAACTATAAGAGATAATGCAATTTGGCAACCGGCAATGTAATTAGCATGCCGAACATTACTTGGAATGTTAATTGGAACGAAATCGCCAATAGATAAGACCATTTTACAATTTGGGCCCAAGTTAGAAGCAGAGCCTAAGGTGTAAATTATCGATAGTCCATATCTCGGAAACTATAAGAGATAATGCAATTTGGCAACCGGCAATGTAATTAGCATGCCGAATATTACTTGGAATGTGAATTGGAACGAAATCGCCAATAGATAAGACCATTTTACAATTTGGGCCCAAGTTAGAAGCAGAGCCTAAGGTGTAAATTATTGATAGTCCATATCTCGGAAACTATAAGAGATAATGCAATTTGGCAACCGGCAATGTAATTAGCATGCCGAACATTACTTGGAATGTGAATTGGAACGAAATCGCCAATAGATAAGACCATTTTACAATTTGGGCCCAAGTTAGAAGCAGAGCCTAAGGTGTAAATTATCGATAGTCCATATCTCGGAAACTATAAGAGATAATGCAATTTCGCAACCGGCAATGTAATTAGCATGCCGAATATTACTTGGAATGTGAATTGGAACGAAATCGCCAATAGATAAGACCATTTTACAATTTGGGCCCAAATTAGAAGCAGAGCCTAAGGTGTAAATTATCGATAGTCCATATCTCGGAAACTATAAGAGATAATGCAATTTGGCAACCGGCAATGTAATTAGCATGCCGAATATTACTTGGAATGTGAATTGGAACGAAATCGCCAATAGATAAGACCATTTTACAATTTGGGCCCAAGTTAGAAGCAGAGCCTAAGGTGTAAATTATCGATAGTCCATATCTCGGAAACTATAAGAGTTAATGCAATTTGGCAACCGGCAATGTAATTAGCATGCCGAATATTACTTGGAATGTGAATTGGAACGAAATCGCCAATAGATAAGACCATTTTACGATTTGGGCCCAAGTTAGAAGCAGAGCCTAAGGTGTAAATTATCGATAGTCCATATCTCGGAAACTATAAGAGATAATGCAATTTCGCAACCGGCAATGTAATTAGCATGCCGAATATTACTTGGAATGTGAATTGGAACGAAATCGCCAATAGATAAGACCATTTTACAATTTGGGCCCAAGTTAGAAGCAGAGCCTAAGGTGTAAATTATTGATAGTCCATATCTCGGAAACTATAAGAGATAATGCAATTTGGCAACCGGCAATGTAATTAGCATGCCGAATATTACTTGGAATGTGAATTGGAACGAAATCGCCAATAGATAAGACCATTTTACAATTTGGGCCCAAGTTAGAAGCAGAGCCTAAGGTGTAAATTATCGATAGTCCATATCTCGGAAACTATAAGAGATGATGCAATTTGGCAACCGGCAATGTAATTAGCATGCCGAATATTACTTGGAATGTGAATTGGAACGAAATCGCCAATAGATAAGACCATTTTACAATTTAGGCCCAAGTTAGAAGCAGAGCCTAAGGTGTAAATTATCGATAGTCCATATCTCGGAAACTATAAGAGATAATGCAATTTGGCAACCGGCAATGTAATTAGCATGCCGAATATTACTTGGAATGTGAATTGGAACGAAATCGCCAATAGATAAGACCATTTTACAATTTGGGCCCAAGTTAGAAGCAGAGCCTAAGGTGTAAATTATTGATAGTCCATATCTCGGAAACTATAAGAGATAATGCAATTTCGCAACCGGCAATGTAATTAGCATGCCGAATATCACTTGGAATGTGAATTGGGACGAAATCGCCAATAGATAAAACCATTTTACAATTTGGGCCCAAGTTAGAAGCAGAGCCTAAGGTGTAAATTATCGATAGTCCATATCTCGGAAACTATAAGAGATAATGCAATTTGGCAACCGGCAATGTAATTAGCATGCCGAATATTACTTGGAATGTGAATTGGAACGAAATCGCCAATAGATAAGACCATTTTACAATTTGGGCCCAAGTTAGAAGCAGAGCCTAAAGTGTAAATTATCGATAGTCCATATCTCGGAAACTATAAGAGATAATGCAATTTGGCAACCGGCAATGTAATTAGCATGCCGAATATTACTTGGAATGTGAATTGGAACGAAATCGCCAATAGATAAGACCATTTTACAATTTGGGCCCAAGTTAGAAGCAGAGCCTAAGGTGTAAATTATCGATAGTCCATATCTCGGAAACTATAAGAGATAATGCAATTTGGAAACCGGCAATGTAATTAGCATGCCGAATATTACTTGGAATGTGAATTGGAACGAAATCGCCAATAGATAAGACCATTTTACAATTTGGGCCCAAGTTATAAGCAGAGCCTATGGTGTAAATTATCGATAGTCCATATCTCGGAAACTATAAGAGATAATGCAATTTGGCAACCGGTAATGAAATTAGCATGCCGAATATTACTTGGAATGTGAATTGGGACGAAATCGCCAATAGATAAGACCATTTTACAATTTGGGCCCAAGTTAGAAGCAGAGCCTAAGGTGTAAATTATCGACAGTCCATATCTCGGAAACTATAAGAGATAATGCAATTTGGCAACCGGCAATGTAATTAGCATGCCGAATATTACTTGGAATGTGAATTGGAACGAAATCGCCAATAGATAAGACCATTTTACAATTTGGGCCCAAGTTAGAAGCAGAGCCTAAGGTGTAAATTATCGATAGTCCATATCTCGGAAACTATAAGAGATAATGCAATTTGGCAACCGGCAATGTAATTAGCATGCCGAATATTACTTGGAATGTGAATTGGAACGAAATCGCCAATAGGTAAGACCATTTTACAATTTGGGCCCAAGTTAGAAGAAGAGCCTAAGGTGTAAATTATCGATAGTCCATATCTCGAAAACTATAAGAGATAATGCAATTTGGCAACCGGCAATGTAATTAGCATGCCGAATATTACTTGGAATGTGAATTGGAACGAAATCGCCAATAGATAAGACCATTTTACAATTTGGGCCCAAGTTAGAAGCAGAGCCTAAGGTGTAAATTTTCGATAGTCCATATCTCGGAAACTATAAGAGATAATGCAATTTGGCAACCGGCAATGTAATTAGCATGCCGAATATTACTTGGAATGTGAATTGGAACGAAATCGCCAATAGATAAGACCATTTTACAATTTGGGCCCAAGTTAGAAGCAGAGCCTAAGGTGTAAATTATCGATAGTCCATATCTCGGAAACTATAAGAGTTAATGCAATTTGGCAACCGGCAATGTAATTAGCATGCCGAATATTACTTGGAATGTGAATTGGAACGAAATCGCCAATAGATAAGACCATTTTACAATTTGGGCCCAAGTTAGAAGCAGAGCCTAAGGTGTAAATTATCGATAGTCCATATCTCGGAAACTATAAGAGATAATGCAATTTGGCAACCGGCAATGTAATTAGCATGCCGAATATTACTTGGAATGTGAATTGGAACGAAATCGCCAATAGATAAGACCATTTTACGATTTGGGCCCAAGTTAGAAGCAGAGCCTAAGGTGTAAATTATCGATAGTCCATATCTCGGAAACTATAAGAGATAATGCAATTTGGCAACCGGCAATGTAATTAGCATGCCGAATATTACTTGGAATGTGAATTGGAACGAAATCGCCAATAGATAAGACCATTTTACAATTTGGGCCCAAGTTAGAAGCAGAGCCTAAGGTGTAAATTATCGATAGTCCATATCTCGGAAACTATAAGAGTTAATGCAATTTGGCAACCGGCAATGTAATTAGCATGCCGAATATTACTTGGAATGTGAATTGGAACGAAATCGCCAATAGATAAGACCATTTTACAATTTGGGCCCAAGTTAGAAGCAGAGCCTAAGGTGTAAATTATCGATAGTCCATATCTCGGAAACTATAAGAGATAATGCAATTTGGCAACCGGCAATGTAATTAGCATGCCGAATATTACTTGGAATGTGAATTGGAACGAAATCGCCAATAGATAAGACCATTTTACGATTTGGGCCCAAGTTAGAAGCAGAGCCTAAGGTGTAAATTATCGATAGTCCATATCTCGGAAACTATAAGAGATAATGCAATTTGGCAACCGGCAATGTAATTAGCATGCCGAATATTACTTGGAATGTGAATTGGAACGAAATCGCCAATAGATAAGACCATTTTACAATTTGGGCCCAAGTTAGAAGCAGAGCCTAAGGTGTAAATTATTGATAGTCCATATCTCGGAAACTATAAGAGATAATGCAATTTCGCAACCGGCAATGTAATTAGCATGCCGAATATTACTTGGAATGTGAATTGGAACGAAATCGCCAATAGATAAGACCATTTTACAATTTGGGCCCAAGTTAGAAGCAGAGCCTAAGGTGTAAATTATTGATAGTCCATATCTCGGAAACTATAAGAGATAATGCAATTTGGCAACCGGCAATGTAATTAGCATGCCGAATATTACTTGGAATGTGAATTGGAACGAAATCGCCAATAGATAAGACCATTTTACAATTTGGGCCCAAGTTAGAAACAGAGCCTAAGGTGTAAATTATCGATAGTCCATATCTCGGAAACTATAAGAGATAATGCAATTTGGCAACCGGCAATGTAATTAGCATGCCGAATATTACTTGGAATGTGAATTGGAACGAAATCGCCAATAGATAAGACCATTTTACAATTTGGGCCCAAGTTAGAAGCAGAGCCTAAGGTGTAAATTATCGATAGTCCATATCTCGGAAACTATAAAAGATAATGCAAGTTGGCAACTGGCAATGTAATTAGCATGCCGAATATTACTTGAAATGTGAATTGGAACGAAATCGCCAATAGATAAGACCATTTTACAATTTGGGCCCAAGTTAGAAGCAGAGCCTAAGGTGTAAATTATTGATAGTCCATATCTCGGAAACTATAAGAGATAATGCAATTTCGCAACCGGCAATGTAATTAGCATGCCGAATATCACTTGGAATGTGAATTGGGACTAAATCGCCAATAGATAAGACCATTTTACAATTTGGGCCCAAGTTAGAAGCAGAGCCTAAGGTGTAAATTATCGATAGTCCATATCTCGGAAACTATAAGAGATAATGCAATTTGGCAACCGGCAATGTAATTAGCATGCCGAATATTACTTGGAATGTGAATTGGAACGAAATCGCCAATAGATAAGACCATTTTACAATTTGGGCCCAAGTTAGAAGCAGAGCCTAAAGTGTAAATTATCGATAGTCCATATCTCGTAAACTATAAGAGATAATGCAATTTGGCAACCGGCAATGTAATTAGCATGCCGAATATTACTTGGAATGTGAATTGGAACGAAATCGCCAATAGATAAGACCATTTTACAATTTGGGCCCAAGTTAGAAGCAGAGCCTAAGGTGTAAATTATCGATAGTCCATATCTCGGAAACTATAAGAGATAATGCAATTTGGCAACCGGCAATGTAATTAGCATGCCGAATATTACTTGGAATGTGAATTGGAACGAAATCGCTAATAGATAAGACCATTTTACAATTTGGGCCCAAGTTATAAGCAGAGCCTATGGTGTAAATTATCGATAGTCCATATCTCGGAAACTATAAGAGATAATGCAATTTGGCAACCGGCAATGTAATTAGCATGCCGAATATTACTTGGAATGTGAATTGGAACGAAATCGCCAATAGATAAGACCATTTTACAATTTGGGCCCAAGTTAGAAGCAGAGCCTAAGGTGTAAATTATCGATAGTCCATATCTCGGAAACTATAAGAGTTAATGCAATTTGGCAACCGGCAATGTATTTAGCATGCCGAATATTACTTGGAATGTGAATTGGAACGAAATCGCCAATAGATAAGACCATTTTACAATTTGGGCCCAAGTTAGAAGCAGAGCCTAAGGTGTAAATTATCGATAGTCCATATCTCGGAAACTATAAGAGATAATGCAATTTGGCAACCGGCAATGTAATTAGCATGCCGAATATTACTTGGAATGTGAATTGGAACGAAATCGCCAATAGATAAGACCATTTTACAATTTGGGCCCAAGTTAGAAGCAGAGCCTAAGGTGTAAATTATCCATAGTCCATATCTCGGAAACTATAAGAGATAATGCAATTTGGCAACCGGCAATGTAATTAGCATGCCGAATATTACTTGGAATGTGAATTGGAACGAAATCGCCAATAGGTAAGACCATTTTACAATTTGGGCCCAAGTTAGAAGCAGAGCCTAAGGTGAAAATTATCGATAGTCCATATCTCGGAAACTATAAGAGATAATTCAATTTGGCAACCGGCAATGTAATTAGCATGCCGAATATTACTTGGAATGTGAATTGGAACGAAATCGCCAATAGATAAGACCATTTTACAATTTGGGCCCAAGTTAGAAGCAGAGCCTAAGGTGTAAATTATCGATAGTCCATATCTCGGAAACTATAAGAGTTAATGCAATTTGGCAACCGGCAATGTAATTAGCATGCCGAATATTACTTGGAATGTGAATTGGAACGAAATCGCCAATAGATAAGACCATTTTACAATTTGGGCCCAAGTTAGAAGCAGAGCCTAAGGTGTAAATTATCGATAGTCCATATCTCGGAAACTATAAGAGATAATGCAATTTGGCAACCGGCAATGTAATTAGCATGCCGAATATTACTTGGAATGTGAATTGGAACGAAATCGCCAATAGATAAGACCATTTTACAATTTGGGCAAAAGTTAGAAGCAGAGCCTATGGTGTAAATTATCGATAGTCCATATCTCGGAAACTATAAGAGATAATGCAATTTGGCAACCGGCAATGTAATTAGCATGCCGAATATCACTTGGAATGTGAATTGGGACGAAATCGCCAATAGATAAGACCATTTTACAATTTGGGCCCAAGTTAGAAGCAGAGCCTAAGGTATAAATTATCGATAGTCCATATCTCGGAAACTATAAGAGATAATGCAATTTGGAAACCGGCAATGTAATTAGCATGCCGAATATTACTTGGAATGTGAATTGGAACGAAATCGCCAATAGATAAGACCATTTTACAATTTGGGCCCAAGTTATAAGCAGAGCCTATGGTGTAAATTATCGATAGTCCATATCTCGGAAACTATAAGAGATAATGCAATTTGGCAACCGGCAATGAAATTAGCATGCCGAATATTACTTGGAATGTGAATTGGAACGAAATCGCCAATAGATAAGACCATTTTACAATTTGGGCCCAAGTTAGAAGCAGAGCCTAAGGTGTAAATTATCGATAGTCCATATCTCGGAAACTATGAGATAATGCAATTTGGCAACCGGCAATGTAATTAGCATGCCGAATATTACTTGGAATGTGAATTGGAACGAAATCGCCAATAGATAAGACCATTTTACAATTTGGGCCCAAGTTAGAAGCAGAGCCTAAGGTGTAAATTATCGATAGTCCATATCTCGGAAACTATAAGAGATAATGCAATTTGGCAACCGGCAATGTAATTAGCATGCCGAATATTACTTGGAATGTGAATTGGAACGAAATCGCTAATAGGTAAGACCATTTTACAATTTGGGCCCAAGTTAGAAGCAGAGCCTAAGGTGTAAATTATCGATAGTCCATATCTCGGAAACTATAAGAGATAATGCAATTTGGCAAACGGCAATGTAATTAGCATGCCGAATATTACTTGGAATGTGAATTGGAACGAAATCGCCAATAGATAAGACCATTTTACAATTTGGGCCCAAGTTAGAAGCAGAGCCTAAGGTGTAAATTATCGATAGTCCATATCTCGGAAGCTATAAGAGATAATGCAATTTGGCAACCGGCAATTTAATTAGCATGCCGAATATTACTTGGAATGTGAATTGGAACGAAATCGCCAATAGATAAGACCATTTTACAATTTGGGCCCAAGTTAGAAGCAGAGCCTAAGGTGTAAATTATCGATAGTCCATATCTCGGAAACTATAAGAGTTAATGCAATTTGGCAACCGGCAATGTAATTAGCATGCCGAATATTACTTGGAATGTGAATTGGAACGAAATCGCCAATAGATAAGACCATTTTACAATTTGGGCCCAAGTTAGAAGCAGAGCCTAAGGTGTAAATTATCGATAGTCCATATCTCGGAAACTATAAGAGATAATGCAATTTGGCAACCGGCAATGTAATTAGCATGCCGAATATTACTTGGAATGTGAATTGGAACGAAATCGCCAATAGATAAGACCATTTTACGATTTGGGCCCAAGTTAGAAGCAGAGCCTAAGGTGTAAATTATCGATAGTCCATATCTCGGAAACTATAAGAGATAATGCAATTTGGCAACCGGCAATGTAATTAGCATGCCGAATATTACTTGGAATGTGAATTGGAACGAAATCGCCAATAGATAAGACCATTTTACAATTTGGGCCCAAGTTAGAAGCAGAGCCTAAGGTGTAAATTATCGATAGTCCATATCTCGGAAACTATAAGAGATAATGCAATTTGGCAACCGGCAATGTAATTAGCATGCCGAATATTACTTGGAATGTGAATTGGAACGAAATCGCCAATAGGTAAGACCATTTTACAATTTGGGCCCAAGTTAGAAGCAGAGCCTAAGGTGTAAATTATCGATAGTCCATATCTCGGAAACTATAAGAGATAATGCAATTTGGCAACCGGCAATGTAATTAGCATGCCGAATATTACTTGGAATGTGAATTGGAACGAAATCGCCAATAGATAAGACCATTTTACAATTTGGGCCCAAGTTAGAAGCAGAGCCTAAGGTGTAAATTATCGATAGTCCATATCTCGGAAACTATAAGAGATAATGCAATTTGGCAACCGGCAATTTAATTAGCATGCCGAATATTACTTGGAATGTGAATTGGAACGAAATCGCCAATAGATAAGACCATTTTACAATTTGGGCCCAAGTTAGAAGCAGAGCCTAAGGTGTAAATTATCGATAGTCCATATCTCGGAAACTATAAGAGTTAATGCAATTTGGCAACCGGCAATGTAATTAGCATGCCGAATATTACTTGGAATGTGAATTGGAACGAAATCGCCAATAGATAAGACCATTTTACAATTTGGGCCCAAGTTAGAAGCAGAGCCTAAGGTGTAAATTATCGATAGTCCATATCTCGGAAACTATAAGAGATAATGCAATTTGGCAACCGGCAATGTAATTAGCATGCCGAATATTACTTGGAATGTGAATTGGAACGAAATCGCCAATAGATAAGACCATTTTACGATTTGGGCCCAAGTTAGAAGCAGAGCCTAAGGTGTAAATTATCGATAGTCCATATCTCGGAAACTATAAGAGATAATGCAATTTGGCAACCGGCAATGTAATTAGCATACCGAATATTACTTGGAATGTGAATTGGAACGAAATCGCCAATAGATAAGACCATTTTACAATTTGGGCCCAAGTTAGAAGCAGAGCCTAAGGTGTAAATTATTGATAGTCCATATCTCGGAAACTATAAGAGATAATGCAATTTCGCAACCGGCAATGTAATTAGCATGCCGAATATTACTTGGAATGTGAATTGGAACGAAATCGCCAATAGATAAGACCATTTTACAATTTGGGCCCAAGTTAGAAGCAGAGCCTATGGTGTATATTATCGATAGTCCATATCTCGGAAACTATAAGAGATAATGCAATTTGGCAACCGGCAATGTAATTAGCATGCCGAATATTACTTGGAATGTGAATTGGAACGAAATCGCCAATAGATAAGACCATTTTACAATTTGGGCCCAAGTTAGAAGCAGAGCCTAAGGTGTAAATTATTGATAGTCCATATCTCGGAAACTATAAGAGATAATGCAATTTCGCAACCGGCAATGTAATTAGCATGCCGAATATCACTTGGAATGTGAATTGGGACGAAATCGCCAATAGATAAGACCATTTTACAATTTGGGCCCAAGTTAGAAGCAGAGCCTAAGGTATAAATTATCGATAGTCCATATCTCGGAAACTATAAGAGATAATGCAATTTGGAAACCGGCAATGTAATTAGCATGCCGAATATTACTTGGAATGTGAATTGGAACGAAATCGCCAATAGATAAGACCATTTTACAATTTGGGCCCAAGTTATAAGCAGAGCCTATGGTGTAAATTATCGATAGTCCATATCTCGGAAACTATAAGAGATAATGCAATTTGGCAACCGGCAATGAAATTAGCATGCCGAATATTACTTGGAATGTGAATTGGAACGAAATCGCCAATAGATAAGACCATTTTACAATTTGGGCCCAAGTTAGAAGCAGAGCCTAAGGTGTAAATTATCGATAGTCCATATCTCGGAAACTATAAGAGATAATGCAATTTGGCAACCGGCAATGTAATTAGCATGCCGAATATTACTTGGAATGTGAATTGGAACGAAATCGCCAATAGATAAGACCATTTTACAATTTGGGCCCAAGTTAGAAGCAGAGCCTAAGGTGTAAATTATCGATAGTCCATATCTCGGAAACTATAAGAGATAATGCAATTTGGCAACCGGCAATGTAATTAGCATGCCGAATATTACTTGGAATGTGAATTGGAACGAAATCGCTAATAGGTAAGACCATTTTACAATTTGGGCCCAAGTTAGAAGCAGAGCCTAAGGTGTAAATTATCGATAGTCCATATCTCGGAAACTATAAGAGATAATGCAATTTGGCAAACGGCAATGTAATTAGCATGCCGAATATTACTTGGAATGTGAATTGGAACGAAATCGCCAATAGATAAGACCATTTTACAATTTGGGCCCAAGTTAGAAGCAGAGCCTAAGGTGTAAATTATCGATAGTCCATATCTCGGAAGCTATAAGAGATAATGCAATTTGGCAACCGGCAATTTAATTAGCATGCCGAATATTACTTGGAATGTGAATTGGAACGAAATCGCCAATAGATAAGACCATTTTACAATTTGGGCCCAAGTTAGAAGCAGAGCCTAAGGTGTAAATTATCGATAGTCCATATCTCGGAAACTATAAGAGTTAATGCAATTTGGCAACCGGCAATGTAATTAGCATGCCGAATATTACTTGGAATGTGAATTGGAACGAAATCGCCAATAGATAAGACCATTTTACAATTTGGGCCCAAGTTAGAAGCAGAGCCTAAGGTGTAAATTATCGATAGTCCATATCTCGGAAACTATAAGAGATAATGCAATTTGGCAACCGGCAATGTAATTAGCATGCCGAATATTACTTGGAATGTGAATTGGAACGAAATCGCCAATAGATAAGACCATTTTACGATTTGGGCCCAAGTTAGAAGCAGAGCCTAAGGTGTAAATTATCGATAGTCCATATCTCGGAAACTATAAGAGATAATGCAATTTGGCAACCGGCAATGTAATTAGCATGCCGAATATTACTTGGAATGTGAATTGGAACGAAATCGCCAATAGATAAGACCATTTTACAATTTGGGCCCAAGTTAGAAGCAGAGCCTAAGGTGTAAATTATTGATAGTCCATATCTCGGAAACTATAAGAGATAATGCAATTTCGCAACCGGCAATGTAATTAGCATGCCGAATATTACTTGGAATGTGAATTGGAACGAAATCGCCAATAGATAAGACCATTTTACAATTTGGGCCCAAGTTAGAAGCAGAGCCTAAGGTGTAAATTATTGATAGTCCATATCTCGGAAACTATAAGAGATAATGCAATTTGGCAACCGGCAATGTAATTAGCATGCCGAATATTACTTGGAATGTGAATTGGAACGAAATCGCCAATAGATAAGACCATTTTACAATTTGGGCCCAAGTTAGAAGCAGAGCCTAAGGTGTAAATTATCGATAGTCCATATCTCGGAAACTATAAGAGATAATGCAATTTGGCAACCGGCAATGTAATTAGCATGCCGAATATTACTTGGAATGTGAATTGGAACGAAATCGCCAATAGATAAGACCATTTTACAATTTGGGCCCAAGTTAGAAGCAGAGCCTAAGATGTAAATTATCGATAGTCCATATCTCGGAAACTATAAGAGATAATGCAATTTGGCAACTGGCAATGTAATTAGCATGCCGAATATTAGTTGGAATGTGAATTGGAACGAAATCGCCAATAGATAAGACCATTTTACAATTTGGGCCCAAGTTAGAAGCAGAGCCTAAGGTGTAAATTATTGATAGTCCATATCTCGGAAACTATAAGAGATAATGCAATTTCGCAACCGGCAATGTAATTAGCATGCCGAATATCACTTGGAATGTGAATTGGGACGAAATCGCCAATAGATAAGACCATTTTACAATTTGGGCCCAAGTTAGAAGCAGAGCCTAAGGTGTAAATTATCGATAGTCCATATCTCGGAAACTATAAGAGATAATGCACTTTGGCAACCGGCAATGTAATTAGCATGCCGAATATTACTTGGAATGTGAATTGGAACGAAATCGCCAATAGATAAGACCATTTTACAATTTGGGCCCAAGTTAGAAGCAGAGCCTAAAGTGTAAATTATCGATAGTCCATATCTCGGAAACTATAAGAGATAATGCAATTTGGCAACCGGCAATGTAATTAGCATGCCGAATATTACTTGGAATGTGAATTGGAACGAAATCGCCAATAGATAAGACCATTTTACAATTTGGGCCCAAGTTAGAAGCAGAGCCTAAGGTGTAAATTATCGATAGTCCATATCTCGGAAACTATAAGAGATAATGCAATTTGGCAACCGGCAATGTAATTAGCATGCCGAATATTACTTGGAATGTGAATTGGAACGAAATCGCCAATAGATAAGACCATTTTACAATTTGGGCCCAAGTTATAAGCAGAGCCTATGGTGTAAATTATCGATAGTCCATATCTCGGAAACTATAAGAGATAATGCAATTTGGCAACCGGCAATGTAATTAGCATGCCGAATATTACTTGGAATGTGAATTGGAACGAAATCGCCAATAGATAAGACCATTTTACAATTTGGGCCCAAGTTAGAAGCAGAGCCTAAGGTGTAAATTATCGATAGTCCATATCTCGGAAACTATAAGAGATAATGCAATTTGGCAACCGGCAATGTAATTAGCATGCCGAATATTACTTGGAATGTGAATTGGAACGAAATCGCCAATAGATAAGACCATTTTACAATTTGGGCCCAAGTTAGAAGCAGAGCCTAAGGTGTAAATTATCGATAGTCCATATCTCGGAAACTATAAGAGATAATGCAATTTGGCAACCGGCAATGTAATTAGCATGCCGAATATTACTTGGAATGTGAATTGGAACGAAATCGCCAATAGGCAAGACCATTTTACAATTTGGGCCCAAGTTAGAAGCAGAGCCTAAGGTGTAAATTATCGATAGTCCATATCTCGGAAACTATAAGAGATAATGCAATTTGGCAACCGGCAATGTAATTAGCATGCCGAATATTACTTGGAATGTGAATTGGAACGAAATCGCCAATAGATAAGACCATTTTACAATTTGGGCCCAAGTTAGAAGCAGAGCCTAAGGTGTAAATTATCGATAGTCCATATCTCGGAAACTATAAGAGATAATGCAATTTGGCAACCGGCAATTTAATTAGCATGCCGAATATTACTTGGAATGTGAATTGGAACGAAATCGCCAATAGATAAGACCATTTTACAATTTGGGCCCAAGTTAGAAGCAGAGCCTAAGGTGTAAATTATCGATAGTCCATATCTCGGAAACTATAAGAGTTAATGCAATTTGGCAACCGGCAATGTAATTAGCATGCCGAATATTACTTGGAATGTGAATTGGAACGAAATCGCCAATAGATAAGACCATTTTACAATTTGGGCCCAAGTTAGAAGCAGAGCCTAAGGTGTAAATTATCGATAGTCCATATCTCGGAAACTATAAGAGATAATGCAATTTGGCAACCGGCAATGTAATTAGCATGCCGAATATTACTTGGAATGTGAATTGGAACGAAATCGCCAATAAGGTTCGTCCATTTTACGATTTGGGCCCAAGTTAGAAGCAGAGCCTAAGGTGTAAATTATCGATAGTCCATATCTCGGAAACTATAAGAGATAATGCAATTTGGCAACCGGCAATGTAATTAGCATGCCGAATATTACTTGGAATGTGAATTGGAACGAAATCGCCAATAGATAAGACCATTTTACAATTTGGGCCCAAGTTAGAAGCAGAGCCTAAGGTGTAAATTATTGATAGTCCATATCTCGGAAACTATAAGAGATAATGCAATTTCGCAACCGGCAATGTAATTAGCATGCCGAATATTACTTGGAATGTGAATTGGAACGAAATCGCCAATAGATAAGACCATTTTAAAATTTGGGCCCAAGTTAGAAGCAGAGCCTATGGTGTAAATTATCGATAGTCCATATCTCGGAAACTATAAGAGATAATGCAATTTGGCAACCGGCAATGTAATTAGCATGCCGAATATTACTTGGAATGTGAATTGGAACGAAATCGCCAATAGATAAGACCATTTTACAATTTGGGCCCAAGTTAGAAGCAGAGCCTAAGGTGTAAATTATTGATAGTCCATATCTCGGAAACTATAAGAGATAATGCAATTTCGCAACCGGCAATGTAATTAGCATGCCGAATATCACTTGGAATGTGAATTGGGACGAAATTGCCAATAGATAAGACCATTTTACAATTTGGGCCCAAGTTAGAAGCAGAGCCTAAGGTGTAAATTATCGATAGTCCATATCTCGGAAACTATAAGAGATAATGCAATTTGGAAACCGGCAATGTAATTAGCATGCCGAATATTACTTGAAATGTGAATTGGAACGAAATCGCCAATAGATAAGACCATTTTACAATTTGGGCCCAAGTTATAAGCAGAGCCTATGGTGTAAATTATCGATAGTCCATATCTCGGAAACTATAAGAGATAATGCAATTTGGCAACCGGCAATGAAATTAGCATGCCGAATATTACTTGGAATGTGAATTGGAACGAAATCGCCAATAGATAAGACCATTTTACAATTTGGGCCCAAGTTAGAAGCAGAGCCTAAGGTGTAAATTATCGATAGTCCATATCTCGGAAACTATAAGAGATAATGCAATTTGGCAACCGGCAATGTAATTAGCATGCCGAATATTACTTGGAATGTGAATTGGAACGGAATCGCCAATAGATAAGACCATTTTACAATTTGGGCCCAAGTTAGAAGCAGAGCCTAAGGTGTAAATTATCGATAGTCCATATCTCGGAAACTATAAGAGATAATGCAATTTGGCAACCGGCAATGTAATTAGCATGCCGAATATTACTTGGAATGTGAATTGGAACGAAATCGCTAATAGGTAAGACCATTTTACAATTTGGGCCCAAGTTAGAAGCAGAGCCTAAGGTGTAAATTATCGATAGTCCATATCTCGGAAACTATAAGAGATAATGCAATTTGGCAACCGGCAATGTAATTAGCATGCCGAATATTACTTGGAATGTGAATTGGAACGAAATCGCCAATAGATAAGACCATTTTACAATTTGGGCCCAAGTTAGAAGCAGAGCCTAAGGTGTAAATTATCGATAGTCCATATCTCGGAAACTATAAGAGATAATGCAATTTGGCAACCGGCAATTTAATTAGCATGCCGAATATTACTTGGAATGTGAATTGGAACGAAATCGCCAATAGATAAGACCATTTTACAATTTGGGCCCAAGTTAGAAGCAGAGCCTAAGGTGTAAATTATCGATAGTCCATATCTCGGAAACTATAAGAGTTAATGCAATATGGCAACCGGCAATGTAATTAGCATGCCGAATATTACTTGGAATGTGAATTGGAACGAAATCGCCAATAGATAAGACCATTTTACAATTTGGGCCCAAGTTAGAAGCAGAGCCTAAGGTGTAAATTATCGATAGTCCATATCTCGGAAACTATAAGAGATAATGCAATTTGGCAACCGGCAATGTAATTAGCATGCCGAATATTACTTGGAATGTGAATTGGAACGAAATCGCCAATAGATAAGACCATTTTACGATTTGGGCCCAAGTTAGAAGCAGAGCCTAAGGTGTAAATTATCGATAGTCCATATCTCGGAAACTATAAGAGATAATGCAATTTGGCAACCGGCAATGTAATTAGCATGCCGAATATTACTTGGAATGTGAATTGGAACGAAATCGCCAATAGATAAGACCATTTTACAATTTGGGCCCAAGTTAGAAGCAGAGCCTAAGGTGTAAATTATTGATAGTCCATATCTCGGAAACTATAAGAGATAATGCAATTTCGCAACCGGCAATGTAATTAGCAAGCCGAATATTACTTGGAATGTGAATTGGAACGAAATCGCCAATAGATAAGACCATTTTACAATTTGGGCCCAAGTTAGAAGCAGAGCCTAAGGTGTAAATTATTGATAGTCCATATCTCGGAAACTATAAGAGATAATGCAATTTGGCAACCGGCAATGTAATTAGCATGCCGAATATTACTTGGAATGTGAATTGGAACGAAATCGCCAATAGATAAGACCATTTTACAATTTGGGCCCAAGTTAGAAGCAGAGCCTAAGGTGTAAATTATCGATAGTCCATATCTCGGAAACTATAAGAGATAATGCAATTTGGCAACCGGCAATGTAATTAGCATGCCGAATATTACTTGGAATGTGAATTGGAACGAAATCGCCAATAGATAAGACCATTTTACAATTTGGGCCCAAGTTAGAAGCAGAGCCTAAGGTGTAAATTATCGATAGTCCATATCTCGGAAACTATAAGAGATAATGCAATTTGGCAACTGGCAATGTAATTAGCATGCCGAATATTACTTGGAATGTGAATTGGAACGAAATCGCCAATAGATAAGACCATTTTACAATTTGGGCCCAAGTTAGAAGCAGAGCGTAAGGTGTAAATTATTGATAGTCCATATCTCGGAAACTATAAGAGATAATGCAATTTCGCAACCGGCAATGTAATTAGCATGCCGAATATCACTTGGAATGTGAATTGGGACGAAATCGCCAATAGATAAGACCATTTTACAATTTGGGCCCAAGTTAGAAGCAGAGCCTAAGGTGTAAATTATCGATAGTCCATATCTCGGAAACTATAAGAGATAATGCAATTTGGCAACCGGCAATGTAATTAGCATGCCGAATATTACTTGGAATGTGAATTGGAACGAAATCGCCAATAGATAAGACCATTTTACAATTTGGGCCCAAGTTATAAGCAGAGCCTATGGTGTAAATTATCGATAGTCCATATCTCGGAAACTATAAGAGATAATGCAATTTGGCAACCGGCAATGAAATTAGCATGCCGAATATTACTTGGAATGTGAATTGGAACGAAATCGCCAATAGATAAGACCATTTTACAATTTGGGCCCAAGTTAGAAGCAGAGCCTAAGGTGTAAATTATTGATAGTCCATATCTCGGAAACTATAAGAGATAATGCAATTTCGCAACCGGCAATGTAATTAGCATGCCGAATATCACTTGGAATGTGAATTGGGACGAAATCGCCAATAGATAAGACCATTTTACAATTTGGGCCCAAGTTAGAAGCAGAGCCTAAGGTGTAAATTATCGATAGTCCATATCTCGGAAACTATAAGAGATAATGCAATTTGGAAACCGGCAATGTAATTAGCATGCCGAATATTACTTGGAATGTGAATTGGAACGAAATCGCCAATAGATAAGACCATTTTACAATTTGGGCCCAAGTTATAAGCAGAGCCTATGGTGTAAATTATCGATAGTCCATATCTCGGAAACTATAAGAGATAATGCAATTTGGCAACCGGCAATGAAATTAGCATGCCGAATATTACTTGGAATGTGAATTGGAACGAAATCGCCAATAGATAAGACCATTTTACAATTTGGGCCCAAGTTAGAAGCAGAGCCTAAGGTGTAAATTATCGATAGTCCATATCTCGGAAACTATAAGAGATAATGCAATTTGGCAACCGGCAATGTAATTAGCATGCCGAATATTACTTGGAATGTGAATTGGAACGAAATCGCCAATAGATAAGACCATTTTACAATTTGGGCCCAAGTTAGAAGCAGAGCCTAAGGTGTAAATTATCGATAGTCCATATCTCGGAAACTATAAGAGATAATGCAATTTCGCAAACGGCAATGTAATTAGCATGCCGAATATTACTTGGAGTGTGAATTGGAACGAAATCGCCAATAGATAAGACCATTTTACAATTTGGGCCCAAGTTAGAAGCAGAGCCTAAGGTGTAAATTATCGATAGTCCATATCTCGGAAACTATAAGAGATAATGCAATTTGGCAACCGGCAATGTAATTAGCATGCCGAACATTACTTGGAATGTGAATTGGAACGAAATCGCCAATAGATAAGACCATTTTACAATTTGGGCCCAAGTTAGAAGCAGAGCCTAAGGTGTAAATTATCGATAGTCCATATCTCGGAAACTATAAGAGATAATGCAATTTGGCAACCGGCAATGTAATTAGCATGCCGAATATTACTTGGAATGTGAATTGGAACGAAATCGCCAATAGATAAGACCATTTTACAATTTGGGCCCAAGTTAGAAGCAGAGCCTAAGGTGTAAATTATTGATAGTCCATATCTCGGAAACTATAAGAGATAATGCAATTTGGCAACCGGCAATGTAATTAGCATGCCGAACATTACTTGGAAAGTGAATTGGAACGAAATCGCCAATAGATAAGACCATTTTACAATTTGGGCCCAAGTTAGAAGCAGAGCCTAAGGTGTAAATTATCGATAGTCCATATCTCGGAAACTATAAGAGATAATGCAATTTCGCAACCGGCAATGTAATTAGCATGCCGAATATTACTTGGAATGTGAATTGGAACGAAATCGCCAATAGATAAGACCATTTTACAATTTGGGCCCAAGTTAGAAGCAGAGCCTAAGGTGTAAATTATCGATAGTCCATATCTCGGAAACTATAAGAGATAATGCAATTTGGCAACCGGCAATGTAATTAGCATGCCGAATATTACTTGGAATGTGAATTGGAACGAAATCGCCAATAGATAAGACCATTTTACAATTTGGGCCCAAGTTAGAAGCAGAGCCTAAGGTGTAAATTATCGATAGTCCATATCTCGGAAACTATAAGAGTTAATGCAATTTGGCAACCGGCAATGTAATTAGCATGCCGAATATTACTTGGAATGTGAATTGGAACGAAATCGCCAATAGATAAGACCATTTTACAATTTGGGCATAAGTTAGAAGCAGAGCCTAAGGTGTAAATTATCGATAGTCCATATCTCGGAAACTATAAGAGATAACGCAATTTGGCAACCGGCAATGTAATTAGCATGCCGAATATTACTTGGAATGTGAATTGGAAAGAAATCGCCAATAGATAAGACCATTTTACGATTTGGGCCCAAGTTAGAAGCAAAGCCTAAGGTGTAAATTATCGATATTCCATATCTCGGAAACTATAAGAGATAATGCAATTTGGCAACCGGCAATGTAATTAGCATGCCGAATATTACTTGGAATGTGAATTGGAACGAAATCGCCAATAGATAAGACCATTTTACGATTTGGGCCCAAGTTAGAAGCAGAGCCTAAGGTGTAAATTATCGATAGTCCATATCTCGGAAACTATAAGAGATAATGCAATTTCGCAACCGGCAATGTAATTAGCATGCCGAATATTACTTGGAATGTGAATTGGAACGAAATCGCCAATAGATAAGACCATTTTACAATTTGGGCCCAAGTTAGAAGCAGAGCCTAAGGTGTAAATTATTGATAGTCCATATCTCGGAAACTATAAGAGATAATGCAATTTGGCAACCGGCAATGTAATTAGCATGCCGAATATTACTTGGAATGTGAATTGGAACGAAATCGCCAATAGATAAGACCATTTTACAATTTGGGCCCAAGTTAGAAGCAGAGCCTAAGGTGTAAATTATCGATAGTCCATATCTCGGAAACTATAAGAGATAATGCAATTTGGCAACCGGCAATGTAATTAGCATGCCGAATATTACTTGGAATGTGAATTGGAACGAAATCGCCAATAGATAAGACCATTTTACAATTTAGGCCCAAGTTAGAAGCAGAGCCTAAGGTGTAAATTATCGATAGTCCATATCTCGGAAACTATAAGAGATAATGCAATTTGGCAACCGGCAATGTAATTAGCATGCCGAATATTACTTGGAATGTGAATTGGAACGAAATCGCCAATAGATAAGACCATTTTACAATTTGGGCCCAAGTTAGAAGCAGAGCCTAAGGTGTAAATTATTGATAGTCCATATCTCGGAAACTATAAGAGATAATGCAATTTCGCAACCGGCAATGTAATTAGCATGCCGAATATCACTTGGAATGTGAATTGGGACGAAATCGCCAATAGATAAAACCATTTTACAATTTGGGCCCAAGTTAGAAGCAGAGCCTAAGGTGTAAATTATCGATAGTCCATATCTCGGAAACTATAAGAGATAATGCAATTTGGCAACCGGCAATTTAATTAGCATGCCGAATATTACTTGGAATGTGAATTGGAACGAAATCGCCAATAGATAAGACCATTTTACAATTTGGGCCCAAGTTAGAAGCAGAGCCTAAAGTGTAAATTATCGATAGTCCATATCTCGGAAACTATAAGAGATAATGCAATTTGGCAACCGGCAATGTAATTAGCATGCCGAATATTACTTGGAATGTGAATTGGAACGAAATCGCCAATAGATAAGACCATTTTACAATTTGGGCCCAAGTTAGAAGCAGAGCCTAAGGTGTAAATTATCGATAGTCCATATCTCGGAAACCATAAGAGATAATGCAATTTGGAAACCGGCAATGTAATTAGCATGCCGAATATTACTTGGAGTGTGAATTGGAACGAAATCGCCAATAGATAAGACCATTTTACAATTTGGGCCCAAGTTATAAGCAGAGCCTATGGTGTAAATTATCGATAGTCCATATCTCGGAAACTATAAGAGATAATGCAATTTGGCAACCGGCAATGAAATTAGCATGCCGAATATTACTTGGAATGTGAATTGGGACGAAATCGCCAATAGATAAGACCATTTTACAATTTGGGCCCAAGTTAGAAGCAGAGCCTAAGGTGTAAATTATCGACAGTCCATATCTCGGAAACTATAAGAGATAATGCAATTTGGCAACCGGCAATGTAATTAGCATGCCGAATATTACTTGGAATGTGAATTGGAACGAAATCGCCAATAGATAAGACCATTTTACAATTTGGGCCCAAGTTAGAAGCAGAGCCTAAGGTGTAAATTATCGATAGTCCATATCTCGGAAACTATAAGAGATAATGCAATTTGGCAACCGGCAATGTAATTAGCATGCCGAATATTACTTGGAATGTGAATTGGAACGAAATCGCCAATAGGTAAGACCATTTTACAATTTGGGCCCAAGTTAGAAGAAGAGCCTAAGGTGTAAATTATCGATAGTCCATATCTCGAAAACTATAAGAGATAATGCAATTTGGCAACCGGCAATGTAATTAGCATGCCGAATATTACTTGGAATGTGAATTGGAACGAAATCGCCAATAGATAAGACCATTTTACAATTTGGGCCCAAGTTAGAAGCAGAGCCTAAGGTGTAAATTTTCGATAGTCCATATCTCGGAAACTATAAGAGATAATGCAATTTGGCAACCGGCAATGTAATTAGCATGCCGAATATTACTTGGAATGTGAATTGGAACGAAATCGCCAATAGATAAGACCATTTTACAATTTGGGCCCAAGTTAGAAGCAGAGCCTAAGGTGTAAATTATCGATAGTCCATATCTCGGAAACTATAAGAGTTAATGCAATTTGGCAACCGGCAATGTAATTAGCAGGCCGAATATTACTTGGAATGTGAATTGGAACGAAATCGCCAATAGATAAGACCATTTTACAATTTGGGCCCAAGTTAGAAGCAGAGCCTAAGGTGTAAATTATCGATAGTCCATATCTCGGAAACTATAAGAGATAATGCAATTTGGCAACCGGCAATGTAATTAGCATGCCGAATATTACTTGGAATGTGAATTGGAACGAAATCGCCAATAGATAAGACCATTTTACGATTTGGGCCCAAGTTAGAAGCAGAGCCTAAGGTGTAAATTATCGATAGTCCATATCTCGGAAACTATAAGAGATAATGCAATTTGGCAACCGGCAATGTAATTAGCATGCCGAATATTACTTGGAATGTGAATTGGAACGAAATCGCCAATAGATAAGACCATTTTACAATTTGGGCCCAAGTTAGAAGCAGAGCCTAAGGTGTAAATTTTCGATAGTCCATATCTCGGAAACTATAAGAGAAATGCAATTTGGCAACCGGCAATGTAATTAGCATGCCGAATATTACTTGGAATGTGAATTGGAACGAAATCGCCAATAGATAAGACCATTTTACAATTTGGGCCCAAGTTAGAAGCAGAGCCTAAGGTGTAAATTATCGATAGTCCATATCTCGGAAACTATAAGAGTTAATGCAATTTGGCAACCGGCAATGTAATTAGCATGCCGAATATTACTTGGAATGTGAATTGGAACGAAATCGCCAATAGATAAGACCATTTTACAATTTGGGCCCAAGTTAGAAGCAGAGCCTAAGGTGTAAATTATCGATAGTCCATATCTCGGAAACTATAAGAGATAATGCAATTTGGCAACCGGCAATGTAATTAGCATGCCGAATATTACTTGGAATGTGAATTGGAACGAAATCGCCAATAGGTAAGACCATTTTACAATTTGGGCCCAAGTTAGAAGCAGAGCCTAAGGTGTAAATTATCGATAGTCCATATCTCGGAAACTATAAGAGATAATTCAATTTGGCAACCGGCAATGTAATTAGCATGCCGGATATTACTTGGAATGTGAATTGGAACGAAATCGCCAATAGATAAGACCATTTTACAATTTGGGCCCAAGTTAGAAGCAGAGCCTAAGGTGTAAATTATCGATAGTCCATATCTCGGAAACTATAAGAGATAATGCAATTTGGCAACCGGCAATGTAATTAGCATGCCGAATATTACTTGGAATGTTAATTGGGACGAAATCGCCAATAGATAAGACCATTTTACAATTTGGGCCCAAGTTAGAAGCAGAGCCTAAGGTGTAAATTATCGATAGTCCATATCTGTGAAACTATAAGAGATAATGCAATTTCGCAAACGGCAATGTAATTAGCATGCCGAATATTACTTGGAGTGTGAATTGGAACGAAATCGCCAATAGATAAGACCATTTTACAATTTGGGCCCAAGTTAGAAGCAGAGCCTAAGGTGTAAATTATCGATAGTCCATATCTCGGAAACTATAAGAGATAATGCAATTTGGCAACCGGCAATGTAATTAGCATGCCGAATATTACTTGGAATGTGAATTGGAACGAAATCGCCAATAGATAAGACCATTTTACAATTTGGGCCCAAGTTAGAAGCAGAGCCTAAGGTGTAAATTATCGATAGTCCATATCTCGGAAACTATAAGAGATAATGCAATTGGGAATCGGCAATGTAATTAGCATGCCGAATATTACTTGGAATGTGAATTGGAACGAAATCGCCAATAGATAAGACCATTTTACAATTTGGGCCCAAGTTAGAAGCAGAGCCTAAGGTGTTAATTATTGATAGTCCATATGTCGGAAACTATAAGAGATAATGCAATTTCGTAACCGGCAATGTAATTAGCATGCCGAATATCACTTGGAATGTGAATTGGGACGAAATCGCCAATAGATAAGACCATTTTACAATTTGGGCCCAAGTTAGAAGCAGAGCCTAAGGTGTAAATTATCGATAGTCCATATCTCGGAAACTATAAGAGATAATGCAATTTGGCAACCGGCAATGTAATTAGCATGCCGAATATTACTTGGAATGTGAATTGGAACGAAATCGCCAATAGGTAAGACCATTTTACAATTTGGGCCCAAGTTAGAAGCAGAGCCTAAGGTGTAAATTATCGATAGTCCATATCTCGGAAACTATAAGAGATAATTCAATTTGGCAACCGGCAATGTAATTAGCATGCCGAATATTACTTGGAATGTGAATTGGAACGAAATCGCCAATAGATAAGACCATTTTACAATTTGGGCCCAAGTTAGAAGCAGAGCCTAAGGTGTAAATTATCGATAGTCCATATCTCGGAAACTATAAGAGATAATGCAATTTGGCAACCGGCAATGTAATTAGCATGCCGAATATTACTTGGAATGTGAATTGGAACGAAATCGCCAATAGATAAGACCATTTTACAATTTGGGCCCAAGTTAGAAGCAGAGCCTAAGGTGTAAATAATTGATAGTCCATATCTCGGAAACTATAAGAGATAATGCAATTTCGCAACCGGCAATGTAATTAGCATGCCGAATATCACTTGGAATGTGAATTGGGACGAAATCGCCAATAGATAAGACCATTTTACAATTTGGGCCCAAGTTAGAAGCAGAGCCTAAGGTGTAAATTATTGATAGTCCATATCTCGGAAACTATAAGAGATAATGCAATTTCGCAACCGGCAATGTAATTAGCATGCCGAATATCACTTGGAATGTGAATTGGGACGAAATCGACAATAGATAAGACCATTTTACAATTTGGGCCCAAGTTAGAAGCAGAGCCTAAGGTGTAAATTATCGATAGTCCATATCTCGGAAACTATAAGAGATAATGCAATTTGGCAACCGGCAATGTAATTAGCATGCCGAATATTACTTGGAATGTGAATTGGAACGAAATCGCCAATAGATAAGACCATTTTACAATTTGGGCCCAAGTTAGAAGCAGAGCCTAAGGTGTAAATAATTGATAGTCCATATCTCGGAAACTATAAGAGATAATGCAATTTCGCAACCGGCAATGTAATTAGCATGCCGAATATCACTTGGAATGTGAATTGGGACGAAATCGCCAATAGATAAGACCATTTTACAATTTGGGCCCAAGTTAGAAGCAGAGCCTAAGGTGTAAATTATCGATAGTCTATATTTCGGAAACTATAAGAGATAATGCAATTTGGCAACCGGCAATGTAATTAGCATGCCGAATATTACTTGGAATGTGAATTGGAACGAAATCGCCAATAGATAAGACCATTTTACAATTTGGGCCCAAGTTAGAAGCAGAGCCTAAGGTGTAAATTATCGATAGTCCATATCTCGGAAACTATAAGAGATAATGCAATTTGGCAACCGGCAATGTAATTAGCATGCCGAATATTACTTGGAAAGTGAATTGGAACGAAATCGCCAATAGATAAGACCATTTTACAATTTGGGCCCAAGTTAGAAGCAGAGCCTAAGGTGTAAATTATCGATAGTCCATATCTCGGAAACTATAAGAGATAATGCAATTTGGCAACCGGCAATGTAATTAGCATGCCGAACATTACTTGGAATGTGAATTGGAACGAAATCGCCAATAGATAAGACCATTTTACAATTTGGGCCCAAGTTAGAAGCAGAGCCTAAGGTGTAAATTATCGATAGTCCATATCTCGGAAACTATAAGAGATAATGCAATTTGGCAACCGGCAATGTAATTAGCATGCCGAATATTACTTGGAATGTGAATTGGAACGAAATCGCCAATAGATAAGACCATTTTACAATTTGGGCCCAAGTTAGAAGCAGAGCCTAAGGTGTAAATTATCGATAGTCTATATCTCGGAAACTATAAGAGATAATGCAATTTGGCAACCGGCAATGTAATTAGCATGCCGAATATTACTTGGAATGTGAATTGGAACGAAATCGCCAATAGATAAGACCATTTTACAATTTGGGCCCAAGTTAGAAGCAGAACCTAAGGTGTAAATTATCGATAGTCCATATCACGGAAACTATAAGAGATAATGCAATTTGGCAACCGGCAATGTAATTAGCATGCCGAATATTACTTGGAATGTGAATTGGAACGAAATCGCCAATAGATAAGACCATTTTACCATTTGGGCCCAAGTTAGAAGCAGAGCCTAAGGTGTAAATTATTGATAGTCCATATCTCGGAAACTATAAGAGATAATGCAATTTGGCAACCGGCAATGTAATTAGCATGCCGAACATTACTTGGAATGTGAATTGGAACGAAATCGCCAATAGATAAGACCATTTTACAATTTGGGCCCAAGTTAGAAGCAGAGCCTAAGGTGTAAATTATCGATAGTCCATATCTCGGAAACTATAAGAGATAATGCAATTTCGCAACCGGCAATGTAATTAGCATGCCGAATATTACTTGGAGTGTGAATTGGAACGAAATCGCCAATAGATAAGACCATTTTACAATTTGGGCCCAAGTTAGAAGCAGAGCCTAAGGTGTAAATTATCGATAGTCCATATCTCGGAAACTATAAGAGATAATGCAATTTGGCAACCGGCAATGTAATTAGCATGCCGAACATTACTTGGAATGTTAATTGGAACGAAATCGCCAATAGATAAGACCATTTTACAATTTGGGCCCAAGTTAGAAGCAGAGCCTAAGGTGTAAATTATCGATAGTCCATATCTCGGAAACTATAAGAGATAATGCAATTTGGCAACCGGTAATGTAATTAGCATGCCGAATATTACTTGGAATGTGAATTGGAACGAAATCGCCAATAGATAAGACCATTTTACAATTTGGGCCCAAGTTAGGAGCAGAGCCTAAGGTGTAAATTATTGATAGTCCATATCTCGGAAACTATAAGAGATAATGCAATTTGGCAACCGGCAATGTAATTAGCATGCCGAACATTACTTGGAATGTGAATTGGAACGAAATCGCCAATAGATAAGACCATTTTACAATTTGGGCCCAAGTTAGAAGCAGAGCCTAAGGTGTAAATTATCGATAGTCCATATCTCGGAAACTATAAGAGATAATGCAATTTCGCAACCGGCAATGTAATTAGCATGCCGAATATTACTTGGAATGTGAATTGGAACGAAATCGCCAATAGATAAGACCATTTTACAATTTGGGCCCAAATTAGAAGCAGAGCCTAAGGTGTAAATTATCGATAGTCCATATCTCGGAAACTATAAGAGATAATGCAATTTGGCAACCGGCAATGTAATTAGCATGCCGAATATTACTTGGAATGTGAATTGGAACAAAATCGCCAATAGATAAGACCATTTTACAATTTGGGCCCAAGTTAGAAGCAGAGCCTAAGGTGTAAATTATCGATAGTCCATATCTCGGAAACTATAAGAGTTAATGCAATTTGGCAACCGGCAATGTAATTAGCATGCCGAATATTACTTGGAATGTGAATTGGAACGAAATCGCCAATAGATAAGACCATTTTACGATTTGGGCCCAAGTTAGAAGCAGAGCCTAAGGTGTAAATTATCGATAGTCCATATCTCGGAAACTATAAGAGATAATGCAATTTCGCAACCGGCAATGTAATTAGCATGCCGAATATTACTTGGAATGTGAATTGGAACGAAATCGCCAATAGATAAGACCATTTTACAATTTGGGCCCAAGTTAGAAGCAGAGCCTAAGGTGTAAATTATTGATAGTCCATATCTCGGAAACTATAAGAGATAATGCAATTTGGCAACCGGCAATGTAATTAGCATGCCGAATATTACTTGGAATGTGAATTGGAACGAAATCGCCAATAGATAAGACCATTTTACAATTTGGGCCCAAGTTAGAAGCAGAGCCTAAGGTGTAAATTATCGATAGTCCATATCTCGGAAACTATAAGAGATGATGCAATTTGGCAACCGGCAATGTAATTAGCATGCCGAATATTACTTGGAATGTGAATTGGAACGAAATCGCCAATAGATAAGACCATTTTACAATTTAGGCCCAAGTTAGAAGCAGAGCCTAAGGTGTAAATTATCGATAGTCCATATCTCGGAAACTATAAGAGATAATGCAATTTGGCAACCGGCAATGTAATTAGCATGCCGAATATTACTTGGAATGTGAATTGGAACGAAATCGCCAATAGATAAGACCATTTTACAATTTGGGCCCAAGTTAGAAGCAGAGCCTAAGGTGTAAATTATTGATAGTCCATATCTCGGAAACTATAAGAGATAATGCAATTTCGCAACCGGCAATGTAATTAGCATGCCGAATATCACTTGGAATGTGAATTGGGACGAAATCGCCAATAGATAAAACCATTTTACAATTTGGGCCCAAGTTAGAAGCAGAGCCTAAGGTGTAAATTATCGATAGTCCATATCTCGGAAACTATAAGAGATAATGCAATTTGGCAACCGGCAATGTAATTAGCATGCCGAATATTACTTGGAATGTGAATTGGAACGAAATCGCCAATAGATAAGACCATTTTACAATTTGGGCCCAAGTTAGAAGCAGAGCCTAAAGTGTAAATTATCGATAGTCCATATCTCGGAAACTATAAGAGATAATGCAATTTGGCAACCGGCAATGTAATTAGCATGCCGAATATTACTTGGAATGTGAATTGGAACGAAATCGCCAATAGATAAGACCATTTTACAATTTGGGCCCAAGTTAGAAGCAGAGCCTAAGGTGTAAATTATCGATAGTCCATATCTCGGAAACTATAAGAGATAATGCAATTTGGAAACCGGCAATGTAATTAGCATGCCGAATATTACTTGGAATGTGAATTGGAACGAAATCGCCAATAGATAAGACCATTTTACAATTTGGGCCCAAGTTATAAGCAGAGCCTATGGTGTAAATTATCGATAGTCCATATCTCGGAAACTATAAGAGATAATGCAATTTGGCAACCGGTAATGAAATTAGCATGCCGAATATTACTTGGAATGTGAATTGGGACGAAATCGCCAATAGATAAGACCATTTTACAATTTGGGCCCAAGTTAGAAGCAGAGCCTAAGGTGTAAATTATCGACAGTCCATATCTCGGAAACTATAAGAGATAATGCAATTTGGCAACCGGCAATGTAATTAGCATGCCGAATATTACTTGGAATGTGAATTGGAACGAAATCGCCAATAGATAAGACCATTTTACAATTTGGGCCCAAGTTAGAAGCAGAGCCTAAGGTGTAAATTATCGATAGTCCATATCTCGGAAACTATAAGAGATAATGCAATTTGGCAACCGGCAATGTAATTAGCATGCCGAATATTACTTGGAATGTGAATTGGAACGAAATCGCCAATAGGTAAGACCATTTTACAATTTGGGCCCAAGTTAGAAGAAGAGCCTAAGGTGTAAATTATCGATAGTCCATATCTCGAAAACTATAAGAGATAATGCAATTTGGCAACCGGCAATGTAATTAGCATGCCGAATATTACTTGGAATGTGAATTGGAACGAAATCGCCAATAGATAAGACCATTTTACAATTTGGGCCCAAGTTAGAAGCAGAGCCTAAGGTGTAAATTTTCGATAGTCCATATCTCGGAAACTATAAGAGATAATGCAATTTGGCAACCGGCAATGTAATTAGCATGCCTAATATTACTTGGAATGTGAATTGGAACGAAATCGCCAATAGATAAGACCATTTTACAATTTGGGCCCAAGTTAGAAGCAGAGCCTAAGGTGTAAATTATCGATAGTCCATATCTCGGAAACTATAAGAGTTAATGCAATTTGGCAACCGGCAATGTAATTAGCATGCCGAATATTACTTGGAATGTGAATTGGAACGAAATCGCCAATAGATAAGACCATTTTACAATTTGGGCCCAAGTTAGAAGCAGAGCCTAAGGTGTAAATTATCGATAGTCCATATCTCGGAAACTATAAGAGATAATGCAATTTGGCAACCGGCAATGTAATTAGCATGCCGAATATTACTTTGAATGTGAATTGGAACGAAATCGCCAATAGATAAGACCATTTTACGATTTGGGCCCAAGTTAGAAGCAGAGCCTAAGGTGTAAATTATCGATAGTCCATATCTCGGAAACTATAAGAGATAATGCAATTTGGCAACCGGCAATGTAATTAGCATGCCGAATATTACTTGGAATGTGAATTGGAACGAAATCGCCAATAGATAAGACCATTTTACAATTTGGGCCCAAGTTAGAAGCAGAGCCTAAGGTGTAAATTTTCGATAGTCCATATCTCGGAAACTATAAGAGAAATGCAATTTGGCAACCGGCAATGTAATTAGCATGCCGAATATTACTTGGAATGAGAATTGGAACGAAATCGCCAATAGATAAGACCATTTTACAATTTGGGCCCAAGTTAGAAGCAGAGCCTAAGGTGTAAATTATCGATAGTCCATATCTCGGAAACTATAAGAGTTAATGCAATTTGGCAACCGGCAATGTAATTAGCATGCCGAATATTACTTGGAATGTGAATTGGAACGAAATCGCCAATAGATAAGACCATTTTACAATTTGGGCCCAAGTTAGAAGCAGAGCCTAAGGTGTAAATTATCGATAGTCCATATCTCGGAAACTATAAGAGATAATGCAATTTGGCAACCGGCAATGTAATTAGCATGCCGAATATTACTTGGAATGTGAATTGGAACGAAATCGCCAATAGATAAGACCATTTTACGATTTGGGCCCAAGTTAGAAGCAGAGCCTAAGGTGTAAATTATCGATAGTCCATATCTCGGAAACTATAAGAGATAATGCAATTTGGCAACCGGCAATGTAATTAGCATGCCGAATATTACTTGGAATGTGAATTGGAACGAAATCGCCAATAGATAAGACCATTTTACAATTTGGGCCCAAGTTAGAAGCAGAGCCTAAGGTGTAAATTATTGATAGTCCATATCTCGGAAACTATAAGAGATAATGCAATTTCGCAACCGGCAATGTAATTAGCATGCCGAATATTACTTGGAATGTGAATTGGAACGAAATCGCCAATAGATAAGACCATTTTACAATTTGGGCCCAAGTTAGAAGCAGAGCCTAAGGTGTAAATTATTGATAGTCCATATCTCGGAAACTATAAGAGATAATGCAATTTGGCAACCGGCAATGTAATTAGCATGCCGAATATTACTTGGAATGTGAATTGGAACGAAATCGCCAATAGATAAGACCATTTTACAATTTGGGCCCAAGTTAGAAACAGAGCCTAAGGTGTAAATTATCGATAGTCCATATCTCGGAAACTATAAGAGATAATGCAATTTGGCAACCGGCAATGTAATTAGCATGCCGAATATTACTTGGAATGTGAATTGGAACGAAATCGCCAATAGATAAGACCATTTTACAATTTGGGCCCAAGTTAGAAGCAGAGCCTAAGGTGTAAATTATCGATAGTCCATATCTCGGAAACTATAAAAGATAATGCAAGTTGGCAACTGGCAATGTAATTAGCATGCCGAATATTACTTGGAATGTGAATTGGAACGAAATCGCCAATAGATAAGACCATTTTACAATTTGGGCCCAAGTTAGAAGCAGAGCCTAAGGTGTAAATTATTGATAATGCAATTTCGCAACCGGCAATGTAATTAGCATGCCGAATATCACTTGGAATGTGAATTGGGACTAAATCGCCAATAGATAAGACCATTTTACAATTTGGGCCCAAGTTAGAAGCAGAGCCTAAGGTGTAAATTATCGATAGTCCATATCTCGGAAACTATAAGAGATAATGCAATTTGGCAACCGGCAATGTAATTAGCATGCCGAATATTACTTGGAATGTGAATTGGAACGAAATCGCCAATAGATAAGACCATTTTACAATTTGGGCCCAAGTTAGAAGCAGAGCCTAAAGTGTAAATTATCGATAGTCCATATCTCGTAAACTATAAGAGATAATGCAATTTGGCAACCGGCAATGTAATTAGCATGCCGAATATTACTTGGAATGTGAATTGGAACGAAATCGCCAATAGATAAGACCATTTTACAATTTGGGCCCAAGTTAGAAGCAGAGCCTAAGGTGTAAATTATCGATAGTCCATATCTCGGAAACTATAAGAGATAATGCAATTTGGCAACCGGCAATGTAATTAGCATGCCGAATATTACTTGGAATGTGAATTGGAACGAAATCGCTAATAGATAAGACCATTTTACAATTTGGGCCCAAGTTATAAGCAGAGCCTATGGTGTAAATTATCGATAGTCCATATCTCGGAAACTATAAGAGATAATGCAATTTGGCAACCGGCAATGTAATTAGCATGCCGAATATTACTTGGAATGTGAATTGGAACGAAATCGCCAATAGATAAGACCATTTTACAATTTGGGCCCAAGTTAGAAGCAGAGCCTAAGGTGTAAATTATCGATAGTCCATATCTCGGAAACTATAAGAGTTAATGCAATTTGGCAACCGGCAATGTATTTAGCATGCCGAATATTACTTGGAATGTGAATTGGAACGAAATCGCCAATAGATAAGACCATCTTACAATTTGGGCCCAAGTTAGAAGCAGAGCCTAAGGTGTAAATTATCGATAGTCCATATCTCGGAAACTATAAGAGATAATGCAATTTGGCAACCGGCAATGTAATTAGCATGCCGAATATTACTTGGAATGTGAATTGGAACGAAATCGCCAATAGATAAGACCATTTTACAATTTGGGCCCAAGTTAGAAGCAGAGCCTAAGGTGTAAATTATCCATAGTCCATATCTCGGAAACTATAAGAGATAATGCAATTTGGCAACCGGCAATGTAATTAGCATGCCGAATATTACTTGGAATGTGAATTGGAACGAAATCGCCAATAGGTAAGACCATTTTACAATTTGGGCCCAAGTTAGAAGCAGAGCCTAAGGTGTAAATTATCGATAGTCCATATCTCGGAAACTATAAGAGATAATTCAATTTGGCAACCGGCAATGTAATTAGCATGCCGAATATTACTTGGAATGTGAATTGGAACGAAATCGCCAATAGATAAGACCATTTTACAATTTGGGCCCAAGTTAGAAGCAGAGCCTAAGGTGTAAATTATCGATAGTCCATATCTCGGAAACTATAAGAGTTAATGCAATTTGGCAACCGGCAATGTAATTAGCATGCCGAATATTACTTGGAATGTGAATTGGAACGAAATCGCCAATAGATAAGACCATTTTACAATTTGGGCCCAAGTTAGAAGCAGAGCCTAAGGTGTAAATTATCGATAGTCCATATCTCGGAAACTATAAGAGATAATGCAATTTGGCAACCGGCAATGTAATTAGCATGCCGAATATTACTTGGAATGTGAATTGGAACGAAATCGCCAATAGATAAGACCATTTTACAATTTGGGCAAAAGTTAGAAGCAGAGCCTATGGTGTAAATTATCGATAGTCCATATCTCGGAAACTATAAGAGATAATGCAATTTCGCAACCGGCAATGTAATTAGCATGCCGAATATCACTTGGAATGTGAATTGGGACGAAATCGCCAATAGATAAGACCATTTTACAATTTGGGCCCAAGTTAGAAGCAGAGCCTAAGGTATAAATTATCGATAGTCCATATCTCGGAAACTATAAGAGATAATGCAATTTGGAAACCGGCAATGTAATTAGCATGCCGAATATTACTTGGAATGTGAATTGGAACGAAATCGCCAATAGATAAGACCATTTTACAATTTGGGCCCAAGTTATAAGCAGAGCCTCTGGTGTAAATTATCGATAGTCCATATCTCGGAAACTATAAGAGATAATGCAATTTGGCAACCGGCAATGAAATTAGCATGCCGAATATTACTTGGAATGTGAATTGGAACGAAATCGCCAATAGATAAGACCATTTTACAATTTGGGCCCAAGTTAGAAGCAGAGCCTAAGGTGTAAATTATCGATAGTCCATATCTCGGAAACTATAAGAGATAATGCAATTTGGCAACCGGCAATGTAATTAGCATGCCGAATATTACTTGGAATGTGAATTGGAACGAAATCGCCAATAGATAAGACCATTTTACAATTTGGGCCCAAGTTAGAAGCAGAGCCTAAGGTGTAAATTATCGATAGTCCATATCTCGGAAACTATAAGAGATAATGCAATTTGGCAACCGGCAATGTAATTAGCATGCCGAATATTACTTGGAATGTGAATTGGAACGAAATCGCTAATAGGTAAGACCATTTTACAATTTGGGCCCAAGTTAGAAGCAGAGCCTAAGGTGTAAATTATCGATAGTCCATATCTCGGAAACTATAAGAGATAATGCAATTTGGCAAACGGCAATGTAATTAGCATGCCGAATATTACTTGGAATGTGAATTGGAACGAAATCGCCAATAGATAAGACCATTTTACAATTTGGGCCCAAGTTAGAAGCAGAGCCTAAGGTGTAAATTATCGATAGTCCATATCTCGGAAGCTATAAGAGATAATGCAATTTGGCAACCGGCAATTTAATTAGCATGCCGAATATTACTTGGAATGTGAATTGGAACGAAATCGCCAATAGATAAGACCATTTTACAATTTGGGCCCAAGTTAGAAGCAGAGCCTAAGGTGTAAATTATCGATAGTCCATATCTCGGAAACTATAAGAGTTAATGCAATTTGGCAACCGGCAATGTAATTAGCATGCCGAATATTACTTGGAATGTGAATTGGAACGAAATCGCCAATAGATAAGACCATTTTACAATTTGGGCCCAAGTTAGAAGCAGAGCCTAAGGTGTAAATTATCGATAGTCCATATCTCGGAAACTATAAGAGATAATGCAATTTGGCAACCGGCAATGTAATTAGCATGCCGAATATTACTTGGAATGTGAATTGGAACGAAATCGCCAATAGATAAGACCATTTTACGATTTGGGCCCAAGTTAGAAGCAGAGCCTAAGGTGTAAATTATCGATAGTCCATATCTCGGAAACTATAAGAGATAATGCAATTTGGCAACCGGCAATGTAATTAGCATGCCGAATATTACTTGGAATGTGAATTGGAACGAAATCGCCAATAGATAAGACCATTTTACAATTTGGGCCCAAGTTAGAAGCAGAGCCTAAGGTGTAAATTATCGATAGTCCATATCTCGGAAACTATAAGAGATAATGCAATTTGGCAACCGGCAATGTAATTAGCATGCCGAATATTACTTGGAATGTGAATTGGAACGAAATCGCCAATAGGTAAGACCATTTTACAATTTGGGCCCAAGTTAGAAGCAGAGCCTAAGGTGTAAATTATCGATAGTCCATATCTCGGAAACTATAAGAGATAATGCAATTTGGCAACCGGCAATGTAATTAGCATGCCGAATATTACTTGGAATGTGAATTGGAACGAAATCGCCAATAGATAAGACCATTTTACAATTTGGGCCCAAGTTAGAAGCAGAGCCTAAGGTGTAAATTATCGATAGTCCATATCTCGGAAACTATAAGAGATAATGCAATTTGGCAACCGGCAATTTAATTAGCATGCCGAATATTACTTGGAATGTGAATTGGAACGAAATCGCCAATAGATAAGACCATTTTACAATTTGGGCCCAAGTTAGAAGCAGAGCCTAAGGTGTAAATTATCGATAGTCCATATCTCGGAAACTATAAGAGTTAATGCAATTTGGCAACCGGCAATGTAATTAGCATGCCGAATATTACTTGGAATGTGAATTGGAACGAAATCGCCAATAGATAAGACCATTTTACAATTTGGGCCCAAGTTAGAAGCAGAGCCTAAGGTGTAAATTATCGATAGTCCATATCTCGGAAACTATAAGAGATAATGCAATTTGGCAACCGGCAATGTAATTAGCATGCCGAATATTACTTGGAATGTGAATTGGAACGAAATCGCCAATAGATAAGACCATTTTACGATTTGGGCCCAAGTTAGAAGCAGAGCCTAAGGTGTAAATTATCGATAGTCCATATCTCGGAAACTATAAGAGATAATGCAATTTGGCAACCGGCAATGTAATTAGCATACCGAATATTACTTGGAATGTGAATTGGAACGAAATCGCCAATAGATAAGACCATTTTACAATTTGGGCCCAAGTTAGAAGCAGAGCCTAAGGTGTAAATTATTGATAGTCCATATCTCGGAAACTATAAGAGATAATGCAATTTCGCAACCGGCAATGTAATTAGCATGCCGAATATTACTTGGAATGTGAATTGGAACGAAATCGCCAATAGATAAGACCATTTTACAATTTGGGCCCAAGTTAGAAGCAGAGCCTATGGTGTATATTATCGATAGTCCATATCTCGGAAACTATAAGAGATAATGCAATTTGGCAACCGGCAATGTAATTAGCATGCCGAATATTACTTGGAATGTGAATTGGAACGAAATCGCCAATAGATAAGACCATTTTACAATTTGGGCCCAAGTTAGAAGCAGAGCCTAAGGTGTAAATTATTGATAGTCCATATCTCGGAAACTATAAGAGATAATGCAATTTCGCAACCGGCAATGTAATTAGCATGCCGAATATCACTTGGAATGTGAATTGGGACGAAATCGCCAATAGATAAGACCATTTTACAATTTGGGCCCAAGTTAGAAGCAGAGCCTAAGTTATAAATTATCGATAGTCCATATCTCGGAAACTATAAGAGATAATGCAATTTGGAAACCGGCAATGTAATTAGCATGCCGAATATTACTTGGAATGTGAATTGGAACGAAATCGCCAATAGATAAGACCATTTTACAATTTGGGCCCAAGTTATAAGCAGAGCCTATGGTGTAAATTATCGATAGTCCATATCTCGGAAACTATAAGAGATAATGCAATTTGGCAACCGGCAATGAAATTAGCATGCCGAATATTACTTGGAATGTGAATTGGAACGAAATCGCCAATAGATAAGACCATTTTACAATTTGGGCCCAAGTTAGAAGCAGAGCCTAAGGTGTAAATTATCGATAGTCCATATCTCGGAAACTATAAGAGATAATGCAATTTGGCAACCGGCAATGTAATTAGCATGCCGAATATTACTTGGAATGTGAATTGGAACGAAATCGCCAATAGATAAGACCATTTTACAATTTGGGCCCAAGTTAGAAGCAGAGCCTAAGGTGTAAATTATCGATAGTCCATATCTCGGAAACTATAAGAGATAATGCAATTTGGCAACCGGCAATGTAATTAGCATGCCGAATATTACTTGGAATGTGAATTGGAACGAAATCGCTAATAGGTAAGACCATTTTACAATTTGGGCCCAAGTTAGAAGCAGAGCCTAAGGTGTAAATTATCGATAGTCCATATCTCGGAAACTATAAGAGATAATGCAATTTGGCAAACGGCAATGTAATTAGCATGCCGAATATTACTTGGAATGTGAATTGGAACGAAATCGCCAATAGATAAGACCATTTTACAATTTGGGCCCAAGTTAGAAGCAGAGCCTAAGGTGTAAATTATCGATAGTCCATATCTCGGAAGCTATAAGAGATAATGCAATTTGGCAACCGGCAATTTAATTAGCATGCCGAATATTACTTGGAATGTGAATTGGAACGAAATCGCCAATAGATAAGACCATTTTACAATTTGGGCCCAAGTTAGAAGCAGAGCCTAAGGTGTAAATTATCGATAGTCCATATCTCGGAAACTATAAGAGTTAATGCAATTTGGCAACCGGCAATGTAATTAGCATGCCGAATATTACTTGGAATGTGAATTGGAACGAAATCGCCAATAGATAAGACCATTTTACAATTTGGGCCCAAGTTAGAAGCAGAGCCTAAGGTGTAAATTATCGATAGTCCATATCTCGGAAACTATAAGAGATAATGCAATTTGGCAACCGGCAATGTAATTAGCATGCCGAATATTACTTGGAATGTGAATTGGAACGAAATCGCCAATAGATAAGACCATTTTACGATTTGGGCCCAAGTTAGAAGCAGAGCCTAAGGTGTAAATTATCGATAGTCCATATCTCGGAAACTATAAGAGATAATGCAATTTGGCAACCGGCAATGTAATTAGCATGCCGAATATTACTTGGAATGTGAATTGGAACGAAATCGCCAATAGATAAGACCATTTTACAATTTGGGCCCAAGTTAGAAGCAGAGCCTAAGGTGTAAATTATTGATAGTCCATATCTCGGAAACTATAAGAGATAATGCAATTTCGCAACCGGCAATGTAATTAGCATGCCGAATATTACTTGGAATGTGAATTGGAACGAAATCGCCAATAGATAAGACCATTTTAAAATTTGGGCCCAAGTTAGAAGCAGAGCCTAAGGTGTAAATTATTGATAGTCCATATCTCGGAAACTATAAGAGATAATGCAATTTGGCAACCGGCAATGTAATTAGCATGCCGAATATTACTTGGAATGTGAATTGGAACGAAATCGCCAATAGATAAGACCATTTTACAATTTGGGCCCAAGTTAGAAGCAGAGCCTAAGGTGTAAATTATCGATAGTCCATATCTCGGAAACTATAAGAGATAATGCAATTTGGCAACCGGCAATGTAATTAGCATGCCGAATATTACTTGGAATGTGAATTGGAACGAAATCGCCAATAGATAAGACCATTTTACAATTTGGGCCCAAGTTAGAAGCAGAGCCTAAGATGTAAATTATCGATAGTCCATATCTCGGAAACTATAAGAGATAATGCAATTTGGCAACTGGCAATGTAATTAGCATGCCGAATATTAGTTGGAATGTGAATTGGAACGAAATCGCCAATAGATAAGACCATTTTACAATTTGGGCCCAAGTTAGAAGCAGAGCCTAAGGTGTAAATTATTGATAGTCCATATCTCGGAAACTATAAGAGATAATGCAATTTCGCAACCGGCAATGTAATTAGCATGCCGAATATCACTTGGAATGTGAATTGGGACGAAATCGCCAATAGATAAGACCATTTTACAATTTGGGCCCAAGTTAGAAGCAGAGCCTAAGGTGTAAATTATCGATAGTCCATATCTCGGAAACTATAAGAGATAATGCACTTTGGCAACCGGCAATGTAATTAGCATGCCGAATATTACTTGGAATGTGAATTGGAACGAAATCGCCAATAGATAAGACCATTTTACAATTTGGGCCCAAGTTAGAAGCAGAGCCTAAAGTGTAAATTATCGATAGTCCATATCTCGGAAACTATAAGAGATAATGCAATTTGGCAACCGGCAATGTAATTAGCATGCCGAATATTACTTGGAATGTGAATTGGAACGAAATCGCCAATAGATAAGACCATTTTACAATTTGGGCCCAAGTTAGAAGCAGAGCCTAAGGTGTAAATTATCGATAGTCCATATCTCGGAAACTATAAGAGATAATGCAATTTGGCAACCGGCAATGTAATTAGCATGCCGAATATTACTTGGAATGTGAATTGGAACGAAATCGCCAATAGATAAGACCATTTTACAATTTGGGCCCAAGTTATAAGCAGAGCCTATGGTGTAAATTATCGATAGTCCATATCTCGGAAACTATAAGAGATAATGCAATTTGGCAACCGGCAATGTAATTAGCATGCCGAATATTACTTGGAATGTGAATTGGAACGAAATCGCCAATAGATAAGACCATTTTACAATTTGGGCCCAAGTTAGAAGCAGAGCCTAAGGTGTAAATTATCGATAGTCCATATCTCGGAAACTATAAGAGATAATGCAATTTGGCAACCGGCAATGTAATTAGCATGCCGAATATTACTTGGAATGTGAATTGGAACGAAATCGCCAATAGATAAGACCATTTTACAATTTGGGCCCAAGTTAGAAGCAGAGCCTAAGGTGTAAATTATTGATAGTCCATATCTCGGAAACTATAAGAGATAATGCAATTTCGCAACCGGCAATGTAATTAGCATGCCGAATATCACTTGGAATGTGAATTGGGACGAAATCGCCAATAGATAAGACCATTTTACAATTTGGGCCCAAGTTAGAAGCAGAGCCTAAGGTGTAAATTATCGATAGTCCATATCTCGGAAACTATAAGAGATAATGCACTTTGGCAACCGGCAATGTAATTAGCATGCCGAATATTACTTGGAATGTGAATTGGAACGAAATCGCCAATAGATAAGACCATTTTACAATTTGGGCCCAAGTTAGAAGCAGAGCCTAAAGTGTAAATTATCGATAGTCCATATCTCGGAAACTATAAGAGATAATGCAATTTGGCAACCGGCAATGTAATTAGCATGCCGAATATTACTTGGAATGTGAATTGGAACGAAATCGCCAATAGATAAGACCATTTTACAATTTGGGCCCAAGTTAGAAGCAGAGCCTAAGGTGTAAATTATCGATAGTCCATATCTCGGAAACTATAAGAGATAATGCAATTTGGCAACCGGCAATGTAATTAGCATGCCGAATATTACTTGGAATGTGAATTGGAACGAAATCGCCAATAGATAAGACCATTTTACAATTTGGGCCCAAGTTATAAGCAGAGCCTATGGTGTAAATTATCGATAGTCCATATCTCGGAAACTATAAGAGATAATGCAATTTGGCAACCGGCAATGTAATTAGCATGCCGAATATTACTTGGAATGTGAATTGGAACGAAATCGCCAATAGATAAGACCATTTTACAATTTGGGCCCAAGTTAGAAGCAGAGCCTAAGGTGTAAATTATCGATAGTCCATATCTCGGAAACTATAAGAGATAATGCAATTTGGCAACCGGCAATGTAATTAGCATGCCGAATATTACTTGGAATGTGAATTGGAACGAAATCGCCAATAGATAAGACCATTTTACAATTTGGGCCCAAGTTAGAAGCAGAGCCTAAGGTGTAAATTATCGATAGTCCATATCTCGGAAACTATAAGAGATAATGCAATTTGGCAACCGGCAATGTAATTAGCATGCCGAATATTACTTGGAATGTGAATTGGAACGAAATCGCCAATAGGCAAGACCATTTTACAATTTGGGCCCAAGTTAGAAGCAGAGCCTAAGGTGTAAATTATCGATAGTCCATATCTCGGAAACTATAAGAGATAATGCAATTTGGCAACCGGCAATGTAATTAGCATGCCGAATATTACTTGGAATGTGAATTGGAACGAAATCGCCAATAGATAAGACCATTTTACAATTTGGGCCCAAGTTAGAAGCAGAGCCTAAGGTGTAAATTATCGATAGTCCATATCTCGGAAACTATAAGAGATAATGCAATTTGGCAACCGGCAATTTAATTAGCATGCCGAATATTACTTGGAATGTGAATTGGAACGAAATCGCCAATAGATAAGACCATTTTACAATTTGGGCCCAAGTTAGAAGCAGAGCCTAAGGTGTAAATTATCGATAGTCCATATCTCGGAAACTATAAGAGTTAATGCAATTTGGCAACCGGCAATGTAATTAGCATGCCGAATATTACTTGGAATGTGAATTGGAACGAAATCGCCAATAGATAAGACCATTTTACAATTTGGGCCCAAGTTAGAAGCAGAGCCTAAGGTGTAAATTATCGATAGTCCATATCTCGGAAACTATAAGAGATAATGCAATTTGGCAACCGGCAATGTAATTAGCATGCCGAATATTACTTGGAATGTGAATTGGAACGAAATCGCCAATAAGGTTCGTCCATCGATCGATGGCCGAAGTTAGAAGCAGAGCCTAAGGTGTAAATTATCGATAGTCCATATCTCGGAAACTATAAGAGATAATGCAATTTGGCAACCGGCAATGTAATTAGCATGCCGAATATTACTTGGAATGTGAATTGGAACGAAATCGCCAATAGATAAGACCATTTTACAATTTGGGCCCAAGTTAGAAGCAGAGCCTAAGGTGTAAATTATTGATAGTCCATATCTCGGAAACTATAAGAGATAATGCAATTTCGCAACCGGCAATGTAATTAGCATGCCGAATATTACTTGGAATGTGAATTGGAACGAAATCGCCAATAGATAAGACCATTTTAAAATTTGGGCCCAAGTTAGAAGCAGAGCCTATGGTGTAAATTATCGATAGTCCATATCTCGGAAACTATAAGAGATAATGCAATTTGGCAACCGGCAATGTAATTAGCATGCCGAATATTACTTGGAATGTGAATTGGAACGAAATCGCCAATAGATAAGACCATTTTACAATTTGGGCCCAAGTTAGAAGCAGAGCCTAAGGTGTAAATTATTGATAGTCCATATCTCGGAAACTATAAGAGATAATGCAATTTCGCAACCGGCAATGTAATTAGCATGCCGAATATCACTTGGAATGTGAATTGGGACGAAATCGCCAATAGATAAGACCATTTTACAATTTGGGCCCAAGTTAGAAGCAGAGCCTAAGGTGTAAATTATCGATAGTCCATATCTCGGAAACTATAAGAGATAATGCAATTTGGAAACCGGCAATGTAATTAGCATGCCGAATATTACTTGAAATGTGAATTGGAACGAAATCGCCAATAGATAAGACCATTTTACAATTTGGGCCCAAGTTATAAGCAGAGCCTATGGTGTAAATTATCGATAGTCCATATCTCGGAAACTATAAGAGATAATGCAATTTGGCAACCGGCAATGAAATTAGCATGCCGAATATTACTTGGAATGTGAATTGGAACGAAATCGCCAATAGATAAGACCATTTTACAATTTGGGCCCAAGTTAGAAGCAGAGCCTAAGGTGTAAATTATCGATAGTCCATATCTCGGAAACTATAAGAGATAATGCAATTTGGCAACCGGCAATGTAATTAGCATGCCGAATATTACTTGGAATGTGAATTGGAACGGAATCGCCAATAGATAAGACCATTTTACAATTTGGGCCCAAGTTAGAAGCAGAGCCTAAGGTGTAAATTATCGATAGTCCATATCTCGGAAACTATAAGAGATAATGCAATTTGGCAACCGGCAATGTAATTAGCATGCCGAATATTACTTGGAATGTGAATTGGAACGAAATCGCTAATAGGTAAGACCATTTTACAATTTGGGCCCAAGTTAGAAGCAGAGCCTAAGGTGTAAATTATCGATAGTCCATATCTCGGAAACTATAAGAGATAATGCAATTTGGCAACCGGCAATGTAATTAGCATGCCGAATATTACTTGGAATGTGAATTGGAACGAAATCGCCAATAGATAAGACCATTTTACAATTTGGGCCCAAGTTAGAAGCAGAGCCTAAGGTGTAAATTATCGATAGTCCATATCTCGGAAACTATAAGAGATAATGCAATTTGGCAACCGGCAATTTAATTAGCATGCCGAATATTACTTGGAATGTGAATTGGAACGAAATCGCCAATAGATAAGACCATTTTACAATTTGGGCCCAAGTTAGAAGCAGAGCCTAAGGTGTAAATTATCGATAGTCCATATCTCGGAAACTATAAGAGTTAATGCAATATGGCAACCGGCAATGTAATTAGCATGCCGAATATTACTTGGAATGTGAATTGGAACGAAATCGCCAATAGATAAGACCATTTTACAATTTGGGCCCAAGTTAGAAGCAGAGCCTAAGGTGTAAATTATCGATAGTCCATATCTCGGAAACTATAAGAGATAATGCAATTTGGCAACCGGCAATGTAATTAGCATGCCGAATATTACTTGGAATGTGAATTGGAACGAAATCGCCAATAGATAAGACCATTTTACGATTTGGGCCCAAGTTAGAAGCAGAGCCTAAGGTGTAAATTATCGATAGTCCATATCTCGGAAACTATAAGAGATAATGCAATTTGGCAACCGGCAATGTAATTAGCATGCCGAATATTACTTGGAATGTGAATTGGAACGAAATCGCCAATAGATAAGACCATTTTACAATTTGGGCCCAAGTTAGAAGCAGAGCCTAAGGTGTAAATTATTGATAGTCCATATCTCGGAAACTATAAGAGATAATGCAATTTCGCAACCGGCAATGTAATTAGCAAGCCGAATATTACTTGGAATGTGAATTGGAACGAAATCGCCAATAGATAAGACCATTTTACAATTTGGGCCCAAGTTAGAAGCAGAGCCTAAGGTGTAAATTATTGATAGTCCATATCTCGGAAACTATAAGAGATAATGCAATTTGGCAACCGGCAATGTAATTAGCATGCCGAATATTACTTGGAATGTGAATTGGAACGAAATCGCCAATAGATAAGACCATTTTACAATTTGGGCCCAAGTTAGAAGCAGAGCCTAAGGTGTAAATTATCGATAGTCCATATCTCGGAAACTATAAGAGATAATGCAATTTGGCAACCGGCAATGTAATTAGCATGCCGAATATTACTTGGAATGTGAATTGGAACGAAATCGCCAATAGATAAGACCATTTTACAATTTGGGCCCAAGTTAGAAGCAGAGCCTAAGGTGTAAATTATCGATAGTCCATATCTCGGAAACTATAAGAGATAATGCAATTTGGCAACTGGCAATGTAATTAGCATGCCGAATATTACTTGGAATGTGAATTGGAACGAAATAGCCAATAGATAAGACCATTTTACAATTTGGGCCCAAGTTAGAAGCAGAGCGTAAGGTGTAAATTATTGATAGTCCATATCTCGGAAACTATAAGAGATAATGCAATTTCGCAACCGGCAATGTAATTAGCATGCCGAATATCACTTGGAATGTGAATTGGGACGAAATCGCCAATAGATAAGACCATTTTACAATTTGGGCCCAAGTTAGAAGCAGAGCCTAAGGTGTAAATTATCGATAGTCCATATCTCGGAAACTATAAGAGATAATGCAATTTGGCAACCGGCAATGTAATTAGCATGCCGAATATTACTTGGAATGTGAATTGGAACGAAATCGCCAATAGATAAGACCATTTTACAATTTGGGCCCAAGTTATAAGCAGAGCCTATGGTGTAAATTATCGATAGTCCATATCTCGGAAACTATAAGAGATAATGCAATTTGGCAACCGGCAATGAAATTAGCATGCCGAATATTACTTGGAATGTGAATTGGAACGAAATCGCCAATAGATAAGACCATTTTACAATTTGGGCCCAAGTTAGAAGCAGAGCCTAAGGTGTAAATTATTGATAGTCCATATCTCGGAAACTATAAGAGATAATGCAATTTCGCAACCGGCAATGTAATTAGCATGCCGAATATCACTTGGAATGTGAATTGGGACGAAATCGCCAATAGATAAGACCATTTTACAATTTGGGCCCAAGTTAGAAGCAGAGCCTAAGGTGTAAATTATCGATAGTCCATATCTCGGAAACTATAAGAGATAATGCAATTTGGAAACCGGCAATGTAATTAGCATGCCGAATATTACTTGGAATGTGAATTGGAACGAAATCGCCAATAGATAAGACCATTTTACAATTTGGGCCCAAGTTATAAGCAGAGCCTATGGTGTAAATTATCGATAGTCCATATCTCGGAAACTATAAGAGATAATGCAATTTGGCAACCGGCAATGAAATTAGCATGCCGAATATTACTTGGAATGTGAATTGGAACGAAATCGCCAATAGATAAGACCATTTTACAATTTGGGCCCAAGTTAGAAGCAGAGCCTAAGGTGTAAATTATCGATAGTCCATATCTCGGAAACTATAAGAGATAATGCAATTTGGCAACCGGCAATGTAATTAGCATGCCGAATATTACTTGGAATGTGAATTGGAACGAAATCGCCAATAGATAAGACCATTTTACAATTTGGGCCCAAGTTAGAAGCAGAGCCTAAGGTGTAAATTATCGATAGTCCATATCTCGGAAACTATAAGAGATAATGCAATTTGGCAACCGGCAATGTAATTAGCATGCCGAATATTACTTGGAATGTGAATTGGAACGAAATCGCTAATAGGTAAGACCATTTTACAATTTGGGCCCAAGTTAGAAGCAGAGCCTAAGGTGTAAATTATCGATAGTCCATATCTCGGAAACTATAAGAGATAATGCAATTTGGCAAACGGCAATGTAATTAGCATGCCGAATATTACTTGGTATGTGAATTGGAACGAAATCGCCAATAGATAAGACCATTTTACAATTTGGGCCCAAGTTAGAAGCAGAGCCTAAGGTGTAAATTATCGATAGTCCATATCTCGGAAACTATAAGAGATAATGCAATTTGGCAACCGGCAATTTAATTAGCATGCCGAATATTACTTGGAATGTGAATTGGAACGAAATCGCCAATAGATAAGACCATTTTACAATTTGGGCCCAAGTTAGAAGCAGAGCCTAAGGTGTAAATTATCGATAGTCCATACCTCGGAAACTATAAGAGTTAATGCAATTTGGCAACCGGCAATGTAATTAGCATGCCGAATATTACTTGGAATGTGAATTGGAACGAAATCGCCAATAGATAAGACCATTTTACAATTTGGGCCCAAGTTAGAAGCAGAGCCTAAGGTGTAAATTATCGATAGTCCATATCTCGGAAACTATAAGAGATAATGCAATTTGGCAACCGGCAATGTAATTAGCATGCCGAATATTACTTGGAATGTGAATTGGAACGAAATCGCCAATAGATAAGACCATTTTACGATTTGGGCCCAAGTTAGAAGCAGAGCCTAAGGTGTAAATTATCGATAGTCCATATCTCGGAAACTATAAGAGATAATGCAATTTGGCAACCGGCAATGTAATTAGCATGCCGAATATTACTTGGAATGTGAATTGGAACGAAATCGCCAATAGATAAGACCATTTTACAATTTGGGCCCAAGTTAGAAGCAGAGCCTAAGGTGTAAATTATTGATAGTCCATATCTCGGAAACTATAAGAGATAATGCAATTTCGCAACCGGCAATGTAATTAGCATGCCGAATATTACTTGGAATGTGAATTGGAACGAAATCGCCAATAGATAAGACCATTTTACAATTTGGGCCCAAGTTAGAAGCAGAGCCTAAGGTGTAAATTATTGATAGTCCATATCTCGGAAACTATAAGAGATAATGCAATTTGGCAACCGGCAATGTAATTAGCATGCCGAATATTACTTGGAATGTGAATTGGAACGAAATCGCCAATAGATAAGACCATTTTACAATTTGGGCCCAAGTTAGAAGCAGAGCCTAAGGTGTAAATTATCGATAGTCCATATCTCGGAAACTATAAGAGATAATGCAATTTGGCAACCGGCAATGTAATTAGCATGCCGAATATTACTTGGAATGTGAATTGGAACGAAATCGCCAATAGATAAGACCATTTTACAATTTGGGCCCAAGTTAGAAGCAGAGCCTAAGGTGTAAATTATCGATAGTCCATATCTCGGAAACTATAAGAGATAATGCAATTTGGCAACTGGCAATGTAATTAGCATGCCGAATATTACTTGGAATGTGAATTGGAACGAAATCGCCAATAGATAAGACCATTTTACAATTTGGGCCCAAGTTAGAAGCAGAGCCTAAGGTGTAAATTATTGATAGTCCATATCTCGGAAACTATAAGAGATAATGCAATTTCGCAACCGGCAATGTAATTAGCATGCCGAATATCACTTGGAATGTGAATTGGGACGAAATCGCCAATAGATAAGACCATTTTACAATTTGGGCCCAAGTTAGAAGCAGAGCCTAAGGTGTAAATTATCGATAGTCCATATCTCGGAAACTATAAGAGATAATGCGCTTTGGCAACCGGCAATGTAATTAGCATGCCGAATATTACTTGGAATGTGAATTGGAACGAAATCGCCAATAGATAAGACCATTTTACAATTTGGGCCCAAGTTAGAAGCAGAGCCTAAAGTGTAAATTATCGATAGTCCATATCTCGGAAACTATAAGAGATAATGCAATTTGGCAACCGGCAATGTAATTAGCATGCCGAATATTACTTGGAATGTGAATTGGAACGAAATCGCCAATAGATAAGACCATTTTACAATTTGGGCCCAAGTTAGAAGCAGAGCCTAAGGTGTAAATTATCGATAGTCCATATCTCGGAAACTATAAGAGATAATGCAATTTGGCAACCGGCAATGTAATTAGCATGCCGAATATTACTTGGAATGTGAATTGGAACGAAATCGCCAATAGATAAGACCATTTTACAATTTGGGCCCAAGTTATAAGCAGAGCCTATGGTGTAAATTATCGATAGTCCATATCTCGGAAACTATAAGAGATAATGCAATTTGGCAACCGGCAATGTAATTAGCATGCCGAATATTACTTGGAATGTGAATTGGAACGAAATCGCCAATAGATAAGACCATTTTACAATTTGGGCCCAAGTTAGAAGCAGAGCCTAAGGTGTAAATTATCGATAGTCCATATCTCGGAAACTATAAGAGATAATGCAATTTGGCAACCGGCAATGTAATTAGCATGCCGAATATTACTTGGAATGTGAATTGGAACGAAATCGCCAATAGGTAAGACCATTTTACAATTTGGGCCCAAGTTAGAAGCAGAGCCTAAGGTGTAAATTATCGATAGTCCATATCTCGGAAACTATAAGAGATATTGCAATTTGGCAACCGGCAATGTAATTAGCATGCCGAATATTACTTGGAATGTGAATTGGAACGAAATCGCCAATAGATAAGACCATTTTACAATTTGGGCCCAAGTTAGAAGCAGAGCCTAAGGTGTAAATTATCGATAGTCCATATCTCGGAAACTATAAGAGATAATGCAATTTGGCAACCGGCAATTTAATTAGCATGCCGAATATTACTTGGAATGTGAATTGGAACGAAATCGCCAATAGATAAGACCATTTTACAATTTGGGCCCAAGTTAGAAGCAGAGCCTAAGGTGTAAATTATCGATAGTCCATATCTCGGAAACTATAAGAGTTAATGCAATTTGGCAACCGGCAATGTAATTAGCATGCCGAATATTACTTGGAATGTGAATTGGAACGAAATCGCCAATAGATAAGACCATTTTACAATTTGGGCCCAAGTTAGAAGCAGAGCCTAAGGTGTAAATTATCGATAGTCCATATCTCGGAAACTATAAGAGATAATGCAATTTGGCAACCGGCAATGTAATTAGCATGCCGAATATTACTTGGAATGTGAATTGGAACGAAATCGCCAATAGATAAGACCATTTTACGATTTGGGCCCAAGTTAGAAGCAGAGCCTAAGGTGTAAATTATCGATAGTCCATATCTCGGAAACTATAAGAGATAATGCAATTTGGCAACCGGCAATGTAATTAGCATGCCGAATATTACTTGGAATGTGAATTGGAACGAAATCGCCAATAGATAAGACCATTTTACAATTTGGGCCCAAGTTAGAAGCAGAGCCTAAGGTGTAAATTATTGATAGTCCATATCTCGGAAACTATAAGAGATAATGCAATTTCGCAACCGGCAATGTAATTAGCATGCCGAATATTACTTGGAATGTGAATTGGAACGAAATCGCCAATAGATAAGACCATTTTACAATTTGGGCCCAAGTTAGAAGCAGAGCCTATGGTGTAAATTATCGATAGTCCATATCTCGGAAACTATAAGAGATAATGCAATTTGGCAACCGGCAATGTAATTAGCATGCCGAATATTACTTGGAATGTGAATTGGAACGAAATCGCCAATAGATAAGACCATTTTACAATTTGGGCCCAAGTTAGAAGCAGAGCCTAAGGTGTAAATTATTGATAGTCCATATCTCGGAAACTATAAGAGATAATGCAATTTCGCAACCGGCAATGTAATTAGCATGCCGAATATTACTTGGAATGTGAATTGGAACGAAATCGCCAATAGATAAGACCATTTTACAATTTGGGCCCAAGTTAGAAGCAGAGCCTAAGGTGTAAATTATCGATAGTCCATATCTCGGAAACTATAAGAGATAATGCAATTTGGCAACCGGCAATGTAATTAGCATGCCGAATATTACTTGGAATGTGAATTGGAACGAAATCGCCAATAGATAAGACCATTTTACGATTTGGGCCCAAGTTAGAAGCAGAGCCTAAGGTGTAAATTATCGATAGTCCATATCTCGGAAACTATAAGAGATAATGCAATTTGGCAACCGGCAATGTAATTAGCATGCCGAATATTACTTGGAATGTGAATTGGAACGAAATCGCCAATAGATAAGACCATTTTACAATTTGGGCCCAAGTTAGAAGCAGAGCCTAAGGTGTAAATTATTGATAGTCCATATCTCGGAAACTATAAGAGATAATGCAATTTCGCAACCGGCAATGTAATTAGCATGCCGAATATTACTTGGAATGTGAATTGGAACGAAATCGCCAATAGATAAGACCATTTTACAATTTGGGCCCAAGTTAGAAGCAGAGCCTAAGGTGTAAATTATTGATAGTCCATATCTCGGAAACTATAAGAGATAATGCAATTTGGCAACCGGCAATGTAATTAGCATGCCGAATATTACTTGGAATGTGAATTGGAACGAAATCGCCAATAGATAAGACCATTTTACAATTTGGGCCCAAGTTAGAAGCAGAGCCTAAGGTGTAAATTATCGATAGTCCATATCTCGGAAACTATAAGAGATAATGCAATTTGGCAACCGGCAATGTAATTAGCATGCCGAATATTACTTGGAATGTGAATTGGAACGAAATCGCCAATAGATAAGACCATTTTACAATTTGGGCCCAAGTTAGAAGCAGAGCCTAAGGTGTAAATTATCGATAGTCCATATCTCGGAAACTATAAGAGATAATGCAATTTGGCAACTGGCAATGTAATTAGCATGCCGAATATTACTTGGAATGTGAATTGAAACGAAATCGCCAATAGATAAGACCATTTTACAATTTGGGCCCAAGTTAGAAGCAGAGCCTAAGGTGTAAATTATTGATAGTCCATATCTCGGAAACTATAAGAGATAATGCAATTTCGCAACCGGCAATGTAATTAGCATGCCGAATATCACTTGGAATGTGAATTGGGACGAAATCGCCAATAGATAAGACCATTTTACAATTTGGGCCCAAGTTAGAAGCAGAGCCTAAGGTGTAAATTATCGATAGTCCATATCTCGGAAACTATAAGAGATAATGCACTTTGGCAACCGGCAATGTAATTAGCATGCCGAATATTACTTGGAATGTCAATTGGAACGAAATCGCCAATAGATAAGACCATTTTACAATTTGGGCCCAAGTTAGAAGCAGAGCCTAAAGTGTAAATTATCGATAGTCCATATCTCGGAAACTATAAGAGATAATGCAATTTGGCAACCGGCAATGTAATTAGCATGCCGAATATTACTTGGAGTGTGAATTGGAACGAAATCGCCAATAGATAAGACCATTTTACAATTTGGGCCCAAGTTAGAAGCAGAGCCTAAGGTGTAAATTATCGATAGTCCATATCTCGGAAACTATAAGAGATAATGCAATTTGGCAACCGGCAATGTAATTAGCATGCCGAATATTACTTGGAATGTGAATTGGAACGAAATCGCCAATAGATAAGACCATTTTACAATTTGGGCCCAAGTTATAAGCAGAGCCTATGGTGTAAATTATCGATAGTCCATATCTCGGAAACTATAAGAGATAATGCAATTTGGCAACCGGCAATGTAATTAGCATGCCGAATATTACTTGGAATGTGAATTGGAACGAAATCGCCAATAGGTAAGACCATTTTACAATTTGGGCCCAAGTTAGAAGCAGAGCCTAAGGTGTAAATTATCGATAGTCCATATCTCGGAAACTATAAGAGATAATGCAATTTGGCAACCGGCAATGTAATTAGCATGCCGAATATTACTTGGAATGTGAATTGGAACGAAATCGCCAATAGATAAGACCATTTTACAATTTGGGCCCAAGTTAGAAGCAGAGCCTAAGGTGTAAATTATCGATAGTCCATATCTCGGAAACTATAAGAGATAATGCAATTTGGCAACCGGCAATTTAATTAGCATGCCGAATATTACTTGGAATGTGAATTGGAACGAAATCGCCAATAGATAAGACCATTTTACAATTTGGGCCCAAGTTAGAAGCAGAGCCTAAGGTGTAAATTATCGATAGTCCATATCTCGGAAACTATAAGAGTTAATGCAATTTGGCAACCGGCAATGTAATTAGCATGCCGAATATTACTTGGAATGTGAATTGGAACGAAATCGCCAATAGATAAGACCATTTTACAATTTGGGCCCAAGTTAGAAGCAGAGCCTAAGGTGTAAATTATCGATAGTCCATATCTCGGAAACTATAAGAGATAATGCAATTTGGCAACCGGCAATGTAATTGGCATGCCGAATATTACTTGGAATGTGAATTGGAACGAAATCGCCAATAAGATAAGACCATTTTACGATTTGGGCCCAAGTTAGAAGCAGAGCCTAAGGTGTAAATTATCGATAGTCCATATCTCGGAAACTATAAGAGATAATGCAATTTGGCAACCGGCAATGTAATTAGCATGCCGAATATTACTTGGAATGTGAATTGGAACGAAATCGCCAATAGATAAGACCATTTTACAATTTGGGCCCAAGTTAGAAGCAGAGCCTAAGGTGTAAATTATTGATAGTCCATATCTCGGAAACTATAAGAGATAATGCAATTTCGCAACCGGCAATGTAATTAGCATGCCGAATATTACTTGGAATGTGAATTGGAACGAAATCGCCAATAGATAAGACCATTTTACAATTTGGGCCCAAGTTAGAAGCAGAGCCTATGGTGTAAATTATCGATAGTCCATATCTCGGAAACTATAAGAGATAATGCAATTTGGCAACCGGCAATGTAATTAGCATGCCGAATATTACTTGGAATGTGAATTGGAACGAAATCGCCAATAGATAAGACCATTTTACAATTTGGGCCCAAGTTAGAAGCAGAGCCTAAGGTGTAAATTATTGATAGTCCATATCTCGGAAACTATAAGAGATAATGCAATTTCGCAACCGGCAATGTAATTAGCATGCCGAATATCACTTGGAATGTGAATTGGGACGAAATCGCCAATAGATAAGACCATTTTACAATTTGGGCCCAAGTTAGAAGCAGAGCCTAAGGTGTAAATTATCGATAGTCCATATCTCGGAAACTATAAGAGATAATGCAATTTGGAAACCGGCAATGTAATTAGCATGCCGAATATTACTTGGAATGTGAATTGGAACGAAATCGCCAATAGATAAGACCATTTTACAATTTGGGCCCAAGTTATAAGCAGAGCCTATGGTGTAAATTATCGATAGTCCATATCTCGGAAACTATAAGAGATAATGCAATTTGGCAACCGGCAATGAAATTAGCATGCCGAATATTACTTGGAATGTGAATTGGAACGAAATCGCCAATAGATAAGACCATTTTACAATTTGGGCCCAAGTTAGAAGCAGAGCCTAAGGTGTAAATTATCGATAGTCCATATCTCGGAAACTATAAGAGATAATGCAATTTGGCAACCGGCAATGTAATTAGCATGCCGAATATTACTTGGAATGTGAATTGGAACGGAATCGCCAATAGATAAGACCATTTTACAATTTGGGCCCAAGTTAGAAGCAGAGCCTAAGGTGTAAATTATCGATAGTCCATATCTCGGAAACTATAAGAGATAATGCAATTTGGCAACCGGCAATGTAATTAGCATGCCGAATATTACTTGGAATGTGAATTGGAACGAAATCGCTAATAGGTAAGACCATTTTACAATTTGGGCCCAAGTTAGAAGCAGAGCCTAAGGTGTAAATTATCGATAGTCCATATCTCGGAAACTATAAGAGATAATGCAATTTGGCAACCGGCAATGTAATTAGCATGCCGAATATTACTTGGAATGTGAATTGGAACGAAATCGCCAATAGATAAGACCATTTTACAATTTGGGCCCAAGTTAGAAGCAGAGCCTAAGGTGTAAATTATCGATAGTCCATATCTCGGAAACTATAAGAGATAATGCAATTTGGCAACCGGCAATTTAATTAGCATGCCGAATATTACTTGGAATGTGAATTGGAACGAAATCGCCAATAGATAAGACCATTTTACAATTTGGGCCAAGTTAGAAGCAGAGCCTAAGGTGTAAATTATCGATAGTCCATATCTCGGAAACTATAAGAGTTAATGCAATATGGCAACCGGCAATGTAATTAGCATGCCGAATATTACTTGGAATGTGAATTGGAACGAAATCGCCAATAGATAAGACCATTTTACAATTTGGGCCCAAGTTAGAAGCAGAGCCTAAGGTGTAAATTATCGATAGTCCATATCTCGGAAACTATAAGAGATAATGCAATTTGGCAACCGGCAATGTAATTAGCATGCCGAATATTACTTGGAATGTGAATTGGAACGAAATCGCCAATAGATAAGACCATTTTACGATTTGGGCCCAAGTTAGAAGCAGAGCCTAAGGTGTAAATTATCGATAGTCCATATCTCGGAAACTATAAGAGATAATGCAATTTGGCAACCGGCAATGTAATTAGCATGCCGAATATTACTTGGAATGTGAATTGGAACGAAATCGCCAATAGATAAGACCATTTTACAATTTGGGCCCAAGTTAGAAGCAGAGCCTAAGGTGTAAATTATTGATAGTCCATATCTCGGAAACTATAAGAGATAATGCAATTTCGCAACCGGCAATGTAATTAGCAAGCCGAATATTACTTGGAATGTGAATTGGAACGAAATCGCCTATAGATAAGACCATTTTACAATTTGGGCCCAAGTTAGAAGCAGAGCCTAAGGTGTAAATTATTGATAGTCCATATCTCGGAAACTATAAGAGATAATGCAATTTGGCAACCGGCAATGTAATTAGCATGCCGAATATTACTTGGAATGTGAATTGGAACGAAATCGCCAATAGATAAGACCATTTTACAATTTGGGCCCAAGTTAGAAGCAGAGCCTAAGGTGTAAATTATCGATAGTCCATATCTCGGAAACTATAAGAGATAATGCAATTTGGCAACCGGCAATGTAATTAGCATGCCGAATATTACTTGGAATGTGAATTGGAACGAAATCGCCAATAGATAAGACCATTTTACAATTTGGGCCCAAGTTAGAAGCAGAGCCTAAGGTGTAAATTATCGATAGTCCATATCTCGGAAACTATAAGAGATAATGCAATTTGGCAACTGGCAATGTAATTAGAATGCCGAATATTACTTGGAATGTGAATTGGAACGAAATCGCCAATAGATAAGACCATTTTACAATTTGGGCCCAAGTTAGAAGCAGAGCCTAAGGTGTAAATTATTGATAGTCCATATCTCGGAAACTATAAGAGATAATGCAATTTCGCAACCGGCAATGTAATTAGCATGCCGAATATCACTTGGAATGTGAATTGGGACGAAATCGCCAATAGATAAGACCATTTTACAATTTGGGCCCAAGTTAGAAGCAGAGCCTAAGGTGTAAATTATCGATAGTCCATATCTCGGAAACTATAAGAGATAATGCAATTTGGCAACCGGCAATGTAATTAGCATGCCGAATATTACTTGGAATGTGAATTGGAACGAAATCGCCAATAGATAAGGCCATTTTACAATTTGGGCCCAAGTTAGAAGCAGAGCCTAAAGTGTAAATTATCGATAGTCCATATCTCGGAAACTATAAGAGATAATGCAATTTGGCAACCGGCAATGTAATTAGCATGCCGAATATTACTTGGAATGTGAATTGGAACGAAATCGCCAATAGATAAGACCATTTTACAATTTGGGCCCAAGTTAGAAGCAGAGCCTAAGGTGTAAATTATCGATAGTCCATATCTCGGAAACTATAAGAGATAATGCAATTTGGCAACCGGCAATGTAATTAGCATGCCGAATATTACTTGGAATGTGAATTGGAACGAAATCGCCAATAGATAAGACCATTTTACAATTTGGGCCCAAGTTAGAAGCAGAGCCTAAGGTGTAAATTATCGATAGCCCATATCTCGGAAACTATAAGAGATAATGCAATTTGGCAACCGGCAATGTAATTAGCATGCCAAATATTACTTGGAATGTGAATTGGAACGAAATCGCCAATAGGTAAGACCATTTTACAATTTGGGCCCAAGTTAGAAGCAGAGCCTAAGATGTAAATTATCGATAGTCCATATCTCGGAAACTATAAGAGATAATTCAATTTGGCAACTGGCAATGTAATTAGCATGCCGAATATTACTTGGAATGTGAATTGGAACGAAATCGCCAATAGATAAGACCATTTTACAATTTGGGCCCAAGTTAGAAGCAGAGCCTAAGGTGTAAATTATCGATAGTCCATATCTCGGAAACTATAAGAGATAATGCAATTTGGCAACAGGCAATGTAATTAGCATGCCGAATATTACTTGGAATGTGAATTGGAACGAAATCGCCAATAGATAAGACCATTTTACAATTTGGGCCCAAGTTAGAAGCAGAGCCTAAGGCGTAAATTATCGATAGTCCATATCTCGGAAACTATAAGAGATAATGCAATTTGGCAACCGGCAATGTAATTAGCATGCCGAATATTACTTGGAATGTGAATTGGAACGAAATCGCCAATAGATAAGACCATTTTACAATTTGGGCCCAAGTTAGAAGCAGAGCCTAAGGAGTAAATTATTGATAGTCCATATCTCGGAAACTATAAGAGATAATGCAATTTCGCAACCGGCAATGTAATTAGCATGCCGAATATCACTTGGAATGTGAATTGGGACGAAATCGCCAATAGATAAGACCATTTTACAATTTGGGCCCAAGTTAGAAGCAGAGCCTAAGGTGTAAATTATCGATAGTCCATATCTCGGAAACTATAAGAGATAATGCAATTTGGCAACCGGCAATGTAATTAGCATGCCGAATATTACTTGGAATGTGAATTGGAACGAAATCGCCAATAGATAAGACCATTTTACAATTTGGGCCCAAGTTAGAAGCAGAGCCTAAGGTGTAAATTATCGATAGTCCATATCTCGGAAACTATAAGAGATAATGCAATTTGGCAACCGGCAATGTAATTAGCATGCCGAATATTACTTGGAATGTGTATTGGAACGAAATCGCCAATAGGTAAGACCATTTTACAATTTGGGCCCAAGTTAGAAGCAGAGCCTAAGGTGTAAATTATCGATAGTCCATATCTCGGAAACTATAAGAGATAATTCAATTTGGCAACCGGCAATGTAATTAGCATGCCGAATATTACTTGGAATGTGAATTGGAACGAAATCGCCAATAAATAAGACCATTTTACAATTTGGGCCCAAGTTAGAAGCAGAGCCTAAGGTGTAAATTATCGATAATCCATATCTCGGAAACTATAAGAGATAATGCAATTTGGCAACCGGCAATGTAATTAGCATGCCGAATATTACTTGGAATGTGAATTGGGACGAAATCGCCAATAGATAAGACCATTTTACAATTTGGGCCCAAGTTAGAAGCAGAGCCTAAGGTGTAAATTATCGATAGTCCATATCTGTGAAACTATAAGAGATAATGCAATTTCGCAAACGGCAATGTAATTAGCATGCCGAATATTACTTGGAGTGTGAATTGGAACGAAATCGCCAATAGATAAGACCATTTTACAATTTGGGCCCAAGTTAGAAGCAGAGCCTAAGGTGTAAATTATCGATAGTCCATATCTCGGAAACTATAAGAGATAATGCAATTTGGCAACCGGCAATGTAATTAGCATGCCGAATATTACTTGGAATGTGAATTGGAACGAAATCGCCAATAGATAAGACCATTTTACAATTTGGGCCCAAGTTAGAAGCAGAGCCTAAGGTGTAAATTATCGATAGTCCATATCTCGGAAACTATAAGAGATAATGCAATTTGGCAACCGGCAATGTAATTAGCATGCCGAATATTACTTGGAATGTGAATTGGAACGAAATCGCCAATAGATAAGACCATTTTACAATTTGGGCCCAAGTTAGAAGCAGAGCCTAAGGTGTAAATTATCGATAGTCCATATCTCGGAAACTATAAGAGATAATGCAATTTGGCAACCGGCAATGTAATTAGCATGCCGAATATTACTTGGAATGTGAATTGGAACGAAATCGCCAATAGATAAGACCATTTTACAATTTGGGCCCAATTTAGAAGCAGAGCCTAAGGTGTAAATTATCGATAGTCCATATCTCGGAAACTATAAGAGATAATGCAATTTGGCAACCGGCAATGTAATTAGCATGCCGAATATTACTTGGAATGTGAATTGGAACGAAATCGCCAATAGATAAGACCATTTTACAATTTGGGCCCAAGTTAGAAGCAGAGCCTAAGGTGTAAATAATTGATAGTCCATATCTCGGAAACTATAAGAGATAATGCAATTTCGCAACCGGCAATGTAATTAGCATGCCGAATATCACTTGGAATGTGAATTGGGACGAAATCGCCAATAGATAAGACCATTTTACAATTTGGGCCCAAGTTAGAAGCAGAGCCTAAGGTGTAAATTATTGATAGTCCATATCTCGGAAACTATAAGAGATAATGCAATTTCGCAACCGGCAATGTAATTAGCATGCCGAATATCACTTGGAATGTGAATTGGGACGAAATCGCCAATAGATAAGACCATTTTACAATTTGGGCCCAAGTTAGAAGCAGAGCCTAAGGTGTAAATTATCGATAGTCTATATTTCGGAAACTATAAGAGATAATGCAATTTGGCAACCGGCAATGTAATTAGCATGCCGAATATTACTTGGAATGTGAATTGGAACGAAATCGCCAATAGATAAGACCATTTTACAATTTGGGCCCAAGTTAGAAGCAGAGCCTAAGGTGTAAATTATCGATAGTCCATATCTCGGAAACTATAAGAGATAATGCAATTTGGCAACCGGCAATGTAATTAGCATGCCGAATATTACTTGGAAAGTGAATTGGAACGAAATCGCCAATAGATAAGACCATTTTACAATTTGGGCCCAAGTTAGAAGCAGAGCCTAAGGTGTAAATTATCGATAGTCCATATCTCGGAAACTATAAGAGATAATGCAATTTGGCAACCGGCAATGTAATTAGCATGCCGAACATTACTTGGAATGTGAATTGGAACGAAATCGCCAATAGATAAGACCATTTTACAATTTGGGCCCAAGTTAGAAGCAGAGCCTAAGGTGTAAATTATCGATAGTCCATATCTCGGAAACTATAAGAGATAATGCAATTTGGCAACCGGCAATGTAATTAGCATGCCGAATATTACTTGGAATGTGAATTGGAACGAAATCGCCAATAGATAAGACCATTTTACAATTTGGGCCCAAGTTAGAAGCAGAGCCTAAGGTGTAAATTATCGATAGTCTATATCTCGGAAACTATAAGAGATAATGCAATTTGGCAACCGGCAATGTAATTAGCATGCCGAATATTACTTGGAATGTGAATTGGAACGAAATCGCCAATAGATAAGACCATTTTACAATTTGGGCCCAAGTTAGAAGCAGAACCTAAGGTGTAAATTATCGATAGTCCATATCACGGAAACTATAAGAGATAATGCAATTTGGCAACCGGCAATGTAATTAGCATGCCGAATATTACTTGGAATGTGAATTGGAACGAAATCGCCAATAGATAAGACCATTTTACAATTTGGGCCCAAGTTAGAAGCAGAGCCTAAGGTGTAAATTATTGATAGTCCATATCTCGGAAACTATAAGAGATAATGCAATTTGGCAACCGGCAATGTAATTAGCATGCCGAACATTACTTGGAATGTGAATTGGAACGAAATCGCCAACAGATAAGACCATTTTACAATTTGGGCCCAAGTTAGAAGCAGAGCCTAAGGTGTAAATTATCGATAGTCCATATCTCGGAAACTATAAGAGATAATGCAATTTCGCAACCGGCAATGTAATTAGCATGCCGAATATTACTTGGAGTGTGAATTGGAACGAAATCGCCAATAGATAAGACCATTTTACAATTTGGGCCCAAGTTAGAAACAGAGCCAAAGGTGTAAATTATCGATAGTCCATATCTCGGAAACTATAAGAGATAATGCAATTTGGCAACCGGCAATGTAATTAGCATGCCGAACATTACTTGGAATGTGAATTGGAACGAAATCGCCAATAGATAAGACCATTTTACAATTTGGGCCCAAGTTAGAAGCAGAGCCTAAGGTGTAAATTATCGATAGTCCATATCTCGGAAACTATAAGAGATAATGCAATTTGGCAACCGGCAATGTAATTAGCATGCCGAATATTACTTGGAATGTGAATTGGAACGAAATCGCCAATAGATAAGACCATTTTACAATTTGGGCCCAAGTTAGAAGCAGAGCCTAAGGTGTAAATTATTGATAGTCCATATCTCGGAAACCATAAGAGATAATGCAATTTGGCAACCGGCAATGTAATTAGCATGCCGAACATTACTTGGAATGTGAATTGGAACGAAATCGCCAATAGATAAGACCATTTTACAATTTGGGCCCAAGTTAGAAGCAGAGCCTAAGGTGTAAATTATCGATAGTCCATATCTCGGAAACTATAAGAGATAATGCAATTTCGCAACCGGCAATGTAATTAGCATGCCGAATATTACTTGGAATGTGAATTGGAACGAAATCGCCAATAGATAAGACCATTTTACAATTTGGGCCCAAGTTAGAAGCAGAGCCTAAGGTGTAAATTATCGATAGTCCATATCTCGGAAACTATAAGAGATAATGCAATTTGGCAACCGGCAATGTAATTAGCATGCCGAATATTACTTGGAATGTGAATTGGAACGAAATCGCCAATAGATAAGACCATTTTACAATTTGGGCCCAAGTTAGAAGCAGAGCCTAAGGTGTAAATTATCGATAGTCCATATCTCGGAAACTATAAGAATTAATGCAATTTGGCAACCGGCAATGTAATTAGCATGCCGAATATTACTTGGAATGTGAATTGGAACGAAATCGCCAATAGATAAGACCATTTTACAATTTGGGCATAAGTTAGAAGCAGAGCCTAAGGTGTAAATTATCGATAGTCCATATCTCGGAAACTATAAGAGATAATGCAATTTGGCAACCGGCAATATAATTAGCATGCCGAATATTACTTGGAATGTGAATTGGAAAGAAATCGCCAATAGATAAGACCATTTTACGATTTGGGCCCAAGTTAGAAGCAAAGCCTAAGGTGTAAATTATCGATATTCCATATCTCGGAAACTATAAGAGATAATGCAATTTGGCAACCGGCAATGTAATTAGCATGCCGAATATTACTTGGAATGTGAATTGGAACGAAATCGCCAATAGATAAGACCATTTTACGATTTGGGCCCAAGTTAGAAGCAGAGCCTAAGGTGTAAATTATCGATAGTCCATATCTCGGAAACTATAAGAGATAATGCAATTTCGCAACCGGCAATGTAATTAGCATGCCGAATATTACTTGGAATGTGAATTGGAACGAAATCGCCAATAGATAAGACCATTTTACAATTTGGGCCCAAGTTAGAAGCAGAGCCTAAGGTGTAAATTATTGATAGTCCATATCTCGGAAACTATAAGAGATAATGCAATTTGGCAACCGGCAATGTAATTAGCATGCCGAATATTACTTGGAATGTGAATTGGAACGAAATCGCCAATAGATAAGACCATTTTACAATTTGGGCCCAAGTTAGAAGCAGAGCCTAAGGTGTAAATTATCGATAGTCCATATCTCGGAAACTATAAGAGATAATGCAATTTGGCAACCGGCAATGTAATTAGCATGCCGAATATTACTTGGAATGTGAATTGGAACGAAATCGCCAATAGATAAGACCATTTTACAATTTAGGCCCAAGTTAGAAGCAGAGCCTAAGGTGTAAATTATCGATAGTCCATATCTCGGAAACTATAAGAAATAATGCAATTTGGCAACCGGCAATGTAATTAGCATGCCGAATATTACTTGGAATGTGAATTGGAACGAAATCGCCAATAGATAAGACCATTTTACAATTTGGGCCCAAGTTAGAAGCAGAGCCTAGGGTGTAAATTATCGATAGTCCATATCTCGGAAACTATAAGAGATAATGCAATTTGGCAACCGGCAATGTAATTAGCATGCCGAATATTACTTGGAATGTGAATTGGAACGAAATCGCCAATAGATAAGACCATTTTACAATTTGGGCCCAAGTTAGAAGCAGAGCCTAAGGTGTAAATTATCGATAGTCCATATCTCGGAAACTATAAGAGTTAATGCAATTTGGCAACCGGCAATGTAATTAGCATGCCGAATATTACTTGGAATGTGAATTGGAACGAAATCGCCAATAGATAAGACCATTTTACAATTTGGGCATAAGTTAGAAGCAGAGCCTAAGGTGTAAATTATCGATAGTCCATATCTCGGAAACTATAAGAGATAATGCAATTTGGCAACCGGCAATGTAATTAGCATGCCGTATATTACTTGGAATGTGAATTGGAAAGAAATCGCCAATAGATAAGACCATTTTACGATTTGGGCCCAAGTTAGAAGCAAAGCCTAAGGTGTAAATTATCGATATTCCATATCTCGGAAACTATAAGAGATAATGCAATTTGGCAACCGGCAATGTAATTAGCATGCCGAATATTACTTGGAATGTGAATTGGAACGAAATCGCCAATAGATAAGACCATTTTACGATTTGGGCCCAAGTTAGAAGCAGAGCCTAAGGTGTAAATTATCGATAGTCCATATCTCGGAAACTATAAGAGATAATGCAATTTCGCAACCGGCAATGTAATTAGCATGCCGAATATTACTTGGAATGTGAATTGGAACGAAATCGCCAATAGATAAGACCATTTTACAATTTGGGCCCAAGTTAGAAGCAGAGCCTAAGGTGTAAATTATTGATAGTCCATATCTCGGAAACTATAAGAGATAATGCAATTTGGCAACCGGCAATGTAATTAGCATGCCGAATATTACTTGGAATGTGAATTGGAACGAAATCGCCAATAGATAAGACCATTTTACAATTTGGGCCCAAGTTAGAAGCAGAGCCTAAGGTGTAAATTATCGATAGTCCATATCTCGGAAACTATAAGAGATAATGCAATTTGGCAACCGGCAATGTAATTAGCATGCCGAATATTACTTGGAATGTGAATTGGAACGAAATCGCCAATAGATAAGACCATTTTACAATTTAGGCCCAAGTTAGAAGCAGAGCCTAAGGTGTAAATTATCGATAGTCCATATCTCGGAAACTATAAGAGATAATGCAATTTGGCAACCGGCAATGTAATTAGCATGCCGAATATTACTTGGAATGTGAATTGGAACGAAATCGCCAATAGATAAGACCATTTTACAATTTGGGCCCAAGTTAAGGTTCGTCCATCGATCGATGGAGTAAATTATTGATAGTCCATATCTCGGAAACTATAAGAGATAATGCAATTTCGCAACCGGCAATGTAATTAGCATGCCGAATATCACTTGGAATGTGAATTGGGACGAAATCGCCAATAGATAAGACCATTTTACAATTTGGGCCCAAGTTAGAAGCAGAGCCTAAGGTGTAAATTATCGATAGTCCATATCTCGGAAACTATAAGAGATAATGCAATTTGGCAACCGGCAATGTAATTAGCATGCCGAATATTACTTGGAATGTGAATTGGAACGAAATCGCCAATAGATAAGACCATTTTACAATTTGGGCCCAAGTTAGAAGCAGAGCCTAAGGTGTAAATTATCGATAGTCCATATCTCGGAAACTATAAGAGATAATGCAATTTGGCAACCGGCAATGTAATTAGCATGCCGAATATTACTTGGAATGTGAATTGGAACGAAATCGCCAATAGGTAAGACCATTTTACAATTTGGGCCCAAGTTAGAAGCAGAGCCTAAGGTGTAAATTATCGATAGTCCATATCTCGGAAACTATAAGAGATAATTCAATTTGGCAACCGGCAATGTAATTAGCATGCCGAATATTACTTGGAATGTGAATTGGAACGAAATCGCCAATAAATAAGACCATTTTACAATTTGGGCCCAAGTTAGAAGCAGAGCCTAAGGTGTAAATTATCGATAATCCATATCTCGGAAACTATAAGAGATAATGCAATTTGGCAACCGGCAATGTAATTAGCATGCCGAATATTACTTGGAATGTGAATTGGGACGAAATCGCCAATAGATAAGACCATTTTACAATTTGGGCCCAAGTTAGAAGCAGAGCCTAAGGTGTAAATTATCGATAGTCCATATCTGTGAAACTATAAGAGATAATGCAATTTCGCAAACGGCAATGTAATTAGCATGCCGAATATTACTTGGAGTGTGAATTGGAACGAAATCGCCAATAGATAAGACCATTTTACAATTTGGGCCCAAGTTAGAAGCAGAGCCTAAGGTGTAAATTATCGATAGTCCATATCTCGGAAACTATAAGAGATAATGCAATTTGGCAACCGGCAATGTAATTAGCATGCCGAATATTACTTGGAATGTGAATTGGATCGAAATCGCCAATAGATAAGACCATTTTACAATTTGGGCCCAAGTTAGAAGCAGAGCCTAAGGTGTAAATTATCGATAGTCCATATCTCGGAAACTATAAGAGATAATGCAATTTGGCAACCGGCAATGTAATTAGCATGCCGAATATTACTTGGAATGTGAATTGGAACGAAATCGCCAATAGATAAGACCATTTTACAATTTGGGCCCAAGTTAGAAGCAGAGCCTAAGGTGTAAATTATCGATAGTCCATATCTCGGAAACTATAAGAGATAATGCAATTTGGCAACCGGCAATGTAATTAGCATGCCGAATATTACTTGGAATGTGAATTGGAACGAAATCGCCAATAGATAAGGCCATTTTACAATTTGGGCCCAAGTTAGAAGCAGAGCCTAAGGTGTAAATTATCGATAGTCCATATCTCGGAAACTATAAGAGATAATGCAATTTGGCAACCGGCAATGTAATTAGCATGCCGAATATTACTTGGAATGTGAATTGGAACGAAATCGCCAATAGATAAGACCATTTTACAATTTGGGCCCAAGTTAGAAGCAGAGCCTAAGGTGTAAATAATTGATAGTCCATATCTCGGAAACTATAAGAGATAATGCAATTTCGCAACCGGCAATGTAATTAGCATGCCGAATATCACTTGGAATGTGAATTGGGACGAAATCGCCAATAGATAAGACCATTTTACAATTTGGGCCCAAGTTAGAAGCAGAGCCTAAGGTGTAAATTATTGATAGTCCATATCTCGGAAACTATAAGAGATAATGCAATTTCGCAACCGGCAATGTAATTAGCATGCCGAATATCACTTGGAATGTGAATTGGGACGAAATCGCCAATAGATAAGACCATTTTACAATTTGGGCCCAAGTTAGAAGCAGAGCCTAAGGTGTAAATTATCGATAGTCCATATCTCGGAAACTATAAGAGATAATGCAATTTGGCAACCGGCAATGTAATTAGCATGCCGAATATTACTTGGAAAGTGAATTGGAACGAAATCGCCAATAGATAAGACCATTTTACAATTTGGGCCCAAGTTAGAAGCAGAGCCTAAGGTGTAAATTATCGATAGTCCATATCTCGGAAACTATAAGAGATAATGCAATTTGGCAACCGGCAATGTAATTAGCATGCCGAACATTACTTGGAATGTGAATTGGAACGAAATCGCCAATAGATAAGACCATTTTACAATTTGGGCCCAAGTTAGAAGCAGAGCCTAAGGTGTAAATTATCGATAGTCCATATCTCGGAAACTATAAGAGATAATGCAATTTGGCAACCGGCAATGTAATTAGCATGCCGAATATTACTTGGAATGTGAATTGGAACGAAATCGCCAATAGATAAGACCATTTTACAATTTGGGCCCAAGTTAGAAGCAGAGCCTAAGGTGTAAATTATCGATAGTCTATATCTCGGAAACTATAAGAGATAATGCAATTTGGCAACCGGCAATGTAATTAGCATGCCGAATATTACTTGGAATGTGAATTGGAACGAAATCGCCAATAGATAAGACCATTTTACAATTTGGGCCCAAGTTAGAAGCAGAGCCTAAGGTGTAAATTATCGATAGTCCATATCTCGGAAACTATAAGAGATAATGCAATTTGGCAACCGGCAATGTAATTAGCATGCCGAATATTACTTGGAATGTGAATTGGAACGAAATCGCCAATAGATAAGACCATTTTACAATTTGGGCCCAAGTTAGAAGCAGAGCCTAAGGTGTAAATTATTGATAGTTCATATCTCGGAAACTATAAGAGATAATTCAATTTGGCAACCGGCAATGTAATTAGCATGCCGAATATTACTTGGAATGTGAATTGGAACGAAATCGCCAATAGATAAGACCATTTTACAATTTGGGCCCAAGTTAGAAGCAGAGCCTAAGGTGTAAATTATCGATAGTCCATATCTCGGAAACTATAAGAGATAATGCAATTTGGCAACCGGCAATGTAATTAGCATGCCGAATATTACTTGGAATGTGAATTGGAACGAAATCGCCAATAGATAAGACCATTTTACAATTTGGGCCCAAGTTAGAAGCAGAGCCTAAGGTGTAAATTATCGATAGTCCATATCTCGGAAACTATAAGAGATAATGCAATTTGGCAACCGGCAATGTAATTAGCATGCCGAATATTACTTGGAATGTGAATTGGAACGAAATCGCCAATAGATAAGACCATTTTACAATTTGGGCCCAAGTTAGAAGCAGAGCCTAAGGTGTAAATTATCGATAGTCCATATCTCGGAAACTATAAGAGATAATGCAATTTGGCAACCGGCAATGTAATTAGCATGCCGAATATTACTTGGAATGTGAATTGGAACGAAATCGCCAATAGATAAGACCATTTTACAATTTGGGCCCAAGTTAGAAGCAGAGCCTAAGGTGTAAATTATTGATAGTCCATATCTCGGAAACTATAAGAGATAATGCAATTTCGCAACCGGCAATGTAATTAGCATGCCGAATATTACTTGGAATGTGAATTGGAACGAAATCGCCAATAGATAAGACCATTTTACAATTTGGGCCCAAGTTAGAAGCAGAGCCTAAGGTGTAAATTATCGATAGTCCATATCTCGGAAACTATAAGAGATAATGCAATTTGGCAACCGGCAATGTAATTAGCATGCCGAATATTACTTGGAATGTGAATTGGAACGGAATCGCCAATAGATAAGACCATTTTACAATTTGGGCCCAAGTTAGAAGCAGAGCCTAAGGTGTAAATTATCGATAGTCCATATCTCGGATACTATAAGAGATAATGCAATTTGGCAACCGGCAATGTAATTAGCATGCCGAATATTACTTGGAATGTGAATTGGAACGAAATCGCCAATAGAGAAGACCATTTTACCATTTGGGCCCAAGTTAGAAGCAGAGCCTAAGGTGTAAATTATCGATAGTCCATATCTCGGAAACTATAAGAGATAATGCAATTTGGCAACCGGCAATGTAATTAGCATGCCGAATATTACTTGGAATGTGAATTGGAACGAAAACGCCAATAGATAAGACCATTTTACAATTTGGGCCCAAGTTAGAAGCAGAGGCTAAGGTGTAAATTATCGATAGTCCATATCTCGGAAACTATAAGAGATAATGCAATTTGGCAACCGGCAATGTAATTAGCATGCCGAATATTACTTGGAATGTGAATTGGAACGAAATCGCCAATAGATAAGACCATTTTACAATTTGGGCCCAAGTTAGAAGCAGAGCCTAAGGTGTAAATTATTGATAGTCCATATCTCGGAAACTATAAGAGATATTGCAATTTCGCAACCGGCAATGTAATTAGCATGCCGAATATTACTTGGAGTGTGAATTGGAACGAAATCGCCAATAGATAAGACCATTTTACAATTTGGGCCCAAGTTAGAAGCAGAGCCTAAGGTGTAAATTATCGATAGTCCATATCTCGGAAACTATAAGAGATAATGCAATTTGGCAACCGGCAATGTAATTAGCATGCCGAATATTACTTGGAATGTGAATTGGAACGAAATCGCCAATAGATAAGACCATTTTACAATTTGGGCCCAAGTTAGAAGAAGAGCCTAAGGTGTAAATTATCGATAGTCCATATCTCGGAAACTATAAGAGATAATGCAATTTGGCAACCGGCAATGTAATTAGCATGCCGAGTATTACTTGGAATGTGAATTGGAACGAAATCGCCAATAGATAAGACCATATTACAATTTGGGCCCAAGTTAGAAGCAGAGCCTAAGGTGTAAATTATCGATAGTCCATATCTCGGAAACTATAAGAGATAATGCAATTTGGCAACCGGCAATGTAATTAGCATGCCGAATATTACTTGGAATGTGAATTGGAACGAAATCGCCAATAGATAAGACCATTTTACAATTTGGGCCCAAGTTAGAAGCAGAGCCTAAGGTGTAAATTATTGATAGTCCATATCTCGGAAACTATAAGAGATAATGCAATTTCGCAATCGGCAATGTAATTAGCATGCCGAATATCACTTGGAATGTGAATTGGGACGAAATCGCCAATAGATAAGACCATTTTACAATTTGGGCCCAAGTTAGAAGCAGAGCCTAAGGTGTAAATAAACGATAGTCCATATCTCGGAAACTATAAGAGATAATGCAATTTGGCAACCGGCAATGTAATTAGCATGCCGAATATTACTTGGATTGTGAATTGGAACGAAATCGCCAATAGATAAGACCATTTTACAATTTGGGCCCAAGTTAAGCCTAAGGTGTAAATTATCGATAGTCCATATCTCGGAAACTATAAGAGATAATGCAATTTGGCAACCGGCAATGTAATTAGCATGCCGAATATTACTTGAAATGTGAATTGGAACGAAATCGCCAATAGATAAGACCATTTTACAATTTGGGCCCAAGTTAGAAGCAGAGCCTAAGGTGTAAATTATCGATAGTCCATATCTCGGAAACTATAAGAGATAATGCAATTTGGCAACCGGCAATGTAATTAGCATACCGAATATTACTTGGAATGTGAATTGGAACGGAATCGCCAATAGGTAAGACCATTTTACAATTTGGGCCCAAGTTAGAAGCAGAGCCTAAGGTGTAAATAATCGATAGTCCATATCTCGGAAACTATAAGAGATAATTCAATTTGGCAACCGGCAATGTAATTAGCATGCCGAATATTACTTGGAATGTGAATTGGAACGAAATCGCCAATAGATAAGACCATTTTACAATTTGGGCCCAAGTTAGAAGCAGAGCCTAAGGTGTAAATTATCGATAGTCCATATCTCGGAAACTATAAGAGATAATGCAATTTGGCAACCGGCAATGTAATTAGCATGCCGAATATTACTTGGAATGTGAATTGGAACGAAATCGCCAATAGATAAGACCATTTTACAATTTGGGCCCAAGTTAGAAGCAGAGCCTAAGGTGTAAATTATCGATAGTCCATATCTGTGAAACTATAAGAGATAATGCAATTTCGCAAACGGCAATGTAATTAGCATGCCGAATATTACTTGGAGTGTGAATTGGAACGAAATCGCCAATAGATAAGACCATTTTACAATTTGGGCCCAAGTTAGAAGCAGAGCCTAAGGTGTAAATTATCGATAGTCCATATCTCGGAAACTATAAGAGATAATGCAATTTGGCAACCGGCAATGTAATTAGCATGCCGAATATTACTTGGAATGTGAATTGGAACGAAATCGCCAATAGATAAGACCATTTTACAATTTGGGCCCAAGTTAGAAGCAGAGCCTAAGGTGTAAATTATCGATAGTCCATATCTCGGAAACTATAAGAGATAATGCAATTTGGCAACCGGCAATGTAATTAGCATGCCGAATATTACTTGGAATGTGAATTGGAACGAAATCGCCAATAGGTAAGACCATTTTACAATTTGGGCCCAAGTTAGAAGCAGAGCCTAAGGTGTAAATTATCGATAGTCCATATCTCGGAAACTATAAGAGATAATTCAATTTGGCAACCGGCAATGTAATTAGCATGCCGAATATTACTTGGAATGTGAATTGGAACGAAATCGCCAATAGATAAGACCATTTTACAATTTGGGCCCAGGTTAGAAGCAGAGCCTAAGGTGTAAATTATCGATAGTCCATATCTCGGAAACTATAAGAGATAATGCAATTTGGCAACCGGAAATGTAATTAGCATGCCGAATATTACTTGGAATGTGAATTGGAACGAAATCGCCAATAGATAAGACCATTTTACAATTTGGGCCCAAGTTAGAAGCAGAGCCTAAAGTGTAAATTATCGATAGTCCATATCTCGGAAACTATAAGAGATAATGCAATTTGGCAACCGGCAATGTAATTAGCATGCCGAATATCACTTGGAATGTGAATTGGGACGAAATCGTCAATAGATAAGACCATTTTACAATTTGGGCCCAAGTTAGAAGCAGAGCCTAAGGTGTAAATTATCGATAGTCCATATCTCGGAAACTATAAGAGATAATGCAATTTGGCAACCGGCAATGTAATTAGCATGCCGAATATTACTTGGAATGTGAATTGGAACGAAATCGCCAATAGATAAGACCATTTTACAATTTGGGCCCAAGTTAGAAGCAGAGCCTAAGGTGTAAATTATCGATAGTCCATATCTCGGAAACTATAAGAGATAATGCAATTTGGCAACCGGCAATGTAATTAGCATGCCGAATATTACTTGGAATGTGAATTGGAACGAAATCGCCAATAGGTAAGACCATTTTACAATTTGGGCCCAAGTTAGAAGCAGAGCCTAAGGTGTAAATTATCGATAGTTCATATCTCGGAAACTATAAGAGATAATTCAATTTGGCAACCGGCAATGTAATTAGCATGCCGAATATTACTTGGAATGTGAATTGGAACGAAATCGCCAATAGATAAGACCATTTTACAATTTGGGCCCAAGTTAGAAGCAGAGCCTAAGGTGTAAATTATCGATAGTCCATATCTCGGAAACTATAAGAGATAATGCAATTTGGCAACCGGCAATGTAATTAGCATGCCGAATATTACTTGGAATGTGAATTGGAACGAAATCGCCAATAGATAAGACCATTTTACAATTTGGGCCCAAGTTAGAAGCAGAGCCTAAGGTGTAAATTATCGATAGTCCATATCTCGGAAACTATAAGAGATAATGCAATTTGGCAACCGGCAATGTAATTAGCATGCCGAATATTACTTGTAATGTGAATTGGAACGAAATCGCCAATAGATAAGACCATTTTACAATTTGGGCCCAAGTTAGAAGCAGAGCCTAAGGTGTAAATTATCGATAGTCCATATCTCGGAAACTATAAGAGATAATGCAATTTGGCAACCGGCAATGTAATTAGCATGCCGAATATTACTTGGAATGTGAATTGGAACGAAATCGCCAATAGATAAGACCATTTTACAATTTGGGCCCAAGTTAGAAGCAGAGCCTAAGGTGTAAATTATTGATAGTCCATATCTCGGAAACTATAAGAGATAATGCAATTTCGCAACCGGCAATGTAATTAGCATGCCGAATATCACTTGGAATGTGAATTGGGACGAAATCGCCAATAGATAAGGCCATTTTACAATTTGGGCCCAAGTTAGAAGCAGAGCCTAAGGTGTAAATTATCGATAGTCCATATCTCGGAAACTATAAGAGATAATGCAATTTGGCAACCGGCAATGTAATTAGCATGCCGAATATTACTTGGAATGTGAATTGGAACGGAATCGCCAATAGATAAGACCATTTTACAATTTGGGCCCAAGTTAGAAGCAGAGCCTAAGGTGTAAATTATCGATAGTCCATATCTCGGAAACTATAAGAGATAATGCAATTTGGCAACCGGCAATGTAATTAGCATGCCGAATATTACTTGGAATGTGAATTGGAACGAAATCGCCAATAGAGAAGACCATTTTACCATTTGGGCCCAAGTTAGAAGCAGAGCCTAAGGTGTAAATTATCGATAGTCCATATCTCGGAAACTATAAGAGATAATGCAATTTGGCAACCGGCAATGTAATTAGCATGCCGAATATTACTTGGAATGTGAATTGGAACGAAAACGCCAATAGATAAGACCATTTTACAATTTGGGCCCAAGTTAGAAGCAGAGGCTAAGGTGTAAATTATCGATAGTCCATATCTCGGAAACTATAAGAGATAATGCAATTTGGCAACCGGCAATGTAATTAGCATGCCGAATATTACTTGGAATGTGAATTGGAACGAAATCGCCAATAGATAAGACCATTTTACAATTTGGGCCCAAGTTAGAAGCAGAGCCTAAGGTGTAAATTATTGATAGTCCATATCTCGGAAACTATAAGAGATAATGCAATTTCGCAACCGGCAATGTAATTAGCATGCCGAATATTACTTGGAGTGTGAATTGGAACGAAATCGCCAATAGATAAGACCATTTTACAATTTGGGCCCAAGTTAGAAGCAGAGCCTAAGGTGTAAATTATCGATAGTCCATATCTCGGAAACTATAAGAGATAATGCAATTTGGCAACCGGCAATGTAATTAGCATGCCGAATATTACTTGGAATGTGAATTGGAACGAAATCGCCAATAGATAAGACCATTTTACAATTTGGGCCCAAGTTAGAAGAAGAGCCTAAGGTGTAAATTATCGATAGTCCATATCTCGGAAACTATAAGAGATAATGCAATTTGGCAACCGGCAATGTAATTAGCATGCCGAGTATTACTTGGAATGTGAATTGGAACGAAATCGCCAATAGATAAGACCATATTACAATTTGGGCCCAAGTTAGAAGCAGAGCCTAAGGTGTAAATTATCGATAGTCCATATCTCGGAAACTATAAGAGATAATGCAATTTGGCAACCGGCAATGTAATTAGCATGCCGAATATTACTTGGAATGTGAATTGGAACGAAATCGCCAATAGATAAGACCATTTTACAATTTGGGCCCAGGTTAGAAGCAGAGCCTAAGGTGTAAATTATCGATAGTCCATATCTCGGAAACTATAAGAGATAATGCAATTTGGCAACCGGAAATGTAATTAGCATGCCGAATATTACTTGGAATGTGAATTGGAACGAAATCGCCAATAGATAAGACCATTTTACAATTTGGGCCCAAGTTAGAAGCAGAGCCTAAAGTGTAAATTATCGATAGTCCATATCTCGGAAACTATAAGAGATAATGCAATTTGGCAACCGGCAATGTAATTAGCATGCCGAATATCACTTGGAATGTGAATTGGGACGAAATCGTCAATAGATAAGACCATTTTACAATTTGGGCCCAAGTTAGAAGCAGAGCCTAAGGTGTAAATTATCGATAGTCCATATCTCGGAAACTATAAGAGATAATGCAATTTGGCAACCGGCAATGTAATTAGCATGCCGAATATTACTTGGAATGTGAATTGGAACGAAATCGCCAATAGATAAGACCATTTTACAATTTGGGCCCAAGTTAGAAGCAGAGCCTAAGGTGTAAATTATCGATAGTCCATATCTCGGAAACTATAAGAGATAATGCAATTTGGCAACCGGCAATGTAATTAGCATGCCGAATATTACTTGGAATGTGAATTGGAACGAAATCGCCAATAGGTAAGACCATTTTACAATTTGGGCCCAAGTTAGAAGCAGAGCCTAAGGTGTAAATTATCGATAGTTCATATCTCGGAAACTATAAGAGATAATTCAATTTGGCAACCGGCAATGTAATTAGCATGCCGAATATTACTTGGAATGTGAATTGGAACGAAATCGCCAATAGATAAGACCATTTTACAATTTGGGCCCAAGTTAGAAGCAGAGCCTAAGGTGTAAATTATCGATAGTCCATATCTCGGAAACTATAAGAGATAATGCAATTTGGCAACCGGCAATGTAATTAGCATGCCGAATTTTACTTGGAATGTGAATTGGAACGAAATCGCCAATAGATAAGACCATTTTACAATTTGGGCCCAAGTTAGAAGCAGAGCCTAAGGTGTAAATTATCGATAGTCCATATCTCGGAAACTATAAGAGATAATGCAATTTGGCAACCGGCAATGTAATTAGCATGCCGAATATTACTTGTAATGTGAATTGGAACGAAATCGCCAATAGATAAGACCATTTTACAATTTGGGCCCAAGTTAGAAGCAGAGCCTAAGGTGTAAATTATCGATAGTCCATATCTCGGAAACTATAAGAGATAATGCAATTTGGCAACCGGCAATGTAATTAGCATGCCGAATATTACTTGGAATGTGAATTGGAACGAAATCGCCAATAGATAAGACCATTTTACAATTTGGGCCCAAGTTAGAAGCAGAGCCTAAGGTGTAAATTATTGATAGTCCATATCTCGGAAACTATAAGAGATAATGCAATTTCGCAACCGGCAATGTAATTAGCATGCCGAATATCACTTGGAATGTGAATTGGGACGAAATCGCCAATAGATAAGGCCATTTTACAATTTGGGCCCAAGTTAGAAGCAGAGCCTAAGGTGTAAATTATCGATAGTCCATATCTCGGAAACTATAAGAGATAATGCAATTTGGCAACCGGCAATGTAATTAGCATGCCGAATATTACTTGGAATGTGAATTGGAACGGAATCGCCAATAGATAAGACCATTTTACAATTTGGGCCCAAGTTAGAAGCAGAGCCTAAGGTGTAAATTATCGATAGTCCATATCTCGGAAACTATAAGAGATAATGCAATTTGGCAACCGGCAATGTAATTAGCATGCCGAATATTACTTGGAATGTGAATTGGAACGAAATCGCCAATAGAGAAGACCATTTTACCATTTGGGCCCAAGTTAGAAGCAGAGCCTAAGGTGTAAATTATCGATAGTCCATATCTCGGAAACTATAAGAGATAATGCAATTTGGCAACCGGCAATGTAATTAGCATGCCGAATATTACTTGGAATGTGAATTGGAACGAAAACGCCAATAGATAAGACCATTTTACAATTTGGGCCCAAGTTAGAAGCAGAGGCTAAGGTGTAAATTATCGATAGTCCATATCTCGGAAACTATAAGAGATAATGCAATTTGGCAACCGGCAATGTAATTAGCATGCCGAATATTACTTGGAATGTGAATTGGAACGAAATCGCCAATAGATAAGACCATTTTACAATTTGGGCCCAAGTTAGAAGCAGAGCCTAAGGTGTAAATTATTGATAGTCCATATCTCGGAAACTATAAGAGATAATGCAATTTCGCAACCGGCAATGTAATTAGCATGCCGAATATTACTTGGAGTGTGAATTGGAACGAAATCGCCAATAGATAAGACCATTTTACAATTTGGGCCCAAGTTAGAAGCAGAGCCTAAGGTGTAAATTATCGATAGTCCATATCTCGGAAACTATAAGAGATAATGCAATTTGGCAACCGGCAATGTAATTAGCATGCCGAATATTACTTGGAATGTGAATTGGAACGAAATCGCCAATAGATAAGACCATTTTACAATTTGGGCCCAAGTTAGAAGAAGAGCCTAAGGTGTAAATTATCGATAGTCCATATCTCGGAAACTATAAGAGATAATGCAATTTGGCAACCGGCAATGTAATTAGCATGCCGAGTATTACTTGGAATGTGAATTGGAACGAAATCGCCAATAGATAAGACCATATTACAATTTGGGCCCAAGTTAGAAGCAGAGCCTAAGGTGTAAATTATCGATAGTCCATATCTCGGAAACTATAAGAGATAATGCAATTTGGCAACCGGCAATGTAATTAGCATGCCGAATATTACTTGGAATGTGAATTGGAACGAAATCGCCAATAGATAAGACCATTTTACAATTTGGGCCCAAGTTAGAAGCAGAGCCTAAGGTGTAAATTATTGATAGTCCATATCTCGGAAACTATAAGAGATAATGCAATTTCGCAATCGGCAATGTAATTAGCATGCCGAATATCACTTGGAATGTGAATTGGGACGAAATCGCCAATAGATAAGACCATTTTACAATTTGGGCCCAAGTTAGAAGCAGAGCCTAAGGTGTAAATAAACGATAGTCCATATCTCGGAAACTATAAGAGATAATGCAATTTGGCAACCGGCAATGTAATTAGCATGCCGAATATTACTTGGAATGTGAATTGGAACGAAATCGCCAATAGATAAGACCATTTTACAATTTGGGCCCAAGTTAAGGTGTAAATTATCGATAGTCCATATCTCGGAAACTATAAGAGATAATGCAATTTGGCAACCGGCAATGTAATTAGCATGCCGAATATTACTTGAAATGTGAATTGGAACGAAATCGCCAATAGATAAGACCATTTTACAATTTGGGCCCAAGTTAGAAGCAGAGCCTAAGGTGTAAATTATCGATAGTCCATATCTCGGAAACTATAAGAGATAATGCAATTTGGCAACCGGCAATGTAATTAGCATACCGAATATTACTTGGAATGTGAATTGGAACGGAATCGCCAATAGGTAAGACCATTTTACAATTTGGGCCCAAGTTAGAAGCAGAGCCTAAGGTGTAAATAATCGATAGTCCATATCTCGGAAACTATAAGAGATAATTCAATTTGGCAACCGGCAATGTAATTAGCATGCCGAATATTACTTGGAATGTGAATTGGAACGAAATCGCCAATAGATAAGACCATTTTACAATTTGGGCCCAAGTTAGAAGCAGAGCCTAAGGTGCAAATTATCGATAGTCCATATCTCGGAAACTATAAGAGATAATGCAATTTGGCAACCGGCAATGTAATTAGCATGCCGAATATTACTTGGAATGTGAATTGGAACGAAATCGCCAATAGATAAGACCATTTTACAATTTGGGCCCAAGTTAGAAGCAGAGCCTAAGGTGTAAATTATCGATAGTCCATATCTGTGAAACTATAAGAGATAATGCAATTTCGCAAACGGCAATGTAATTAGCATGCCGAATATTACTTGGAGTGTGAATTGGAACGAAATCGCCAATAGATAAGACCATTTTACAATTTGGGCCCAAGTTAGAAGCAGAGCCTAAGGTGTAAATTATCGATAGTCCATATCTCGGAAACTATAAGAGATAATGCAATTTGGCAACCGGCAATGTAATTAGCATGCCGAATATTACTTGGAATGTGAATTGGAACGAAATCGCCAATAGATAAGACCATTTTACAATTTGGGCCCAAGTTAGAAGCAGAGCCTAAGGTGTAAATTATCGATAGTCCATATCTCGGAAACTATAAGAGATAATGCAATTTGGCAACCGGCAATGTAATTAGCATGCCGAATATTACTTGGAGTGTGAATTGGAACGAAATCGCCAATAGATAAGACCATTTTACAATTTGGGCCCAAGTTAGAAGCAGAGCCTAAGGTGTAAATTATCGATAGTCCATATCTCGGAAACTATAAGAGATAATGCAATTTGGTAACCGGCAATGTAATTAGCATGCCGAATATTACTTGGAATGTGAATTGGAACGAAATCGCCAATAGATAAGACCATTTTACAATTTGGGCCCAAGTTAGAAGCAGAGCCTAAGGTGTAAATTATCGATAGTCCATATCTCGGAAACTATAAGAGATAATGCAATTTGGCAACCGGCAATGTAATTAGCATGCCGAATATCACTTGGAATGTGAATTGGGACGAAATCGCCAATAGATAAGACCATTTTACAATTTGGGCCCAAGTTAGAAGCAGAGCCTAAGGTGTAAATTATCGATAGTCCATATCTCGGAAACTATAAGAGATAATGCAATTTGGCAACCGGCAATGTAATTAGCATGCCGAATATTACTTGGAATGTGAATTGGAACGAAATCGCCAATAGATAAGACCATTTTACAATTTGGGCCCAAGTTAGAAGCAGAGCCTAAGGTGTAAATTATCGATAGTCCATATCTCGGAAACTATAAGAGATAATGCAATTTGGCAACCGGCAATGTAATTAGCATGCCGAATATTACTTGGAATGTGAATTGGAACGAAATCGCCAATAGGTAAGACCATTTTACAATTTGGGCCCAAGTTAGAAGCAGAGCCTAAGGTGTAAATTATCGATAGTCCATATCTCGGAAACTATAAGAGATAATGCAATTTGGCAACCGGCAATGTAATTAGCATGCCGAATATTACTTGGAATGTGAATTGGAACGGAATCGCCAATAGATAAGACCATTTTACAATTTGGGCCCAAGTTAGAAGCAGAGCCTAAGGTGTAAATTATCGATAGTCCATATCTCGGAAACTATAAGAGATAATGCAATTTGGCAACCGGCAATGTAATTAGCATGCCGAATATTACTTGGAATGTGAATTGGAACGAAATCGCCAATAGAGAAGACCATTTTACCATTTGGGCCCAAGTTAGAAGCAGAGCCTAAGGTGTAAATTATCGATAGTCCATATCTCGGAAACTATAAGAGATAATGCAATTTGGCAACCGGCAATGTAATTAGCATGCCGAATATTACTTGGAATGTGAATTGGAACGAAATCGCCAATAGATAAGACCATTTTACAATTTGGGCCCAAGTTAGAAGCAGAGCCTAAGGTGTAAATTATCGATAGTCCATATCTCGGAAACTATAAGAGATAATGCAATTTGGCAACCGGCAATGTAATTAGCATGCCGAATATTACTTGGAATGTGAATTGGAACGAAATCGCCAATAGGTAAGACCATTTTACAATTTGGGCCCAAGTTAGAAGCAGAGCCTAAGGTGTAAATTATCGATAGTCCATATCTCGGAAACTATAAGAGATAATGCAATTTGGCAACCGGCAATGTAATTAGCATGCCGAATATTACTTGGAATGTGAATTGGAACGGAATCGCCAATAGATAAGACCATTTTACAATTTGGGCCCAAGTTAGAAGCAGAGCCTAAGGTGTAAATTATCGATAGTCCATATCTCGGAAACTATAAGAGATAATGCAATTTGGCAACCGGCAATGTAATTAGCATGCCGAATATTACTTGGAATGTGAATTGGAACGAAATCGCCAATAGATAAGACCATTTTACAATTTGGGCCCAAATTAGAAGCAGAGCCTATGGTGTAAATTATCGATAGTCCATATCTCGGAGACTATAAGAGATAATGCAATTTGGCAACCGGCAATGTAATTAGCATGCCGAATATTACTTGGAATGTGAATTGGAACGAAATCGCCAATAGATAAGACCATTTTACAATTTGGGCCCAAGTTAGAAGCAGAGCCTATGGTGTAAATTATCGATAGTCCATATCTCGGAAACTATAAGAGATAATGCAATTTGGCAACCGGCAAAGTAATTAGCATGCCGAATATTACTTGGAATGTGAATTGGAACGAAATCGCCAATAGATAAGACCATTTTACAATTTGGGCCCAAGTTAGAAGCAGAGCCTAAGGTGTAAATTATCGATAGTCCATATCTCGGAAACTATAAGAGATAATGCAATTTGGCAACCGGCAATGTAATTAGCATGCCGAATATTACTTGGAATGTGAATTGGAACGAAATCGCCAATAGATAAGACCATTTTACAATTTGGGCCCAAATTAGAAGCAGAGCCTATGGTGTAAATTATCGATAGTCCATATCTCGGAAACTATAAGAGATAATGCAATTTGGCAACCGGCAATGTAATTAGCATGCCGAATATTACTTGGAATGTGAATTGGAACGAAATCGCCAATAGATAAGACCATTTTACAATTTGGGCCCAAGTTAGAAGCAGAGCCTATGGTGTAAATTATCGATAGTCCATATCTCGGAAACTATAAGAGATAATGCAATTTGGCAACCGGCAAAGTAATTAGCATGCCGAATATTACTTGGAATGTGAATTGGAACGAAATCGCCAATAGATAAGACCATTTTACAATTTGGGCCCAAGTTAGAAGCAGAGCCTAAGGTGTAAATTATCGATAGTCCATATCTCGGAAACTATAAGAGATAATGCAATTTGGCAACCGGCAATGTAATTAGCATGCCGAATATTACTTGGAATGTGAATTGGAACGAAATCGCCAATAGATAAGACCATTTTACAATTTGGGCCCAAGTTAGAAGCAGAGCCTAAGGTGTAAATTATTGATAGTCCATATCTCGGAAACTATAAGAGATAATGCAATTTCGCAACCGGCAATGTAATTAGCATGCCGAATATCACTTGGAATGTGAATTGGGACGAAATCGCCAATAGATAAGACCATTTTACAATTTGGCCCAAGTTAGAAGCAGAGCCTAAGGTGTAAATTATCGATAGTCCATATCTCAGAAACTATAAGAGATAATGCAATTTGGCAACCGGCAATGTAATTAGCATGCCGAATATTACTTGGAATGTGAATTGGAACGAAATCGCCAATAGATAAGACCATTTTACAATTTGGGCCCAAGTTAGAAGCAGAGCCTAAGGTGTAAATTATCGATAGTCCATATCTCGGAAACTATAAGAGATAATGCAATTTGGCAACCGGCAATGTAATTAGCATGCCGAATATTACTTGGAATGTGAATTGGAACGAAATCGCCAATAGGTAAGACCATTTTACAATTTGGGCCCAAGTTAGAAGCAGAGCCTAAGATGTAAATTATCGATAGTCCATATCTCGGAAACTATAAGAGATAATTCAATTTGGCAACCGGCAATGTAATTAGCATGCCGAATATTACTTGGAATGTGAATTGGAACGAAATCGCCAATAGATAAGACCATTTTACAATTTGGGCCCAAGTTAGAAGCAGAGCCTAAGGTGTAAATTATCGATAGTCCATATCTCGGAAACTATAAAAGATAATGCAATTTGGCAACCGGCTATGTAATTAGCATGCCGAATATTACTTGGAATGTGAATTGGAACGAAATCGCCAATAGGTAAGACCATTTTACAATTTGGGCCCAAGTTAGAAGCAGAGCCTAAGGTGTAAATTATCGATAGTCCATATCTCGGAAACTATAAGAGATAATGCAATTTGGCAACCGGCAATGTAATTAGCATGCCGAATATCACTTGGAATGTGAATTGGGACGAAATCGCCAATAGATAAGACCATTTTACAATTTGGGCCCAAGTTAGAAGCAGAGCCTAAGGTGTAAATTATCGATAGTCCATATCTCGGAAACTATAAGAGATAATGCAATTTGGCAACCGGCAATGTAATTAGCATGCCGAATATTACTTGGAATGTGAATTGGAACGAAATCGCCAATAGATAAGACCATTTTACAATTTGGGCCCAAGTTAGAAGCAGAGCCTAAGGTGTAAATTATCGATAATCCATATCTCGGAAACTATAAGAGATAATATAATTTGGCAACCGGCAATATAATTAGCATGCCGAATATTACTTGGAATGTGAATTGGCACGAAATCGCCAATAGATAAGACCATTTTACAATTTGGGCCCAAGTTAGAAGCAGAGCCTAAGGTGTAAATTATCGATAGTCCATATCTCGGAAACTATAAGAGATAATGCAATTTGGCAACCGGCAATGTAATTAGCATGCCGAATATTACTTGGAATGTGAATTGGAACGAAATCGCCAATAGATAAGACCATTTTACAATTTGGGCCCAAGTTAGAAGCAGAGCCTATGGTGTAAATTATCGATAGTCCATATCTCGGAAACTATAAGAGATAATGCAATTTGGCAACCGGCAATGTAATTAGCATGCCGAATATTACTTGGAATGTGAATTGGAACGAAATCGCCAATAGATAAGACCATTTTACAATTTGGGCCCAAGTTAGTAGCAGAGCCTAAGGTTTAAATTATCGATAGTCCATATCTCGGAAACTATGAGAGATAATGCAATTCGGCAACCGGCAAAGTAATTAGCATGCCGAATATTACTTGGAATGTGAATTGGAACGAAATCGCCAATAGATAAGACCATTTTACAAGTTGGGCCCAAGTTAGAAGCAGAGCCTAAGGTGTAAATTATCGATAGTCCATATCTCGGAAACTATAAGAGATAATGCAATTTGGCAACCGGCAATGTAATTAGCATGCCGAATATTACTTGGAATGTGAATTGGAACGAAATCGCCAATAGATAAGACCATTTTACAATTTGGGCCCAAGTTAGAAGCAGAGCCTAAGGTGTAAATTATTGATAGTCCATATCTCGGAAACTATAAGAGATAATGCAATTTCGCAACCGGCAATGTAATTAGCATGCCGAATATCACTTGGAATGTGAATTGGGACGAAATCGCCAATAGATAAGACCATTTTACAATTTGGGCCCAAGTTAGAAGCAGAGCCTAAGGTGTAAATTATCGATAGTCCTTATCTCGGAAACTATAAGAGATAATGCAATTTGGCAACCGGCAATGTAATTAGCATGCCGAATATTACTTGGAATGTGAATTGGAACGAAATCGCCAATAGATAAGACCATTTTACAATTTGGGCCCAAGTTAGAAGCAGAGCCTAAGGTGTAAATTATCGATAGTCCATATCTCGGAAACTATAGGAGATAATGCAATTTGACAACCGGCAATGTAATTAGCATGCCGAATATTACTTGGAATGTGAATTGGAACGAAATCGCCAATAGGTAAGACCATTTTACAATTTGGGCCCAAGTTAGAAGCAGAGCCTAAGATGTAAATTATCGATAGTCCATATCTCGGAAACTATAAGAGATAATTCAATTTGGCAACCGGCAATGTAATTAGCATGCCCAATATTACTTGGAATGTGAATTGGAACGAAATCGCCAATAGATAAGACCATTTTACAATTTGGGCCCAAGTTAGAAGCAGAGCCTAAGGTGTAAATTATCGATAGTCCATATCTCGGAAACTATAAGAGATAATGCAATTTGGCAACCGGCAATGTAATTAGCATGCCGAATATTACTTGGAATGTGAATTGGAACGAAATCGCCAATAGATAAGACCATTTTACAATTTGGGCCCAAGTTAGAAGCAGAGCCTAAGGTGTAAATTATCGATAGTCCATATCTCGGAAACTATAAGAGATAATGCAATTTGGCAACCGGCAATGTAATTAGCATGCCGAATATTACTTGGAATGTGAATTGGAACGAAATCGCCAATAGATAAGACCATTTTACAATTTGGGCCCAAGTTAGAAGCAGAGCCTAAGGAGTAAATTATTGATAGTCCATATCTCGGAAACTATAAGAGATAATGCAATTTCGCAACCGGCAATGTAATTAGCATGCCGAATATCACTTGGAATGTGAATTGGGACGAAATCGCCAATAGATAAGACCATTTTACAATTTGGGCCCAAGTTAGAAGCAGAGCCTAAGGTGTAAATTATCGATAGTCCATATCTCGGAAACTATAAGAGATAATGCAATTTGGCAACCGGCAATGTAATTAGCATGCCGAATATTACTTGGAATGTGAATTGGAACGAAATCGCCAATAGATAAGACCATTTTACAATTTGGGCCCAAGTTAGAAGCAGAGCCTAAGGTGTAAATTATCGATAGTCCATATCTCGGAAACTATAAGATATAATGCAATTTGGCAACCGGCAATGTAATTAGCATGATGAATATTACTTGGAATGTGAATTGGAACGAAATCGCCAATAGGTAAGGCCATTTTACAATTTGGGCCCAAGTTAGAAGCAGAGCCTAAGGTGTAAATAATCGATAGTCCATATCTCGGAAACTATAAGAGATAATTCAATTTGGCAACCGGCAATGTAATTAGCATGCCGAATATTACTTGGAATGTGAATTGGAACGAAATCGCCAATAGATAAGACCATTTTACAATTTGGGCCCAAGTTAGAAGCAGAGCCTAAGGTGTAAATTATCGATAGTCCATATCTCGGAAACTATAAGAGATAATGCAATTTGGCAACCGGCAATGTAATTAGCATGCCGAATATTACTTGGAATGTGAATTGGAACGAAATCGCCAATAGATAAGACCATTTTACAATTTGGGCCCAAGTTAGAAGCAGAGCCTAAGGTATAAATTATCGATAGTCCATATCTGTGAAACTATAAGAGATAATGCAATTTCGCAAACGGCAATGTAATTAGCATGCCGAATATTACTTGGAGTGTGAATTGGAACGAAATCGCCAATAGATAAGACCATTTTACAATTTGGGCCCAAGTTAGAAGCAGAGCCTAAGGTGTAAATTATCGATAGTCCATATCTCGGAAACTATAAGAGATAATGCAATTTGGCAACCGGCAATGTAATTAGCATGCCGAATATTACTTGGAATGTGAATTGGAACGAAATCGCCAATAGATAAGACCATTTTACAATTTGGGCCCAAGTTAGAAGCAGAGCCTAAGGTGTAAATTATCGATAGTCCATATCTCGGAAACTATAAGAGATAATGCAATTTGGCAACCGGCAATGTAATTAGCATGCCGAATATTACTTGGAGTGTGAATTGGAACGAAATCGCCAATAGATAAGACCATTTTACAATTTGGGCCCAAGTTAGAAGCAGAGCCTAAGGTGTAAATTATCGATAGTCCATATCTCGGAAACTATAAGAGATAATGCAATTTGGTAACCGGCAATGTAATTAGCATGCCGAATATTACTTGGAATGTGAATTGGAACGAAATCGCCAATAGATAAGACCATTTTACAATTTGGGCCCAAGTTAGAAGCAGAGCCTAAGGTGTAAATTATCGATAGTCCATATCTCGGAAACTATAAGAGATAATGCAATTTGGCAACCGGCAATGTAATTAGCATGCCGAATATTACTTGGAATGTGAAATGGAACGAAATCGCCAATAGATAAGACCATTTTACAATTTGGGCCCAAGTTAGAAGCAGAGCCTAAGGTGTAAATTATTGATAGTCCATATCTCGGAAACTATAAGAGATAATGCAATTTCGCAACCGGCAATGTAATTAGCATGCCGAATATCACTTGGAATGTGAATTGGGACGAAATCGCCAATAGATAAGACCATTTTACAATTTGGGCCCAAGTTAGAAGCAGAGCCTAAGGTGTAAATTATCGATAGTCCATATCTCGGAAACTATAAGAGATAATGCAATTTGGCAACCGGCAATGTAATTAGCATGCCGAATATTACTTGGAATGTGAATTGGAACGAAATCGCCAATAGGTAAGACCATTTTACAATTTGGGCCCAAGTTAGAAGCAAAGCCTAAGGTGTAAATTATCGATAGTCCATATCTCGGAAACTATAAGAGATAATTCAATTTGGCAACCGGCAATGTAATTAGCATGCCGAATATTACTTGGAATGTGAATTGGAACGAAATCGCCAATAGATAAGTCCATTTTACAATTTGGGCCCAGGTTAGAAGCAGAGCCTAAGGTGTAAATTATCGATAGTCCATATCTCGGAAACTATAAGAGATAATGCAATTTGGCAACCGGCAATGTAATTAGCATGCCGAATATTACTTGGAATGTGAATTGGAACGAAATCGCCAATAGATAAGACCATTTTACAATTTGGGCCCAAGTTAGAAGCAGAGCCTAAGGTGTAAATTATCGATAGTCCATATCTCGGAAACTATAAGAGATAATGCAATTTGGCAACCGGCAATGTAATTAGCATGCCGAATATCACTTGGAATGTGAATTGGGACGAAATCGCCAATAGATAAGACCATTTTACAATTTGGGCCCAAGTTAGAAGCAGAGCCTAAGGTGTAAATTATCGATAGTCCATATCTCGGAAACTATAAGAGATAATGCAATTTGGCAACCGGCAATGTAATTAGCATGCCGAATATTACTTGGAATGTGAATTGGAACGAAATCGCCAATAGATAAGACCATTTTACAATTTGGGCCCAAGTTAGAAGCAGAGCCTAAGGTGTAAATTATCGATAGTCCATATCTCGGAAACTATAAGAGATAATGCAATTTGGCAACCGGCAATGTAATTAGCATGCCGAATATTACTTGGAATGTGAATTGGAACGAAATCGCCAATAGGTAAGACCATTTTACAATTTGGGCCCAAGTTAGAAGCAGAGCCTAAGGTGTAAATTATCGATAGTCCATATCTCGGAAACTATAAGAGTTAATGCAATTTGGCAACCGGCAATGTAATTAGCATGCCGAATATTACTTGGAATGTGAATTGGAACGAAATCGCCAATAGATAAGACCATTTTACAATTTGGGCCCAAGTTAGAAGCAGAGCCTAAGGTGTAAATTATCGATAGTCCATATCTCGGAAACTATAAGAGATAATGCAATTTGGCAACCGGCAATGTAATTAGCATGCCGAATATTACTTGGAATGTGAATTGGAACGAAATCGCCAATAGATAAGACCATTTTACAATTTGGGCCCAAGTTAGAAGCAGAGCCTAAGGTGTAAATTATCGATAGTCCATATCTCGGAAACTATAAGAGATAATGCAATTTGGCAACCGGCAATGTAATTAGCATGCCGAATATTACTTGGAATGTGAATTGGAACGAAATCGCCAATAGATAAGACCATTTTACAATTTGGGCCCAAGTTAGAAGCAGAGCCTAAGGTGTAAATTATCGATAGTCCATATCTCGGAAACTATAAGAGATAATGCAATTTGGCAACCGGCAATGTAATTAGCATGCCGAATATTACTTGGAATGTGAATTGGAACGAAATCGCCAATAGATAAGACCATTTTACAATTTGGGCCCAAGTTAGAAGCAGAGCCTAAGGTGTAAATTATTGATAGTCCATATCTCGGAAACTATAAGAGATAATGCAATTTCGCAACCGGCAATGTAATTAGCATGCCGAATATCACTTGGAATGTGAATTGGGACGAAATCGCCAATAGATAAGACCATTTTACAATTTGGGCCCAAGTTAGAAGCAGAGCCTAAGGTGTAAATTATCGATAGTCCATATCTCGGAAACTATAAGAGATAATGCAATTTGGCAACCGGCAATGTAATTAGCATGCCGAATATTACTTGGAATGTGAATTGGAACGGAATCGCCAATAGATAAGACCATTTTACAATTTGGGCCCAAGTTAGAAGCAGAGCCTAAGGTGTAAATTATCGATAGTCCATATCTCGGAAACTATAAGAGATAATGCAATTTGGCAACCGGCAATGTAATTAGCATGCCGAATATTACTTGGAATGTGAATTGGAACGAAATCGCCAATAGAGAAGACCATTTTACAATTTGGGCCCAAGTTAGAAGCAGAGCCTAAGGTGTAAATTATCGATAGTCCATATCTCGGAAACTATAAGAGATAATGCAATTTGGCAACCGGCAATGTAATTAGCATGCCGAATATTACTTGGAATGTGAATTGGAACGAAAACGCCAATAGATAAGACCATTTTACAATTTGGGCCCAAGTTAGAAGCAGAGGCTAAGGTGTAAATTATCGATAGTCCATATCTCGGAAACTATAAGAGATAATGCAATTTGGCAACCGGCAATGTAATTAGCATGCCGAATATTACTTGGAATGTGAATTGGAACGAAATCGCCAATAGATAAGACCATTTTACAATTTGGGCCCAAGTTAGAAGCAGAGCCTAAGGTGTAAATTATTGATAGTCCATATCTCGGAAACTATAAGAGATAATGCAATTTCGCAACCGGCAATGTAATTAGCATGCCGAATATTACTTGGAGTGTGAATTGGAACGAAATCGCCAATAGATAAGACCATTTTACAATTTGGGCCCAAGTTAGAAGCAGAGCCTAAGGTGTAAATTATCGATAGTCCATATCTCGGAAACTATAAGAGATAATGCAATTTGGCAACCGGCAATGTAATTAGCATGCCGAATATTACTTGGAATGTGAATTGGAACGAAATCGCCAATAGATAAGACCATTTTACAATTTGGGCCCAAGTTAGAAGAAGAGCCTAAGGTGTAAATTATCGATAGTCCATATCTCGGAAACTATAAGAGATAATGCAATTTGGCAACCGGCACTGTAATTAGCATGCCGAATAATACTTGGAATGTGAATTGGAACGAAATCGCCAATAGATAAGACCATATTACAATTTGGGCCCAAGTTAGAAGCAGAGCCTAAGGTGTAAATTATCGATAGTCCATATCTCGGAAACTATAAGAGATAATGCAATTTGGCAACCGGCAATGTAATTAGCATGCCGAATATTACTTGGAATGTGAATTGGAACGAAATCGCCAATAGATAAGACCATTTTACAATTTGGGCCCAAGTTAGAAGCAGAGCCTAAGGTGTAAATTATTGATAGTCCATATCTCGGAAACTATAAGAGATAATGCAATTTCGCAATCGGCAATGTAATTAGCATGCCGAATATCACTTGGAATGTGAATTGGGACGAAATCGCCAATAGATAAGACCATTTTACAATTTGGGCCCAAGTTAGAAGCAGCGCCTAAGGTGTAAATTATCGATAGTCCATATCTCGGAAACTATAGGAGATAATGCAATTTGGCAACCGGCAATGTAATTAGCATGCCGAATATTACTTGGAATGTGAATTGGAACGAAATCGCCAATAGATAAGACCATTTTACAATTTGGGCCCAAGTTAAGCCTAAGGTGTAAATTATCGATAGTCCATATCTCGGAAACTATAAGAGATAATGCAATTTGGCAACCGGCAATGTAATTAGCATGCCGAATATTACTTGGAATGTGAATTGGAACGGAATCGCCAATAGGTAAGACCATTTTACAATTTGGGCCCAAGTTAGAAGCAGAGCCTAAGGTGTAAATTATCGATAGTCCATATCTCGGAAACTATAAGAGATAATTCAATTTGGCAACCGGCAATGTAATTAGCATGCCGAATATTACTTGGAATGTGAATTGGAACGAAATCGCCAATAGATAAGACCATTTTACAATTTGGGCCCAAGTTAGAAGCAGAGCCTAAGGTGTAAATTATCGATAGTCCATATCTCGGAAACTATAAGAGATAATGCAATTTGGAAACCGGCAATGTAATTAGCATGCCGAATATTACTTGGAATGTGAATTGGAACGAAATCGCCAATAGATAAAACCATTTTACAATTTGGGCCCAAGTTATAAGCAGAGCCTATGGTGTAAATTATCGATAGTCCATATCTCGGAAACTATAAGAGATAATGCAATTTGGCAACCGGCAATGAAATTAGCATGCCGAATATTACTTGGAATGTGAATTGGAACGAAATCGCCAATAGATAAGACCATTTTACAATTTGGGCCCAAGTTAGAAGCAGAGCCTAAGGTGTAAATTATCGACAGTCCATATCTCGGAAACTATAAGAGATAATGCAATTTGGCAACCGGCAATGTAATTAGCATGCCGAATATTACTTGGAATGTGAATTGGAACGAAATCGCCAATAGATAAGACCATTTTACAATTTGGGCCCAAGTTAGAAGCAGAGCCTAAGGTGTAAATTATCGATAGTCCATATCTCGGAAACTATAAGAGATAATGCAATTTGGCAACCGGCAATGTAATTAGCATGCCGAATATTACTTGGTATGTGAATTGGAACGAAATCGCCAATAGGTAAGACCATTTTACAATTTGGGCCCAAGTTAGAAGCAGAGCCTAAGGTGTAAATTATCGATAGTCCATATCTCGGAAACTATAAGAGATAATGCAATTTGGCAACCGGCAATGTAATTAGCATGCCGAATATTACTTGGAATGTGAATTGGAACGAAATCGCCAATAGATAAGACCATTTTACAATTTGGGCCCAAGTTAGAAGCAGAGCCTAAGGTGTAAATTTTCGATGGTCCATATCTCGGAAACTATAAGAGATAATGCAATTTGGCAACCGGCAATGTAATTAGCATGCCGAATATTACTTGGAATGTGAATTGGAACGAAATCGCCAATAGATAAGACCATTTTACAATTTGGGCCCAAGTTAGAAGCAGAGCCTAAGGTGTAAATTATCGATAGTCCATATCTCGGAAACTATAAGAGTTAATGCAATTTGGCAACCGGCAATGTAATTAGCATGCCGAATATTACTTGGAATGTGAATTGGAACGAAATCGCCAATAGATAAGACCATTTTACAATTTGGGCCCAAGTTAGAAGCAGAGCCTAAGGTGTAAATTATCGATAGTCCATATCTCGGAAACTATAAGAGATAATGCAATTTGGCAACCGGCAATGTAATTAGCATGCCGAATATTACTTGGAATGTGAATTGGAACGAAATCGCCAATAGATAAGACCATTTTACGATTTGGGCCCAAGTTAGAAGCAGAGCCTAAGGTGTAAATTATCGATAGTCCATATCTCGGAAACTATAAGAGATAATGCAATTTGGCAACCGGCAATGTAATTAGCATGCCGAATATTACTTGGAATGTGAATTGGAACGAAATCGCCAATAGATAAGACCATTTTACAATTTGGCCCCAAGTTAGAAGCAGAGCCTAAGGTGTAAATTTTCGATAGTCCATATCTCGGAAACTATAAGAGATAATGCAATTTGGCAACCGGCAATGTAATTAGCATGCCGAATATTACTTGGAATGTGAATTGGAACGAAATCGCCAATAGATAAGACCATTTTACAATTTGGGCCCAAGTTAGAAGCAGAGCCTAAGGTGTAAATTATCGATAGTCCATATCTCGGAAACTATAAGAGTTAATGCAATTTGGCAACCGGCAATGTAATTAGCATGCCGAATATTACTTGGAATGTGAATTGGAACGAAATCGCCAATAGATAAGACCATTTTACAATTTGGGCCCAAGTTAGAAGCAGAGCCTAAGGTGTAAATTATCGATAGTCCATATCTCGGAAACTATAAGAGATAATGCAATTTGGCAACCGGCAATGTAATTAGCATGCCGAATATTACTTGGAATGTGAATTGGAACGAAATCGCCAATAGATAAGACCATTTTACAATTTGGGCCCAAGTTAGAAGCAGAGCCTAAGGTGTAAATTATCGATAGTCCATATCTCGGAAACTATAAGAGATAATGCAATTTGGCAACCGGCAATGTAATTAGCATGCCGAATATTACTTGGAATGTGAATTGGAACGAAATCGCCAATAGATAAGACCATTTTACGATTTGGGCCCAAGTTAGAAGCAGAGCCTAAGGTGTAAATTATCGATAGTCCATATCTCGGAAACTATAAGAGATAATGCAATTTGGCAACCGGCAATGTAATTAGCATGCCGAATATTACTTGGAATGTGAATTGGAACGAAATCGCCAATAGAGAAGACCATTTTACAATTTGGGCCCAAGTTAGAAGCAGAGCCTAAGGTGTAAATTATCGATAGTCCATATCTCGGAAACTATAAGAGATAATGCAATTTGGCAACCGGCAATGTAATTAGCATGCCGAATATTACTTGGAATGTGAATTGGAACGAAAACGCCAATAGATAAGACCATTTTACAATTTGGGCCCAAGTTAGAAGCAGAGGCTAAGGTGTAAATTATCGATAGTCCATATCTCGGAAACTATAAGAGATAATGCAATTTGGCAACCGGCAATGTAATTAGCATGCCGAATATTACTTGGAATGTGAATTGGAACGAAATCGCCAATAGATAAGACCATTTTACAATTTGGGCCCAAGTTAGAAGCAGAGCCTAAGGTGTAAATTATTGATAGTCCATATCTCGGAAACTATAAGAGATAATGCAATTTCGCAACCGGCAATGTAATTAGCATGCCGAATATTACTTGGAGTGTGAATTGGAACGAAATCGCCAATAGATAAGACCATTTTACAATTTGGGCCCAAGTTAGAAGCAGAGCCTAAGGTGTAAATTATCGATAGTCCATATCTCGGAAACTATAAGAGATAATGCAATTTGGCAACCGGCAATGTAATTAGCATGCCGAATATTACTTGGAATGTGAATTGGAACGAAATCGCCAATAGATAAGACCATTTTACAATTTGGGCCCAAGTTAGAAGAAGAGCCTAAGGTGTAAATTATCGATAGTCCATATCTCGGAAACTATAAGAGATAATGCAATTTGGCAACCGGCACTGTAATTAGCATGCCGAGTAATACTTGGAATGTGAATTGGAACGAAATCGCCAATAGATAAGACCATATTACAATTTGGGCCCAAGTTAGAAGCAGAGCCTAAGGTGTAAATTATCGATAGTCCATATCTCGGAAACTATAAGAGATAATGCAATTTGGCAACCGGCAATGTAATTAGCATGCCGAATATTACTTGGAATGTGAATTGGAACGAAATCGCCAATAGATAAGACCATTTTACAATTTGGGCCCAAGTTAGAAGCAGAGCCTAAGGTGTAAATTATTGATAGTCCATATCTCGGAAACTATAAGAGATAATGCAATTTCGCAATCGGCAATGTAATTAGCATGCCGAATATCACTTGGAATGTGAATTGGGACGAAATCGCCAATAGATAAGACCATTTTACAATTTGGGCCCAAGTTAGAAGCAGCGCCTAAGGTGTAAATTATCGATAGTCCATATCTCGGAAACTATAAGAGATAATGCAATTTGGCAACCGGCAATGTAATTAGCATGCCGAATATTACTTGGAATGTGAATTGGAACGAAATCGCCAATAGATAAGACCATTTTACAATTTGGGCCCAAGTTAAGCCTAAGGTGTAAATTATCGATAGTCCATATCTCGGAAACTATAAGAGATAATGCAATTTGGCGACCGGCAATGTAATTAGCATGCCGAATATTACTTGAAATGTGAATTGGAACGAAATCGCCAATAGATAAGACCATTTTACAATTTGGGCCCAAGTTAGAAGCAGAGCCTAAGGTGTAAATTATCGATAGTCCATATCTCGGAAACTATAAGAGATAATGCAATTTGGCAACCGGCAATGTAATTAGCATGCCGAATATTACTTGGAATGTGAATTGGAACGGAATCGCCAATAGGTAAGACCATTTTACAATTTGGGCCCAAGTTAGAAGCAGAGCCTAAGGTGTAAATTATCGATAGTCCATATCTCGGAAACTATAAGAGATAATTCAATTTGGCAACCGGCAATGTAATTAGCATGCCGAATATTACTTGGAATGTGAATTGGAACGAAATCGCCAATAGATAAGACCATTTTACAATTTGGGCCCAAGTTAGAAGCAGAGCCTAAGGTGTAAATTATCGATAGTCCATATCTCGGAAACTATAAGAGATAATGCAATTTGGAAACCGGCAATGTAATTAGCATGCCGAATATTACTTGGAATGTGAATTGGAACGAAATCGCCAATAGATAAAACCATTTTACAATTTGGGCCCAAGTTATAAGCAGAGCCTATGGTGTAAATTATCGATAGTCCATATCTCGGAAACTATAAGAGATAATGCAATTTGGCAACCGGCAATGAAATTAGCATGCCGAATATTACTTGGAATGTGAATTGGAACGAAATCGCCAATAGATAAGACCATTTTACAATTTGGGCCCAAGTTAGAAGCAGAGCCTAAGGTGTAAATTATCGACAGTCCATATCTCGGAAACTATAAGAGATAATGCAATTTGGCAACCGGCAATGTAATTAGCATGCCGAATATTACTTGGAATGTGAATTGGAACGAAATCGCCAATAGATAAGACCATTTTACAATTTGGGCCCAAGTTAGAAGCAGAGCCTAAGGTGTAAATTATCGATAGTCCATATCTCGGAAACTATAAGAGATAATGCAATTTGGCAACCGGCAATGTAATTAGCATGCCGAATATTACTTGGAATGTGAATTGGAACGAAATCGCCAATAGGTAAGACCATTTTACAATTTGGGCCCAAGTTAGAAGCAGAGCCTAAGGTGTAAATTATCGATAGTCCATATCTCGGAAACTATAAGAGATAATGCAATTTGGCAACCGGCAATGTAATTAGCATGCCGAATATTACTTGGAATGTGAATTGGAACGAAATCGCCAATAGATAAGACCATTTTACAATTTGGGCCCAAGTTAGAAGCAGAGCCTAAGGTGTAAATTTTCGATGGTCCATATCTCGGAAACTATAAGAGATAATGCAATTTGGCAACCGGCAATGTAATTAGCATGCCGAATATTACTTGGAATGTGAATTGGAACGAAATCGCCAATAGATAAGACCATTTTACAATTTGGGCCCAAGTTAGAAGCAGAGCCTAAGGTGTAAATTATCGATAGTCCATATCTCGGAAACTATAAGAGTTAATGCAATTTGGCAACCGGCAATGTAATTAGCATGCCGAATATTACTTGGAATGTGAATTGGAACGAAATCGCCAATAGATAAGACCATTTTACGATTTGGGCCCAAGTTAGAAGCAGAGCCTAAGGTGTAAATTATCGATAGTCCATATCTCGGAAACTATAAGAGTTAATGCAATTTGGCAACCGGCAATGTAATTAGCATGCCGAATATTACTTGGAATGTGAATTGGAACGAAATCGCCAATAGATAAGACCATTTTACAATTTGGGCCCAAGTTAGAAGCAGAGCCTAAGGTGTAAATTATCGATAGTCCATATCTCGGAAACTATAAGAGATAATGCAATTTGGCAACCGGCAATGTAATTAGCATGCCGAATATTACTTGGAATGTGAATTGGAACGAAATCGCCAATAGATAAGACCATTTTACGATTTGGGCCCAAGTTAGAAGCAGAGCCTAAGGTGTAAATTATCGATAGTCCATATCTCGGAAACTATAAGAGATAATGCAATTTGGCAACCGGCAATGTAATTAGCATGCCGAATATTACTTGGAATGTGAATTGGAACGAAATCGCCAATAGATAAGACCATTTTACAATTTGGGCCCAAGTTAGAAGCAGAGCCTAAGGTGTAAATTATTGATAGTCCATATCTCGGAAACTATAAGAGATAATGCAATTTCGCAACCGGCAATGTAATTAGCATGCCGAATATTACTTGGAATGTGAATTGGAACGAAATCGCCAATAGATAAGACCATTTTACAATTTGGGCCCAAGTTAGAAGCAGAGCCTAAGGTGTAAATTATTGATAGTCCATATCTCGGAAACTATAAGAGATAATGCAATTTGGCAACCGGCAATGTAATTAGCATGCCGAATATTACTTGGAATGTGAATTGGAACGAAATCGCCAATAGATAAGACCATTTTACAATTTGGGCCCAAGTTAGAAACAGAGCCTAAGGTGTAAATTATCGATAGTCCATATCTCGGAAACTATAAGAGATAATGCAATTTGGCAACCGGCAATGTAATTAGCATGCCGAATATTACTTGGAATGTGAATTGGAACGAAATCGCCAATAGATAAGACCATTTTACAATTTGGGCCCAAGTTAGAAGCAGAGCCTAAGGTGTAAATTATCGATAGTCCATATCTCGGAAACTATAAAAGATAATGCAAGTTGGCAACTGGCAATGTAATTAGCATGCCGAATATTACTTGGAATGTGAATTGGAACGAAATCGCCAATAGATAAGACCATTTTACAATTTGGGCCCAAGTTAGAAGCAGAGCCTAAAGTGTAAATTATCGATAGTCCATATCTCGTAAACTATAAGAGATAATGCAATTTGGCAACCGGCAATGTAATTAGCATGCCGAATATTACTTGGAATGTGAATTGGAACGAAATCGCCAATAGATAAGACCATTTTACAATTTGGGCCCAAGTTAGAAGCAGAGCCTAAGGTGTAAATTATCGATAGTCCATATCTCGGAAACTATAAGAGATAATGCAATTTGGCAACCGGCAATGTAATTAGCATGCCGAATATTACTTGGAATGTGAATTGGAACGAAATCGCCAATAGATAAGACCATTTTACAATTTGGGCCCAAGTTATAAGCAGAGCCTATGGTGTAAATTATCGATAGTCCATATCTCGGAAACTATAAGAGATAATGCAATTTGGCAACCGGCAATGTAATTAGCATGCCGAATATTACTTGGAATGTGAATTGGAACGAAATCGCCAATAGATAAGACCATTTTACAATTTGGGCCCAAGTTAGAAGCAGAGCCTAAGGTGTAAATTATCGATAGTCCATATCTCGGAAACTATAAGAGTTAATGCAATTTGGCAACCGGCAATGTAATTAGCATGCCGAATATTACTTGGAATGTGAATTGGAACGAAATCGCCAATAGATAAGACCATTTTACAATTTGGGCCCAAGTTAGAAGCAGAGCCTAAGGTGTAAATTATCGATAGTCCATATCTCGGAAACTATAAGAGATAATGCAATTTGGCAACCGGCAATGTAATTAGCATGCCGAATATTACTTGGAATGTGAATTGGAACGAAATCGCCAATAGATAAGACCATTTTACAATTTGGGCCCAAGTTAGAAGCAGAGCCTAAGGTGTAAATTATCGATAGTCCATATCTCGGAAACTATAAGAGATAATGCAATTTGGCAACCGGCAATGTAATTAGCATGCCGAATATTACTTGGAATGTGAATTGGAACGAAATCGCCAATAGGTAAGACCATTTTACAATTTGGGCCCAAGTTAGAAGCAGAGCCTAAGGTGTAAATTATCGATAGCCCATATCTCGGAAACTATAAGAGATAATTCAATTTGGCAACCGGCAATGTAATTAGCATGCCGAATATTACTTGGAATGTGAATTGGAACGAAATCGCCAATAGATAAGACCATTTTACAATTTGGGCCCAAGTTAGAAGCAGAGCCTAAGGTGTAAATTATCGATAGTCCATATCTCGGAAACTATAAGAGTTAATGCAATTTGGCAACCGGCAATGTAATTAGCATGCCGAATATTACTTGGAATGTGAATTGGAACGAAATCGCCAATAGATAAGACCATTTTACAATTTGGGCCCAAGTTAGAAGCAGAGCCTAAGGTGTAAATTATCGATAGTCCATATCTCGGAAACTATAAGAGATAATGCAATTTGGCAACCGGCAATGTAATTAGCATGCCGAATATTACTTGGAATGTGAATTGGAACGAAATCGCCAATAGATAAGACCATTTTACAATTTGGGCCCAAGTTAGAAGCAGAGCCTATGGTGTAAATTATCGATAGTCCATATCTCGGAAACTATAAGAGATAATGCAATTTGGCAACCGGCAATGTAATTAGCATGCCGAATATTACTTGGAATGTGAATTGGAACGAAATCGCCAATAGATAAGACCATTTTACAATTTGGGCCCAAGTTAGAAGCAGAGCCTAAGGTGTAAATTATTGATAGTCCATATCTCGGAAACTATAAGAGATAATGCAATTTCGCAACCGGCAATGTAATTAGCATGCCGAATATCACTTGGAATGTGAATTGGGACGAAATCGCCAATAGATAAGACCATTTTACAATTTGGGCCCAAGTTAGAAGCAGAGCCTAAGGTGTAAATTATCGATAGTCCATATCTCGGAAACTATAAGAGTTAATGCAATTTGGCAACCGGCAATGTAATTAGCATGCCGAATATTACTTGGAATGTGAATTGGAACGAAATCGCCAATAGATAAGACCATTTTACGATTTGGGCCCAAGTTAGAAGCAGAGCCTAAGGTGTAAATTATCGATAGTCCATATCTCGGAAACTATAAGAGTTAATGCAATTTGGCAACCGGCAATGTAATTAGCATGCCGAATATTACTTGGAATGTGAATTGGAACGAAATCGCCAATAGATAAGACCATTTTACAATTTGGGCCCAAGTTAGAAGCAGAGCCTAAGGTGTAAATTATCGATAGTCCATATCTCGGAAACTATAAGAGATAATGCAATTTGGCAACCGGCAATGTAATTAGCATGCCGAATATTACTTGGAATGTGAATTGGAACGAAATCGCCAATAGATAAGACCATTTTACGATTTGGGCCCAAGTTAGAAGCAGAGCCTAAGGTGTAAATTATCGATAGTCCATATCTCGGAAACTATAAGAGATAATGCAATTTGGCAACCGGCAATGTAATTAGCATGCCGAATATTACTTGGAATGTGAATTGGAACGAAATCGCCAATAGATAAGACCATTTTACAATTTGGGCCCAAGTTAGAAGCAGAGCCTAAGGTGTAAATTATTGATAGTCCATATCTCGGAAACTATAAGAGATAATGCAATTTCGCAACCGGCAATGTAATTAGCATGCCGAATATTACTTGGAATGTGAATTGGAACGAAATCGCCAATAGATAAGACCATTTTACAATTTGGGCCCAAGTTAGAAGCAGAGCCTAAGGTGTAAATTATTGATAGTCCATATCTCGGAAACTATAAGAGATAATGCAATTTGGCAACCGGCAATGTAATTAGCATGCCGAATATTACTTGGAATGTGAATTGGAACGAAATCGCCAATAGATAAGACCATTTTACAATTTGGGCCCAAGTTAGAAACAGAGCCTAAGGTGTAAATTATCGATAGTCCATATCTCGGAAACTATAAGAGATAATGCAATTTGGCAACCGGCAATGTAATTAGCATGCCGAATATTACTTGGAATGTGAATTGGAACGAAATCGCCAATAGATAAGACCATTTTACAATTTGGGCCCAAGTTAGAAGCAGAGCCTAAGGTGTAAATTATCGATAGTCCATATCTCGGAAACTATAAAAGATAATGCAAGTTGGCAACTGGCAATGTAATTAGCATGCCGAATATTACTTGGAATGTGAATTGGAACGAAATCGCCAATAGATAAGACCATTTTACAATTTGGGCCCAAGTTAGAAGCAGAGCCTAAAGTGTAAATTATCGATAGTCCATATCTCGTAAACTATAAGAGATAATGCAATTTGGCAACCGGCAATGTAATTAGCATGCCGAATATTACTTGGAATGTGAATTGGAACGAAATCGCCAATAGATAAGACCATTTTACAATTTGGGCCCAAGTTAGAAGCAGAGCCTAAGGTGTAAATTATCGATAGTCCATATCTCGGAAACTATAAGAGATAATGCAATTTCGCAACCGGCAATGTAATTAGCATGCCGAATATTACTTGGAATGTGAATTGGAACGAAATCGCCAATAGATAAGACCATTTTACAATTTGGGCCCAAGTTATAAGCAGAGCCTATGGTGTAAATTATCGATAGTCCATATCTCGGAAACTATAAGAGATAATGCAATTTGGCAACCGGCAATGTAATTAGCATGCCGAATATTACTTGGAATGTGAATTGGAACGAAATCGCCAATAGATAAGACCATTTTACAATTTGGGCCCAAGTTAGAAGCAGAGCCTAAGGTGTAAATTATCGATAGTCCATATCTCGGAAACTATAAGAGTTAATGCAATTTGGCAACCGGCAATGTAATTAGCATGCCGAATATTACTTGGAATGTGAATTGGAACGAAATCGCCAATAGATAAGACCATTTTACAATTTGGGCCCAAGTTAGAAGCAGAGCCTAAGGTGTAAATTATCGATAGTCCATATCTCGGAAACTATAAGAGATAATGCAATTTGGCAACCGGCAATGTAATTAGCATGCCGAATATTACTTGGAATGTGAATTGGAACGAAATCGCCAATAGATAAGACCATTTTACAATTTGGGCCCAAGTTAGAAGCAGAGCCTAAGGTGTAAATTATCGATAGTCCATATCTCGGAAACTATAAGAGATAATGCAATTTGGCAACCGGCAATGTAATTAGCATGCCGAATATTACTTGGAATGTGAATTGGAACGAAATCGCCAATAGGTAAGACCATTTTACAATTTGGGCCCAAATTAGAAGCAGAGCCTAAGGTGTAAATTATCGATAGCCCATATCTCGGAAACTATAAGAGATAATTCAATTTGGCAACCGGCAATGTAATTAGCATGCCGAATATTACTTGGAATGTGAATTGGAACGAAATCGCCAATAGATAAGACCATTTTACAATTTGGGCCCAAGTTAGAAGCAGAGCCTAAGGTGTAAATTATCGATAGTCCATATCTCGGAAACTATAAGAGTTAATGCAATTTGGCAACCGGCAATGTAATTAGCATGCCGAATATTACTTGGAATGTGAATTGGAACGAAATCGCCAATAGATAAGACCATTTTACAATTTGGGCCCAAGTTAGAAGCAGAGCCTAAGGTGTAAATTATCGATAGTCCATATCTCGGAAACTATAAGAGATAATGCAATTTGGCAACCGGCAATGTAATTAGCATGCCGAATATTACTTGGAATGTGAATTGGAACGAAATCGCCAATAGATAAGACCATTTTACAATTTGGGCCCAAGTTAGAAGCAGAGCCTATGGTGTAAATTATCGATAGTCCATATCTCGGAAACTATAAGAGATAATGCAATTTGGCAACCGGCAATGTAATTAGCATGCCGAATATTACTTGGAATGTGAATTGGAACGAAATCGCCAATAGATAAGACCATTTTACAATTTGGGCCCAAGTTAGAAGCTGAGCCTAAGGTGTAAATTATCGATAGTCCATATCTCGGAAACTATAAGAGATAATGCAATTTGGCAACCGGCAATGTAATTAGCATGCCGAATATTACTTGGAATGTGAATTGGAACGAAATCGCCAATAGATAAGACCATTTTACAATTTGGGCCCAAGTTAGAAGCTGAGCCTAAAGTGTAAATTATCGATAGTCCATATCTCGGAAACTATAAGAGATAATGCAATTTGGCAACCGGCAATGTAATTAGCATGCCGAATATTACTTGGAATGTGAATTGGAACGAAATCGCCAATAGATAAGACCATTTTACAATTTGGGCCCAAGTTAGAAGCAGAGCCTAAGGTGTAAATTATCGATAGTCCATATCTCGGAAACTATAAGAGATAATGCAATTTGGAAACCGGCAATGTAATTAGCATGCCGAATATTACCTGGAATGTGAATTGGAACGAAATCGCCAATAGATAAGACCATTTTACAATTTGGGCCCAAGTTATAAGCAGAGCCTATGGTGTAAATTATCGATAGTCCATATCTCGGAAACTATAAGAGATAATGCAATTTGGCAACCGGCAATGAAATTAGCATGCCGAATATTACTTGGAATGTGAATTGGAACGAACTCGCCAATAGATAAGACCATTTTACAATTTGGGCCCAAGTTAGAAGCAGAGCCTAAGGTGTAAATTGTCGATAGTCCATATCTCGGAAACTATAAGAGATAATGCAATTTGGCAACCGGCAATGTAATTAGCATGCCGAATATTACTTGGAATGTGAATTGGAACGAAATCGCCAATAGATAAGACCATTTTACAATTTGGGCCCAAGTTAGAAGCAGAGCCTAAGGTGTAAATTATCGATAGTCCATATCTCGGAAACTATAAGAGATAATGCAATTTGGCAACCGGCAATGTAATTAGCATGCCGAATATTACTTGGAATGTGAATTGGAACGAAATCGCCAATAGGTAAGACCATTTTACAATTTGGGCCCAAGTTAGAAGCAGAGCCTAAGGTGTAAATTATCGATAGTCCATATCTCGGAAACTATAAGAGATAATGCAATTTGGCAACCGGCAATGTAATTAGCATGCCGAATATTACTTGGAATGTGAATTGGAACGAAATCGCCAATAGATAAGACCATTTTACAATTTGGCCCCAAGTTAGAAGCAGAGCCTAAGGTGTAAATTATCGATAGTCCATATCTCGGAAACTATAAGAGATAATGCAATTTGGCAACCGGCAATTTAATTAGCATGCCGAATATTACTTGGAATGTGAATTGGAACGAAATCGCCAATAGATAAGACCATTTTACAATTTGGGCCCAAGTTAGAAGCAGAGCCTAAGGTGTAAATTAACGATAGTCCATATCTCGGAAACTATAAGAGTTAATGCAATTTGGCAACCGGCAATGTAATTAGCATGCCGAATATTACTTGGAATGTGAATTGGAACGAAATCGCCAATAGATAAGACCATTTTACAATTTGGGCCCAAGTTAGAAGCAGAGCCTAAGGTGTAAATTATCGATAGTCCATATCTCGGAAACTATAAGAGATAATGCAATTTGGCAACCGGCAATGTAATTAGCATGCCGAATATTACTTGGAATGTGAATTGGAACGAAATCGCCAATAGATAAGACCATTTTACGATTTGGGCCCAAGTTAGAAGCAGAGCCTAAGGTGTAAATTATCGATAGTCCATATCTCGGAAACTATAAGAGATAATGCAATTTGGCAACCGGCAATGTAATTAGCATGCCGAATATTACTTGGAATGTGAATTGGAACGAAATCGCCAATAGATAAGACCATTTTACAATTTGGGCCCAAGTTAGAAGCAGAGCCTAAGGTGTAAATTATTGATAGTCCATATCTCGGAAACTATAAGAGATAATGCAATTTCGCAACCGGCAATGTAATTAGCATGCCGAATATTACTTGGAATGTGAATTGGAACGAAATCGCCAATAGATAAGACCATTTTACAATTTGGGCCCAAGTTAGAAGCAGAGCCTATGGTGTAAATTATCGATAGTCCATATCTCGGAAACTATAAGAGATAATGCAATTTGGCAACCGGCAATGTAATTAGCATGCCGAATATTACTTGGAATGTGAATTGGAACGAAATCGCCAATAGATAAGACCATTTTACAATTTGGGCCCAAGTTAGAAGCAGAGCCTAAGGTGTAAATTATTGATAGTCCATATCTCGGAAACTATAAGAGATAATGCAATTTCGCAACCGGCAATGTAATTAGCATGCCGAATATCACTTGGAATGTGAATTGGGACGAAATCGCCAATAGATAAGACCATTTTACAATTTGGGCCCAAGTTAGAAGCAGAGCCTAAGGTGTAAATTATCGATAGTCCATATCTCGGAAACTATATGAGATAATGCAATTTGGAAACCGGCAATGTAATTAGCATGCCGAATATTACTTGGAATGTGAATTGGAACGAAATCGCCAATAGATAAGACCATTTTACAATTTGGGCCCAAGTTATAAGCAGAGCCTATGGTGTAAATTATCGATAGTCCACATCTCGGAAACTATAAGAGATAATGCAATTTGGCAACCGGCAATGAAATTAGCATGCCGAATATTACTTGGAATGTGAATTGGAACGAAATCGCCAATAGATAAGACCATTTTACAATTTGGGCCCAAGTTAGAAGCAGAGCCTAAGGTGTAAATTATCGATAGTCCATATCTCGGAAACTATAAGAGATAATGCAATTTGGCAACCGGCAATGTAATTAGCATGCCGAATATTACTTGGAATGTGAATTGGAACGAAATCGCCAATAGATAAGACCATTTTACAATTTGGGCCCAAGTTAGAAGCAGAGCCTAAGGTGTAAATTATCGATAGTCCATATCTCGGAAACTATAAGAGATAATGCAATTTGGCAACCGGCAATGTAATTAGCATGCCGAATATTACTTGGTTTGTCCATCGATCGATGGACGAACCTAATAGGTAAGACCATTTTACAATTTGGGCCCAAGTTAGAAGCAGAGCCTAAGGTGTAAATTATCGATAGTCCATATCTCGGAAACTATAAGAGATAATGCAATTTGGCAACCGGCAATGTAATTAGCATGCCGAATATTACTTGGAATGTGAATTGGAACGAAATCGCCAATAGATAAGACCATTTTACAATTTGGGCCCAAGTTAGAAGCAGAGCCTAAGGTGTAAATTATCGATAGTCCATATCTCGGAAACTATAAGAGATAATGCAATTTGGCAACCGGCAATTTAATTAGCATGCCGAATATTACTTGGAATGTGAATTGGAACGAAATCGCCAATAGATAAGACCATTTTACAATTTGGGCCAAGTTAGAAGCAGAGCCTAAGGTGTAAATTATCGATAGTCCATATCTCGGAAACTATAAGAGTTAATGCAATTTGGCAACCGGCAATGTAATTAGCATGCCGAATATTACTTGGAATGTGAATTGGAACGAAATCGCCAATAGATAAGACCATTTTACAATTTGGGCCCAAGTTAGAAGCAGAGCCTAAGGTGTAAATTATCGATAGTCCATATCTCGGAAACTATAAGAGATAATGCAATTTGGCAACCGGCAATGTAATTAGCATGCCGAATATTACTTGGAATGTGAATTGGAACGAAATCGCCAATAGATAAGACCATTTTACGATTTGGGCCAAAGTTAGAAGCAGAGCCTAAGGTGTAAATTATCGATAGTCCATATCTCGGAAACTATAAGAGATAATGCAATTTGGCAACCGGCAATGTAATTAGCATGCCGAATATTACTTGGAATGTGAATTGGAACGAAATCGCCAATAGATAAGACCATTTTACAATTTGGGCCCAAGTTAGAAGCAGAGCCTAAGGTGTAAATTATGGATAGTCCATATCTCGGAAACTATAAGAGATAATGCAATTTCGCAACCGGCAATGTAATTAGCATGCCGAATATTACTTGGAATGTGAATTGGAACGAAATCGCCAATAGATAAGACCATTTTACAATTTGGGCCCAAGTTAGAAGCAGAGCCTAAGGTATAAATTATTGATAGTCCATATCTCGGAAACTATAAGAGATAATGCAATTTGGCAACCGGCAATGTAATTAGCATGCCGAATATTACTTGGAATGTGAATTGGAACGAAATCGCCAATAGATAAGACCATTTTACAATTTGGGCCCAAGTTAGAAGCAGAGCCTAAGGTGTAAATTATCGATAGTCCATATCTCGGAAACTATAAGAGATAATGCAATTTGGCAACCGGCAATGTAATTAGCATGCCGAATATTACTTGGAATGTGAATTGGAACGAAATCGCCAATAGATAAGACCATTTTACAATTTGGGCCCAAGTTAGAAGCAGAGCCTAAGGTGTAAATTATCGATAGTCCATATCTCGGAAACTATAAGAGATAATGCAATTTGGCAACTGGCAATGTAATTAGCATGCCGAATATTACTTGGAATGTGAATTGGAACGAAATCGCCAATAGATAAGACCATTTTACAATTTGGGCCCAAGTTAGAAGCAGAGCCTAAGGTGTAAATTATTGATAGTCCATATCTCGGAAACTATAAGAGATAATGCAATTTCGCAACCGGCAATGTAATTAGCATGCCGAATATCACTTGGAATGTGAATTGGGACGAAATCGCCAATAGATAAGACCATTTTACAATTTGGGCCCAAGTTAGAAGCAGAGCCTAAGGTGTAAATTATCGATAGTCCATATCTCGGAACCTATAAGAGATAATGCAATTTGGCAACCGGCAATGTAATTAGCATGCCGAATATTACTTGGAATGTGAATTGGAACGAAATCGCCAATAGATAAGACCATTTTACAATTTGGGCCCAAGTTAGAAGCAGAGCCTAAAGTGTAAATTATCGATAGTCCATATCTCGGAAACTATAAGAGATAATGCAATTTGGCAACCGGCAATGTAATTAGCATGCCGAATATTACTTGGAATGTGAATTGGAACGAAATCGCCAATAGATAAGACCATTTTACAATTTGGGCCCAAGTTAGAAGCAGAGCCTAAGGTGTAAATTATCGATAGTCCATATCTCGGAAACTATAAGAGATAATGGAATTTGGCAACCGGCAATGTAATTAGCATGCCGAATATTACTTGGAATGTGAATTGGAAAGAAATCGCCAATAGATAAGACCATTTTACAATTTGGGCCCAAGTTATAAGCAGAGCCTATGGTGTAAATTATCGATAGTCCATATCTCGGAAACTATAAGAGATAATGCAATTTGGCAACCGGCAATGTAATTAGCATGCCGAATATTACTTGGAATGTGAATTGGAACGAAATCGCCAATAGATAAGACCATTTTACAATTTGGGCCCAAGTTAGAAGCAGAGCCTAAGGTGTAAATTATCGATAGTCCATATCTCGGAAACTATAAGAGATAATGCAATTTGGCAACCGGCAATTTAATTAGCATGCCGAATATTACTTGGAATGTGAATTGGAACGAAATCGCCAATAGATAAGACCATTTTACAATTTGGGCCCAAGTTAGAAGCAGAGCCTAAGGTGTAAATTATCGATAGTCCATATCTCGGAAACTATAAGAGATAATGCAATTTGACAACCGGCAATGTAATTAGCATGCCGAATATTACTTGGAATGTGAATTGGAACGAAATCGCCAATAGATAAGACCATTTTACGATTTGGGCCCAAGTTAGAAGCAGAGCCTAAGGTGTAAATTATAGATAGTCCATATCTCGGAAACTATAAGAGATAATGCAATTTGGCAACCGGCAATGTAATTAGCATGCCGAATATCACTTGGAATGTGAATTGGGACGAAATCGCCAATAGATAAGACCATTTTACAATTTGGGCCCAAGTTAGAAGCAGAGCCTAAGGTGTAAATTATCGATAGTCCATATCTCGGAAACTATAAGAGTTAATGCAATATGGCAACCGGCAATGTAATTAGCATGCCGAATATTACTTGGAATGTGAATTGGAACGAAATCGCCAATAGATAAGACCATTTTACAATTTGGGCCCAAGTTAGAAGCAGAGCCTAAGGTGTAAATTATTGATAGTCCATATCTCGGAAACTATAAGAGATAATGCAATTTGGCAACCGGCAATGTAATTAGCATGCCGAATATTACTTGGAATGTGAATTGGAACGAAATCGCCAATAGATAAGACCATTTTACGATTTGGGCCCAAGTTAGAAGCAGAGCCTAAGGTGTAAATTATCGATAGTCCATATCTCGGAAACTATAAGAGATAATGCAATTTGGCAACCGGCAATGTAATTAGCATGCCGAATATTACTTGGAATGTGAATTGGAACGAAATCGCCAATAGATAAGACCATTTTACAATTTGGGCCCAAGTTAGAAGCAGAGCCTAAGGTGTAAATTATTGATAGTCCATATCTCGGAAACTAAAAGAGATAATGCAATTTCGCAACCGGCAATGTAATTAGCATGCCGAATATTACTTGGAATGTGAATTGGAACGAAATCGCCAATAGATAAGACCATTTTACAATTTGGGCCCAAGTTAGAAGCAGAGCCTAAGGTGTAAATTATTGATAGTCCATATCTCGGAAACTATAAGAGATAATGCAATTTGGCAACCGGCAATGTAATTAGCATGCCGAATATTACTTGGAATGTGAATTGGAACGAAATCGCCAATAGATAAGACCATTTTACAATTTGGGCCCAAGTTATAAGCAGAGCCTATGGTGTAAATTATCGATAGTCCATATCTCGGAAACTATAAGAGATAATGCAATTTGGCAACCGGCAATATAATTAGCATGCCGAATATTACTTGGAATGTGAATTGGAACGAAATCGCCAATAGATAAGACCATTTTACAATTTGGGCCCAAGTTAGAAGCAGAGCCTAAGGTGTAAATTATCGATAGTCCATATCTCGGAAACTATAAGAGTTAATGCAATTTGGCAACCGCAATGTAATTAGCATGCCGAATATTACTTGGAATGTGAATTGGAACGAAATCGCCAATAGATAAGACCATTTTACAATTTGGGCCCAAGTTAGAAGCAGAGCCTAAGGTGTAAATTATCGATAGTCCATATATCGGAAACTATAAGAGATAATGCAATTTGGCAACCGGCAATGTAATTAGCATGCCGAATATTACTTGGAATGTGAATTGGAACGAAATCGCCAATAGATAAGACCATTTTACAATTTGGGCCCAAGTTAGAAGCAGAGCCTAAGGTGTAAATTATCGATAGTCCATATCTCGGAAACTATAAGAGATAATTCAATTTGGCAACCGGCAATGTAATTAGCATGCCGAATATTACTTGGAATGTGAATTGGAACGAAATCGCCAATAGATAAGACCATTTTACAATTTGGGCCCAAGTTAGAAGCAGAGCCTAAGGTGTAAATTATCGATAGTCCATATCTCGGAAACTATAAGAGATAATGCAATTTGGCAACCGGCAATGTAATTAGCATGCCGAATATTACTTGGAATGTGAATTGGAACGAAATCGCCAATAGATAAGACCATTTTACAATTTGGGCCCAAGTTAGAAGCAGAGCCTAAGGTGTAAATTATCGATAGTCCATATCTCGGAAACTATAAGAGATAATGCAATTTGGCAACCGGCAATGTAATTAGCATGCCGAATATTACTTGGAATGTGAATTGGAACGAAATCGCCAATAGATAAGACCATTTTACAATTTGGGCCCAAGTTAGAAGCAGAGCCTAAGGTGTAAATTATTGATAGTCCATATCTCGGAAACTATAAGAGATAATGCAATTTGGCAACCGGCAATGTAATTAGCATGCCGAATATTACTTGGAATGTGAATTGGAACGAAATCGCCAATAGATAAGACCATTTTACGATTTGGGCCCAAGTTAGAAGCAGAGCCTAAGGTGTAAATTATCGATAGTCCATATCTCGGAAACTATAAGAGATAATGCAATTTGGCAACCGGCAATGTAATTAGCATGCCGAATATTACTTGGAATGTGAATTGGAACGAAATCGCCAATAGATAAGACCATTTTACAATTTGGGCCCAAGTTAGAAGCAGAGCCTAAGGTGTAAATTATTGATAGTCCATATCTCGGAAACTAAAAGAGATAATGCAATTTCGCAACCGGCAATGTAATTAGCATGCCGAATATTACTTGGAATGTGAATTGGAACGAAATCGCCAATAGATAAGACCATTTTACAATTTGGGCCCAAGTTAGAAGCAGAGCCTAAGGTGTAAATTATTGATAGTCCATATCTCGGAAACTATAAGAGATAATGCAATTTGGCAACCGGCAATGTAATTAGCATGCCGAATATTACTTGGAATGTGAATTGGAACGAAATCGCCAATAGATAAGACCATTTTACAATTTGGGCCCAAGTTATAAGCAGAGCCTATGGTGTAAATTATCGATAGTCCATATCTCGGAAACTATAAGAGATAATGCAATTTGGCAACCGGCAATATAATTAGCATGCCGAATATTACTTGGAATGTGAATTGGAACGAAATCGCCAATAGATAAGACCATTTTACAATTTGGGCCCAAGTTAGAAGCAGAGCCTAAGGTGTAAATTATCGATAGTCCATATCTCGGAAACTATAAGAGTTAATGCAATTTGGCAACCGCAATGTAATTAGCATGCCGAATATTACTTGGAATGTGAATTGGAACGAAATCGCCAATAGATAAGACCATTTTACAATTTGGGCCCAAGTTAGAAGCAGAGCCTAAGGTGTAAATTATCGATAGTCCATATATCGGAAACTATAAGAGATAATGCAATTTGGCAACCGGCAATGTAATTAGCATGCCGAATATTACTTGGAATGTGAATTGGAACGAAATCGCCAATAGATAAGACCATTTTACAATTTGGGCCCAAGTTAGAAGCAGAGCCTAAGGTGTAAATTATCGATAGTCCATATCTCGGAAACTATAAGAGATAATTCAATTTGGCAACCGGCAATGTAATTAGCATGCCGAATATTACTTGGAATGTGAATTGGAACGAAATCGCCAATAGATAAGACCATTTTACAATTTGGGCCCAAGTTAGAAGCAGAGCCTAAGGTGTAAATTATCGATAGTCCATATCTCGGAAACTATAAGAGTTAATGCAATTTGGCAACCGGCAATGTAATTAGCATGCCGAATATTACTTGGAATGTGAATTGGAACGAAATCGCCAATAGATAAGACCATTTTACAATTTGGGCCCAAGTTAGAAGCAGAGCCTAAGGTGTAAAATATCGATAGTCCATATCTCGGAAACTATAAGAGATAATGCAATTTGGCAACCGGCAATGTAATTAGCATGCCGAATATTACTTGGAATGTGAATTGGAACGAAATCGCCAATAGATAAGACCATTTTACAATTTGGGTCCAAGTTAGAAGCAGAGCCTAAGGTGTAAATTATCGATAGTCCATATCTCGGAAACTATAAGAGTTAATGCAATTTGGCAACCGGCAATGTAATTAGCATGCCGAATATTACTTGGAATGTGAATTGGAACGAAATCGCCAATAGGTAAAACCATTTTACAATTTGGGCCCAAGTTAGAAGCAGAGCCTAAGGTGTAAATTATCGATAGTCCATATCTCGGAAACTATAAGAGATAATTCAATTTGGCAACCGGCAATGTAATTAGCATGCCGAATATTACTTGGAATGTGAATTGGAACGAAATCGCCAATAGATAAGACCATTTTACAATTTGGGCCCAAGTTAGAAGCAGAGCCTAAGGTGTAAATTATCGATAGTCCATATCTCGGAAACTATAAGAGATAATGCAATTTGGCAACCGGCAATGTAATTAGCATGCCGAATATTACTTGGAATGTGAATTGGAACGAAATCGCCAATAGATAAGACCATTTTACAATTTGGGCCCAAGTTAGAAGCAGAGCCTAAGGTGTAAATTATCGATAGTCCATATCTCGGAAACTATAAGAGATAATGCAATTTGGCAACCGGCAATGTAATTAGCATGCCGAATATTACTTGGAATGTGAATTGGAACGAAATCGCCAATAGATAAGACCATTTTACAATTTGGGCCCAAGTTAGAAGCAGAGCCTAAGGTGTAAATTATCGATAGTCCATATCTCGGAAACTATAAGAGATAATGCAATTTGGCAACCGGCAATGTAATTAGCATGCCGAATATTACTTGGAATGTGAATTGGAACGAAATCGCCAATAGATAAGACCATTTTACAATTTGGGCCCAAGTTAGAAGCAGAGCCTAAGGTGTAAATTATCGATAGTCCATATCTCGGAAACTATAAGAGATAATGCAATTTGGCAACCGGTAATGTAATTAGCATGCCGAATATTACTTGGAATGTGAATTGGAACGAAATCGCCAATAGATAAGACCATTTTATAATTTGGGCCCAAGTTAGAAGCAGAGCCTAAGGTGTAAATTATCGATAGTCCATATCTCGGAAACTATAAGAGATAATGCAATTTGGCAACCGGCAATGTAATTAGCATGCCGAATATTACTTGGAATGTGAATTGGAACGAAATCGCCAATAGATAAGACCATTTTACAATTTGGGCCCAAGTTAGAAGCAGAGCCTAAGGTGTAAATTATCGATAGTCCATATCTCGGAAACTATAAGAGATAATGCAATTTGGCAACTGGCAATGTAATTAGCATGCCGAATATTACTTGGAATGTGAATTGGAACGAAATCGCCAATAGATAAGACCATTTTACAATTTGGGCCCAAGTTAGAATCAGAGCCTAAGGTGTAAATTATTGATAGTCCATATCTCGGAAACTATAAGAGATAATGCAATTTCGCAACCGGCAATGTAATTAGCATGCCGAATATCATTTGGAATGTGAATTGGGACGAAATCGCCAATAGATAAGACCATTTTACAATTTGGGCCCAAGTTAGAAGCAGAGCCTAAGGTGTAAATTATCGATAGTCCATATCTCGGAAACTATAAGAGATAATGCAATTTGGCAACCGGCAATGTAATTAGCATGCCGAATATTACTTGGAATGTGAATTGGAACGAAATCGCCAATAGATAAGACCATTTTACAATTTGGGCCCAAGTTAGAAGCAGAGCCTAAAGTGTAAATTATCGATAGTCCATATCTCGGAAACTATAAGAGATAATGCAATTTGGCAACCGGCAATGTAATTAGCATGCCGAATATTACTTGGAATGTGAATTGGAACGAAATCGCCAATAGATAAGACCATTTTACAATTTGGGCCCAAGTTAGAAGCAGAGCCTAAGGTGTAAATTATCGATAGTCCATATCTCGGAAACTATAAGAGATAATGCAATTTGGCAACCGGCAATGTAATTAGCATGCCGAATATTACTTGGAATGTGAATTGGAACGAAATCGCCAATAGATAAGACCATTTTACAATTTGGGCCCAAGTTAGAAGCAGAGCCTAAGGTGTAAATTATCGATAGTCCATATCTCGGAAACTATAAGAGATAATGCAATTTGGCAACCGGCAATGTAATTAGCATGCCGAATATTACTTGGATTGTGAATTGGAACGAAATCGCTAATAGGTAAGACCATTTTACAATTTGGGCCCAAGTTAGAAGCAGAGCCTAAGGTGTAAATTATCGATAGTCCATATCTCGGAAACTATAAGAGATAATGCAATTTGGCAACCGGCAATGTAATTAGCATGCCGAATATTACTTGGAATGTGAATTGGAACGAAATCGCCAATAGATAAGACCATTTTACAATTTGGGCCCAAGTTAGAAGCAGAGCCTAAGGTGTAAATTATCGATAGTCCATATCTCGGAAACTATAAGAGATAATGCAATTTGGCAACCGGCAATTTAATTAGCATGCCGAATATTACTTGGAATGTGAATTGGAACGAAATCGCCAATAGATAAGACCATTTTACAATTTGGGCCAAGTTAGAAGCAGAGCCTAAGGTGTAAATTATCGATAGTCCATATCTCGGAAACTATAAGAGTTAATGCAATTTGGCAACCGGCAATGTAATTAGCATGCCGAATATTACTTGGAATGTGAATTGGAACGAAATCGCCAATAGATAAGACCATTTTACAATTTGGGCCCAAGTTAGAAGCAGAGCCTAAGGTGTAAATTATCGATAGTCCATATCTCGGAAACTATAAGAGATAATGCAATTTGGCAACCGGCAATGTAATTAGCATGCCGAATATTACTTGGAATGTGAATTGGAACGAAATCGCCAATAGATAAGACCATTTTACGATTTGGGCCAAAGTTAGAAGCAGAGCCTAAGGTGTAAATTATCGATAGTCCATATCTCGGAAACTATAAGAGATAATGCAATTTGGCAACCGGCAATGTAATTAGCATGCCGAATATTACTTGGAATGTGAATTGGAACGAAATCGCCAATAGATAAGACCATTTTACAATTTGGGCCCAAGTTAGAAGCAGAGCCTAAGGTGTAAATTATGGATAGTCCATATCTCGGAAACTATAAGAGATAATGCAATTTCGCAACCGGCAATGTAATTAGCATGCCGAATATTACTTGGAATGTGAATTGGAACGAAATCGCCAATAGATAAGACCATTTTACAATTTGGGCCCAAGTTAGAAGCAGAGCCTAAGGTATAAATTATTGATAGTCCATATCTCGGAAACTATAAGAGATAATGCAATTTGGCAACCGGCAATGTAATTAGCATGCCGAATATTACTTGGAATGTGAATTGGAACGAAATCGCCAATAGATAAGACCATTTTACAATTTGGGCCCAAGTTAGAAGCAGAGCCTAAGGTGTAAATTATCGATAGTCCATATCTCGGAAACTATAAGAGATAATGCAATTTGGCAACCGGCAATGTAATTAGCATGCCGAATATTACTTGGAATGTGAATTGGAACGAAATCGCCAATAGATAAGACCATTTTACAATTTGGGCCCAAGTTAGAAGCAGAGCCTAAGGTGTAAATTATCGATAGTCCATATCTCGGAAACTATAAGAGATAATGCAATTTGGCAACTGGCAATGTAATTAGCATGCCGAATATTACTTGGAATGTGAATTGGAACGAAATCGCCAATAGATAAGACCATTTTACAATTTGGGCCCAAGTTAGAAGCAGAGCCTAAGGTGTAAATTATTGATAGTCCATATCTCGGAAACTATAAGAGATAATGCAATTTCGCAACCGGCAATGTAATTAGCATGCCGAATATCACTTGGAATGTGAATTGGGACGAAATCGCCAATAGATAAGACCATTTTACAATTTGGGCCCAAGTTAGAAGCAGAGCCTAAGGTGTAAATTATCGATAGTCCATATCTCGGAACCTATAAGAGATAATGCAATTTGGCAACCGGCAATGTAATTAGCATGCCGAATATTACTTGGAATGTGAATTGGAACGAAATCGCCAATAGATAAGACCATTTTACAATTTGGGCCCAAGTTAGAAGCAGAGCCTAAAGTGTAAATTATCGATAGTCCATATCTCGGAAACTATAAGAGATAATGCAATTTGGCAACCGGCAATGTAATTAGCATGCCGAATATTACTTGGAATGTGAATTGGAACGAAATCGCCAATAGATAAGACCATTTTACAATTTGGGCCCAAGTTAGAAGCAGAGCCTAAGGTGTAAATTATCGATAGTCCATATCTCGGAAACTATAAGAGATAATGGAATTTGGCAACCGGCAATGTAATTAGCATGCCGAATATTACTTGGAATGTGAATTGGAAAGAAATCGCCAATAGATAAGACCATTTTACAATTTGGGCCCAAGTTATAAGCAGAGCCTATGGTGTAAATTATCGATAGTCCATATCTCGGAAACTATAAGAGATAATGCAATTTGGCAACCGGCAATGTAATTAGCATGCCGAATATTACTTGGAATGTGAATTGGAACGAAATCGCCAATAGATAAGACCATTTTACAATTTGGGCCCAAGTTAGAAGCAGAGCCTAAGGTGTAAATTATCGATAGTCCATATCTCGGAAACTATAAGAGATAATGCAATTTGGCAACCGGCAATTTAATTAGCATGCCGAATATTACTTGGAATGTGAATTGGAACGAAATCGCCAATAGATAAGACCATTTTACAATTTGGGCCCAAGTTAGAAGCAGAGCCTAAGGTGTAAATTATCGATAGTCCATATCTCGGAAACTATAAGAGTTAATGCAATTTGGCAACCGGCAATGTAATTAGCATGCCGAATATTACTTGGAATGTGAATTGGAACGAAATCGCCAATAGATAAGACCATTTTACAATTTGGGCCCAAGTTAGAAGCAGAGCCTAAGGTGTAAATTATCGATAGTCCATATCTCGGAAACTATAAGAGATAATGCAATTTGACAACCGGCAATGTAATTAGCATGCCGAATATTACTTGGAATGTGAATTGGAACGAAATCGCCAATAGATAAGACCATTTTACGATTTGGGCCCAAGTTAGAAGCAGAGCCTAAGGTGTAAATTATAGATAGTCCATATCTCGGAAACTATAAGAGATAATGCAATTTGGCAACCGGCAATGTAATTAGCATGCCGAATATCACTTGGAATGTGAATTGGGACGAAATCGCCAATAGATAAGACCATTTTACAATTTGGGCCCAAGTTAGAAGCAGAGCCTAAGGTGTAAATTATCGATAGTCCATATCTCGGAAACTATAAGAGTTAATGCAATATGGCAACCGGCAATGTAATTAGCATGCCGAATATTACTTGGAATGTGAATTGGAACGAAATCGCCAATAGATAAGACCATTTTACAATTTGGGCCCAAGTTAGAAGCAGAGCCTAAGGTGTAAATTATTGATAGTCCATATCTCGGAAACTATAAGAGATAATGCAATTTGGCAACCGGCAATGTAATTAGCATGCCGAATATTACTTGGAATGTGAATTGGAACGAAATCGCCAATAGATAAGACCATTTTACGATTTGGGCCCAAGTTAGAAGCAGAGCCTAAGGTGTAAATTATCGATAGTCCATATCTCGGAAACTATAAGAGATAATGCAATTTGGCAACCGGCAATGTAATTAGCATGCCGAATATTACTTGGAATGTGAATTGGAACGAAATCGCCAATAGATAAGACCATTTTACAATTTGGGCCCAAGTTAGAAGCAGAGCCTAAGGTGTAAATTATTGATAGTCCATATCTCGGAAACTAAAAGAGATAATGCAATTTCGCAACCGGCAATGTAATTAGCATGCCGAATATTACTTGGAATGTGAATTGGAACGAAATCGCCAATAGATAAGACCATTTTACAATTTGGGCCCAAGTTAGAAGCAGAGCCTAAGGTGTAAATTATTGATAGTCCATATCTCGGAAACTATAAGAGATAATGCAATTTGGCAACCGGCAATGTAATTAGCATGCCGAATATTACTTGGAATGTGAATTGGAACGAAATCGCCAATAGATAAGACCATTTTACAATTTGGGCCCAAGTTATAAGCAGAGCCTATGGTGTAAATTATCGATAGTCCATATCTCGGAAACTATAAGAGATAATGCAATTTGGCAACCGGCAATATAATTAGCATGCCGAATATTACTTGGAATGTGAATTGGAACGAAATCGCCAATAGATAAGACCATTTTACAATTTGGGCCCAAGTTAGAAGCAGAGCCTAAGGTGTAAATTATCGATAGTCCATATCTCGGAAACTATAAGAGTTAATGCAATTTGGCAACCGCAATGTAATTAGCATGCCGAATATTACTTGGAATGTGAATTGGAACGAAATCGCCAATAGATAAGACCATTTTACAATTTGGGCCCAAGTTAGAAGCAGAGCCTAAGGTGTAAATTATCGATAGTCCATATATCGGAAACTATAAGAGATAATGCAATTTGGCAACCGGCAATGTAATTAGCATGCCGAATATTACTTGGAATGTGAATTGGAACGAAATCGCCAATAGATAAGACCATTTTACAATTTGGGCCCAAGTTAGAAGCAGAGCCTAAGGTGTAAATTATCGATAGTCCATATCTCGGAAACTATAAGAGATAATTCAATTTGGCAACCGGCAATGTAATTAGCATGCCGAATATTACTTGGAATGTGAATTGGAACGAAATCGCCAATAGATAAGACCATTTTACAATTTGGGCCCAAGTTAGAAGCAGAGCCTAAGGTGTAAATTATCGATAGTCCATATCTCGGAAACTATAAGAGTTAATGCAATTTGGCAACCGGCAATGTAATTAGCATGCCGAATATTACTTGGAATGTGAATTGGAACGAAATCGCCAATAGATAAGACCATTTTACAATTTGGGCCCAAGTTAGAAGCAGAGCCTAAGGTGTAAAATATCGATAGTCCATATCTCGGAAACTATAAGAGATAATGCAATTTGGCAACCGGCAATGTAATTAGCATGCCGAATATTACTTGGAATGTGAATTGGAACGAAATCGCCAATAGATAAGACCATTTTACAATTTGGGTCCAAGTTAGAAGCAGAGCCTAAGGTGTAAATTATCGATAGTCCATATCTCGGAAACTATAAGAGTTAATGCAATTTGGCAACCGGCAATGTAATTAGCATGCCGAATATTACTTGGAATGTGAATTGGAACGAAATCGCCAATAGGTAAAACCATTTTACAATTTGGGCCCAAGTTAGAAGCAGAGCCTAAGGTGTAAATTATCGATAGTCCATATCTCGGAAACTATAAGAGATAATTCAATTTGGCAACCGGCAATGTAATTAGCATGCCGAATATTACTTGGAATGTGAATTGGAACGAAATCGCCAATAGATAAGACCATTTTACAATTTGGGCCCAAGTTAGAAGCAGAGCCTAAGGTGTAAATTATCGATAGTCCATATCTCGGAAACTATAAGAGATAATGCAATTTGGCAACCGGCAATGTAATTAGCATGCCGAATATTACTTGGAATGTGAATTGGAACGAAATCGCCAATAGATAAGACCATTTTACAATTTGGGCCCAAGTTAGAAGCAGAGCCTAAGGTGTAAATTATCGATAGTCCATATCTCGGAAACTATAAGAGATAATGCAATTTGGCAACCGGCAATGTAATTAGCATGCCGAATATTACTTGGAATGTGAATTGGAACGAAATCGCCAATAGATAAGACCATTTTACAATTTGGGCCCAAGTTAGAAGCAGAGCCTAAGGTGTAAATTATCGATAGTCCATATCTCGGAAACTATAAGAGATAATGCAATTTGGCAACCGGCAATGTAATTAGCATGCCGAATATTACTTGGAATGTGAATTGGAACGAAATCGCCAATAGATAAGACCATTTTACAATTTGGGCCCAAGTTAGAAGCAGAGCCTAAGGTGTAAATTATCGATAGTCCATATCTCGGAAACTATAAGAGATAATGCAATTTGGCAACCGGTAATGTAATTAGCATGCCGAATATTACTTGGAATGTGAATTGGAACGAAATCGCCAATAGATAAGACCATTTTACAATTTGGGCCCAAGTTAGAAGCAGAGCCTAAGGTGTAAATTATCGATAGTCCATATCTCGGAAACTATAAGAGATAATGCAATTTGGCAACCGGCAATGTAATTAGCATGCCGAATATTACTTGGAATGTGAATTGGAACGAAATCGCCAATAGATAAGACCATTTTACAATTTGGGCCCAAGTTAGAAGCAGAGCCTAAGGTGTAAATTATCGATAGTCCATATCTCGGAAACTATAAGAGATAATGCAATTTGGCAACTGGCAATGTAATTAGCATGCCGAATATTACTTGGAATGTGAATTGGAACGAAATCGCCAATAGATAAGACCATTTTACAATTTGGGCCCAAGTTAGAATCAGAGCCTAAGGTGTAAATTATTGATAGTCCATATCTCGGAAACTATAAGAGATAATGCAATTTCGCAACCGGCAATGTAATTGGCATGCCGAATATCATTTGGAATGTGAATTGGGACGAAATCGCCAATAGATAAGACCATTTTACAATTTGGGCCCAAGTTAGAAGCAGAGCCTAAGGTGTAAATTATCGATAGTCCATATCTCGGAAACTATAAGAGATAATGCAATTTGGCAACCGGCAATGTAATTAGCATGCCGAATATTACTTGGAATGTGAATTGGAACGAAATCGCCAATAGATAAGACCATTTTACAATTTGGGCCCAAGTTAGAAGCAGAGCCTAAAGTGTAAATTATCGATAGTCCATATCTCGGAAACTATAAGAGATAATGCAATTTGGCAACCGGCAATGTAATTAGCATGCCGAATATTACTTGGAATGTGAATTGGAACGAAATCGCCAATAGATAAGACCATTTTACAATTTGGGCCCAAGTTAGAAGCAGAGCCTAAGGTGTAAATTATCGATAGTCCATATCTCGGAAACTATAAGAGATAATGCAATTTGGCAACCGGCAATGTAATTAGCATGCCGAATATTACTTGGAATGTGAATTGGAACGAAATCGCCAATAGATAAGACCATTTTACAATTTGGGCCCAAGTTAGAAGCAGAGCCTAAGGTGTAAATTATCGATAGTCCATATCTCGGAAACTATAAGAGATAATGCAATTTGGCAACCGGCAATGTAATTAGCATGCCGAATATTACTTGGAATGTGAATTGGAACGAAATCGCCAATAGGTAAGACCATTTTACAATTTGGGCCCAAGTTAGAAGCAGAGCCTAAGGTGTAAATTATCGATAGTCCATATCTCGGAAACTATAAGAGATAATTCAATTTGGCAACCGGCAATGTAATTAGCATGCCGAATATTACTTGGAATGTGAATTGGAACGAAATCGCCAATAGATAAGACCATTTTACAATTTGGGCCCAAGTTAGAAGCAGAGCCTAAGGTGTAAATTATCGATAGTCCATATCTCGGAAACTATAAGAGTTAATGCAATTTGGCAACCGGCAATGTAATTAGCATGCCGAATATTACTTGGAATGTGAATTGGAACGAAATCGCCAATAGATAAGACCATTTTACAATTTGGGCCCAAGTTAGAAGCAGAGCCTAAGGTGTAAAATATCGATAGTCCATATCTCGGAAACTATAAGAGATAATGCAATTTGGCAACCGGCAATGTAATTAGCATGCCGAATATTACTTGGAATGTGAATTGGAACGAAATCGCCAATAGATAAGACCATTTTACAATTTGGGCCCAAGTTAGAAGCAGAGCCTAAGGTGTAAATTATCGATAGTCCATATCTCGGAAACTATAAGAGTTAATGCAATTTGGCAACCGGCAATGTAATTAGCATGCCGAATATTACTTGGAATGTGAATTGGAACGAAATCGCCAATAGGTAAAACCATTTTACAATTTGGGCCCAAGTTAGAAGCAGAGCCTAAGGTGTAAATTATCGATAGTCCATATCTCGGAAACTATAAGAGATAATTCAATTTGGCAACCGGCAATGTAATTAGCATGCCGAATATTACTTGGAATGTGAATTGGAACGAAATCGCCAATAGATAAGACCATTTTACAATTTGGGCCCAAGTTAGAAGCAGAGCCTAAGGTGTAAATTATCGATAGTCCATATCTCGGAAACTATAAGAGATAATGCAATTTGACAACCGGCAATGTAATTAGCATGCCGAATATTACTTGGAATGTGAATTGGAACGAAATCGCCAATAGATAAGACCATTTTACGATTTGGGCCCAAGTTAGAAGCAGAGCCTAAGGTGTAAATTATAGATAGTCCATATCTCGGAAACTATAAGAGATAATGCAATTTGGCAACCGGCAATGTAATTAGCATGCCGAATATCACTTGGAATGTGAATTGGGACGAAATCGCCAATAGATAAGACCATTTTACAATTTGGGCCCAAGTTAGAAGCAGAGCCTAAGGTGTAAATTATCGATAGTCCATATCTCGGAAACTATAAGAGTTAATGCAATATGGCAACCGGCAATGTAATTAGCATGCCGAATATTACTTGGAATGTGAATTGGAACGAAATCGCCAATAGATAAGACCATTTTACAATTTGGGCCCAAGTTAGAAGCAGAGCCTAAGGTGTAAATTATTGATAGTCCATATCTCGGAAACTATAAGAGATAATGCAATTTGGCAACCGGCAATGTAATTAGCATGCCGAATATTACTTGGAATGTGAATTGGAACGAAATCGCCAATAGATAAGACCATTTTACGATTTGGGCCCAAGTTAGAAGCAGAGCCTAAGGTGTAAATTATCGATAGTCCATATCTCGGAAACTATAAGAGATAATGCAATTTGGCAACCGGCAATGTAATTAGCATGCCGAATATTACTTGGAATGTGAATTGGAACGAAATCGCCAATAGATAAGACCATTTTACAATTTGGGCCCAAGTTAGAAGCAGAGCCTAAGGTGTAAATTATTGATAGTCCATATCTCGGAAACTATAAGAGATAATGCAATTTGGCAACCGGCAATGTAATTAGCATGCCGAATATTACTTGGAATGTGAATTGGAACGAAATCGCCAATAGATAAGACCATTTTACAATTTGGGCCCAAGTTAGAAGCAGAGCCTAAGGTGTAAATTATCGATAGTCCATATCTCGGAAACTATAAGAGATAATGCAATTTGGCAACCGGCAATGTAATTAGCATGCCGAATATTACTTGGAATGTGAATTGGAACGAAATCGCCAATAGATAAGACCATTTTACAATTTGGGCCCAAGTTAGAAGCAGAGCCTAAGGTGTAAATTATCGATAGTCCATATCTCGGAAACTATAAGAGATAATGCAATTTGGCAACCGGCAATGTAATTAGCATGCCGAATATTACTTGGAATGTGAATTGGAACGAAATCGCCAATAGATAAGACCATTTTACAATTTGGGTCCAAGTTAGAATCAGAGCCTAAGGTGTAAATTATTGATAGTCCATATCTCGGAAACTATAAGAGATAATGCAATTTCGCAACCGGCAATGTAATTAGCATGCCGAATATCACTTGGAATGTGAATTGGGACGAAATCGCCAATAGATAAGACCATTTTACAATTTGGGCCCAAGTTAGAAGCAGAGCCTAAGGTGTAAATTATCGATAGTCCATATCTCGGAAACTATAAGAGATAATGCAATTTGGCAACCGGCAATGTAATTAGCATGCCGAATATTACTTGGAATGTGAATTGGAACGAAATCGCCAATAGATAAGACCATTTTACAATTTGGGCCCAAGTTAGAAGCAGAGCCTAAAGTGTAAATTATCGATAGTCCATATCTCGGAAACTATAAGAGATAATGCAATTTGGCAACCGGCAATGTAATTAGCATGCCGAATATTACTTGGAATGTGAATTGGAACGAAATCGCCAATAGATAAGACCATTTTACAATTTGGGCCCAAGTTAGAAACAGAGCCTAAGGTGTAAATTATCGATAGTCCATATCTCGGAAACTATAAGAGATAATGCAATTTGGCAACCGGCAATGTAATTAGCATGCCAAATATTACTTGGAATGTGAATTGGAACGAAATCGCCAATAGATAAGACCATTTTACAATTTGGGCCCAAGTTATAAGCAGAGCCTATGGTGTAAATTATCGATAGTCCATATCTCGGAAACTATAAGAGATAATGCAATTTGGCAACCGGCAATGTAATTAGCATGCCGAATATTACTTGGAATGTGAATTGGAACGAAATCGCCAATAGATAAGACCATTTTACAATTTGGGCCCAAGTTAGAAGCAGAGCCTAAGGTGTAAATTATCGATAGTCCATATCTCGGAAACTATAAGAGTTAATGCAATTTGGCAACCGGCAATGTAATTAGCATGCCGAATATTACTTGGAATGTGAATTGGAACGAAATCGCCAATAGATAAGACCATTTTACAATTTGGGCCCAAGTTAGAAGCAGAGCCTAAGGTGTAAATTATCGATAGTCCATATATCGGAAACTATAAGAGATAATGCAATTTGGCAACCGGCAATGTAATTAGCATGCCGAATATTACTTGGAATGTGAATTGGAACGAAATCGCCAATAGATAAGACCATTTTACAATTTGGGCCCAAGTTAGAAGCAGAGCCTAAGGTGTAAATTATCGATAGTCCATATCTCGGAAACTATAAGAGATAATGCAATTTGGCAACCGGCAATGTAATTAGCATGCCGAATATTACTTGGAATGTGAATTGGAACGAAATCGCCAATAGGTAAGACCATTTTACAATTTGGGCGCAAGTTAGAAGCAGAGCCTAAGGTGTAAATTATCGATAGTCCATATCTCGGAAACTATAAGAGATAATTCAATTTGGCAACCGGCAATGTAATTAGCATGCCGAATATTACTTGGAATGTGAATTGGAACGAAATCGCCAATAGATAAGACCATTTTACAATTTGGGCCCAAGTTAGAAGCAGAGCCTAAGGTGTAAATTATCGATAGTCCATATCTCGGAAACTATAAGAGTTAATGCAATTTGGCAACCGGCAATGTAATTAGCATGCCGAATATTACTTGGAATGTGAATTGGAACGAAATCGCCAATAGATAAGACCATTTTACAATTTGGGCCCAAGTTAGAAGCAGAGCCTAAGGTGTAAAATATCGATAGTCCATATCTCGGAAACTATAAGAGATAATGCAATTTGGCAACCGGCAATGTAATTAGCATGCCGAATATTACTTGGAATGTGAATTGGAACGAAATCGCCAATAGATAAGACCATTTTACAATTTGGGCCCAAGTTAGAAGCAGAGCCTAAGGTGTAAATTATCGATAGTCCATATCTCGGAAACTATAAGAGTTAATGCAATTTGGCAACCGGCAATGTAATTAGCATGCCGAATATTACTTGGAATGTGAATTGGAACGAAATCGCCAATAGGTAAAACCATTTTACAATTTGGGCCCAAGTTAGAAGCAGAGCCTAAGGTGTAAATTATCGATAGTCCATATCTCGGAAACTATAAGAGATAATTCAATTTGGCAACCGGCAATGTAATTAGCATGCCGAATATTACTTGGAATGTGAATTGGAACGAAATCGCCAATAGATAAGACCATTTTACAATTTGGGCCCAAGTTAGAAGCAGAGCCTAAGGTGTAAATTATCGATAGTCCATATCTCGGAAACTATAAGAGATAATGCAATTTGGCAACCGGCAATGTAATTAGCATGCCGAATATTACTTGGAATGTGAATTGGAACGAAATCGCCAATAGATAAGACCATTTTACAATTTGGGCCCAAGTTAGAAGCAGAGCCTAAGGTGTAAATTATCGATAGTCCATATCTCGGAAACTATAAGAGATAATGCAATTTGGCAACCGGCAATGTAATTAGCATGCCGAATATTACTTGGAATGTGAATTGGAACGAAATCGCCAATAGATAAGGCCATTTTACAATTTGGGCCCAAGTTAGAAGCAGAGCCTAAGGTGTAAATTATCGATAGTCCATATCTCGGAAACTATAAGAGATAATGCAATTTGGCAACCGGCAATGTAATTAGCATGCCGAATATTACTTGGAATGTGAATTGGAACGAAATCGCCAATAGATAAGACCATTTTACAATTTGGGCCCAAGTTAGAAGCAGAGCCTAAGGTGTAAATTATCGATAGTCCATATCTCGGAAACTATAAGAGATAATGCAATTTGGCAACCGGTAATGTAATTAGCATGCCGAATATTACTTGGAATGTGAATTGGAACGAAATCGCCAATAGATAAGACCATTTTACAATTTGGGCCCAAGTTAGAAGCAGAGCCTAAGGTGTAAATTATCGATAGTCCATATCTCGGAAACTATAAGAGATAATGCAATTTGGCAACCGGCAATGTAATTAGCATGCCGAATATTACTTGGAATGTGAATTGGAACGAAATCGCCAATAGATAAGACCATTTTACAATTTGGGCCCAAGTTAGAAGCAGAGCCTAAGGTGTAAATTATCGATAGTCCATATCTCGGAAACTATAAGAGATAATGCAATTTGGCAACTGGCAATGTAATTAGCATGCCGAATATTACTTGGAATGTGAATTGGAACGAAATCGCCAATAGATAAGACCATTTTACAATTTGGGCCCAAGTTAGAATCAGAGCCTAAGGTGTAAATTATTGATAGTCCATATCTCGGAAACTATAAGAGATAATGCAATTTCGCAACCGGCAATGTAATTAGCATGCCGAATATCATTTGGAATGTGAATTGGGACGAAATCGCCAATAGATAAGACCATTTTACAATTTGGGCCCAAGTTAGAAGCAGAGCCTAAGGTGTAAATTATCGATAGTCCATATCTCGGAAACTATAAGAGATAATGCAATTTGGCAACCGGCAATGTAATTAGCATGCCGAATATTACTTGGAATGTGAATTGGAACGAAATCGCCAATAGATAAGACCATTTTACAATTTGGGCCCAAGTTAGAAGCAGAGCCTAAAGTGTAAATTATCGATAGTCCATATCTCGGAAACTATAAGAGATAATGCAATTTGGCAACCGGCAATGTAATTAGCATGCCGAATATTACTTGGAATGTGAATTGGAACGAAATCGCCAATAGATAAGACCATTTTACAATTTGGGCCCAAGTTAGAAGCAGAGCCTAAGGTGTAAATTATCGATAGTCCATATCTCGGAAACTATAAGAGATAATGCAATTTGGCAACCGGCAATGTAATTAGCATGCCGAATATTACTTGGAATGTGAATTGGAACGAAATCGCCAATAGATAAGACCATTTTACAATTTGGGCCCAAGTTAGAAGCAGAGCCTAAGGTGTAAATTATCGATAGTCCATATCTCGGAAACTATAAGAGATAATGCAATTTGGCAACCGGCAATGTAATTAGCATGCCGAATATTACTTGGAATGTGAATTGGAACGAAATCGCCAATAGGTAAGACCATTTTACAATTTGGGCCCAAGTTAGAAGCAGAGCCTAAGGTGTAAATTATCGATAGTCCATATCTCGGAAACTATAAGAGATAATTCAATTTGGCAACCGGCAATGTAATTAGCATGCCGAATATTACTTGGAATGTGAATTGGAACGAAATCGCCAATAGATAAGACCATTTTACAATTTGGGCCCAAGTTAGAAGCAGAGCCTAAGGTGTAAATTATCGATAGTCCATATCTCGGAAACTATAAGAGTTAATGCAATTTGGCAACCGGCAATGTAATTAGCATGCCGAATATTACTTGGAATGTGAATTGGAACGAAATCGCCAATAGATAAGACCATTTTACAATTTGGGCCCAAGTTAGAAGCAGAGCCTAAGGTGTAAAATATCGATAGTCCATATCTCGGAAACTATAAGAGATAATGCAATTTGGCAACCGGCAATGTAATTAGCATGCCGAATATTACTTGGAATGTGAATTGGAACGAAATCGCCAATAGATAAGACCATTTTACAATTTGGGCCTAAGTTAGAAGCAGAGCCTAAGGTGTAAATTATCGATAGTCCATATCTCGGAAACTATAAGAGTTAATGCAATTTGGCAACCGGCAATGTAATTAGCATGCCGAATATTACTTGGAATGTGAATTGGAACGAAATCGCCAATAGGTAAAACCATTTTACAATTTGGGCCCAAGTTAGAAGCAGAGCCTAAGGTGTAAATTATCGATAGTCCATATCTCGGAAACTATAAGAGATAATTCAATTTGGCAACCGGCAATGTAATTAGCATGCCGAATATTACTTGGAATGTGAATTGGAACGAAATCGCCAATAGATAAGACCATTTTACAATTTGGGCCCAAGTTAGAAGCAGAGCCTAAGGTGTAAATTATCGATAGTCCATATCTCGGAAACTATAAGAGATAATGCAATTTGGCAACCGGCAATGTAATTAGCATGCCGAATATTACTTGGAATGTGAATTGGAACGAAATCGCCAATAGATAAGACCATTTTACAATTTGGGCCCAAGTTAGAAGCAGAGCCTAAGGTGTAAATTATCGATAGTCCATATCTCGGAAACTATAAGAGATAATGCAATTTGGCAACCGGCAATGTAATTAGCATGCCGAATATTACTTGGAATGTGAATTGGAACGAAATCGCCAATAGATAAGACCATTTTACAATTTGGGCCCAAGTTAGAAGCAGAGCCTAAGGTGTAAATTATCGATAGTCCATATCTCGGAAACTATAAGAGATAATGCAATTTGGCAACCGGCAATGTAATTAGCATGCCGAATATTACTTGGAATGTGAATTGGAACGAAATCGCCAATAGATAAGACCATTTTACAATTTGGGCCCAAGTTAGAAGCAGAGCCTAAGGTGTAAATTATCGATAGTCCATATCTCGGAAACTATAAGAGATAATGCAATTTGGCAACCGGTAATGTAATTAGCATGCCGAATATTACTTGGAATGTGAATTGGAACGAAATCGCCAATAGATAAGACCATTTTACAATTTGGGCCCAAGTTAGAAGCAGAGCCTAAGGTGTAAATTATCGATAGTCCATATCTCGGAAACTATAAGAGATAATGCAATTTGGCAACCGGCAATGTAATTAGCATGCCGAATATTACTTGGAATGTGAATTGGAACGAAATCGCCAATAGATAAGACCATTTTACAATTTGGGCCCAAGTTAGAAGCAGAGCCTAAGGTGTAAATTATCGATAGTCCATATCTCGGAAACTATAAGAGATAATGCAATTTGGCAACTGGCAATGTAATTAGCATGCCGAATATTACTTGGAATGTGAATTGGAACGAAATCGCCAATAGATATGACCATTTTACAATTTGGGCCCAAGTTAGAATCAGAGCCTAAGGTGTAAATTATTGATAGTCCATATCTCGGAAACTATAAGAGATAATGCAATTTCGCAACCGGCAATGTAATTAGCATGCCGAATATCATTTGGAATGTGAATTGGGACGAAATCGCCAATAGATAAGACCATTTTACAATTTGGGCCCAAGTTAGAAGCAGAGCCTAAGGTGTAAATTATCGATAGTCCATATCTCGGAAACTATAAGAGATAATGCAATTTGGCAACCGGCAATGTAATTAGCATGCCGAATATTACTTGGAATGTGAATTGGAACGAAATCGCCAATAGATAAGACCATTTTACAATTTGGGCCCAAGTTAGAAGCAGAGCCTAAAGTGTAAATTATCGATAGTCCATATCTCGGAAACTATAAGAGATAATGCAATTTGGCAACCGGCAATGTAATTAGCATGCCGAATATTACTTGGAATGTGAATTGGAACGAAATCGCCAATAGATAAGACCATTTTACAATTTGGGCCCAAGTTAGAAGCAGAGCCTAAGGTGTAAATTATCGATAGTCCATATCTCGGAAACTATAAGAGATAATGCAATTTGGCAACCGGCAATGTAATTAGCATGCCGAATATTACTTGGAATGTGAATTGGAACGAAATCGCCAATAGATAAGACCATTTTACAATTTGGGCCCAAGTTAGAAGCAGAGCCTAAGGTGTAAATTATCGATAGTCCATATCTCGGAAACTATAAGAGTTAATGCAATTTGGCAACCGCAATGTAATTAGCATGCCGAATATTACTTGGAATGTGAATTGGAACGAAATCGCCAATAGATAAGACCATTTTACAATTTGGGCCCAAGTTAGAAGCAGAGCCTAAGGTGTAAATTATCGATAGTCCATATATCGGAAACTATAAGAGATAATGCAATTTGGCAACCGGCAATGTAATTAGCATGCCGAATATTACTTGGAATGTGAATTGGAACGAAATCGCCAATAGATAAGACCATTTTACAATTTGGGCCCAAGTTAGAAGCAGAGCCTAAGGTGTAAATTATCGATAGTCCATATCTCGGAAACTATAAGAGATAATGCAATTTGGCAACCGGCAATGTAATTAGCATGCCGAATATTACTTGGAATGTGAATTGGAACGAAATCGCCAATAGGTAAGACCATTTTACAATTTGGGCCCAAGTTAGAAGCAGAGCCTAAGGTGTAAATTATCGATAGTCCATATCTCGGAAACTATAAGAGATAATTCAATTTGGCAACCGGCAATGTAATTAGCATGCCGAATATTACTTGGAATGTGAATTGGAACGAAATCGCCAATAGATAAGACCATTTTACAATTTGGGCCCAAGTTAGAAGCAGAGCCTAAGGTGTAAATTATCGATAGTCCATATCTCGGAAACTATAAGAGTTAATGCAATTTGGCAACCGGCAATGTAATTAGCATGCCGAATATTACTTGGAATGTGGATTGGAACGAAATCGCCAATAGATAAGACCATTTTACAATTTGGGCCCAAGTTAGAAGCAGAGCCTAAGGTGTAAAATATCGATAGTCCATATCTCGGAAACTATAAGAGATAATGCAATTTGGCAACCGGCAATGTAATTAGCATGCCGAATATTACTTGGAATGTGAATTGGAACGAAATCGCCAATAGATAAGACCATTTTACAATTTGGGCCCAAGTTAGAAGCAGAGCCTAAGGTGTAAATTATCGATAGTCCATATCTCGGAAACTATAAGAGTTAATGCAATTTGGCAACCGGCAATGTAATTAGCATGCCGAATATTACTTGGAATGTGAATTGGAACGAAATCGCCAATAGGTAAAACCATTTTACAATTTGGGCCCAAGTTAGAAGCAGAGCCTAAGGTGTAAATTATCGATAGTCCATATCTCGGAAACTATAAGAGATAATTCAATTTGGCAACCGGCAATGTAATTAGCATGCCGAATATTACTTGGAATGTGAATTGGAACGAAATCGCCAATAGATAAGACCATTTTACAATTTGGGCCCAAGTTAGAAGCAGAGCCTAAGGTGTAAATTATCGATAGTCCATATCTCGGAAACTATAAGAGATAATGCAATTTGGCAACCGGCAATGTAATTAGCATGCCGAATATTACTTGGAATGTGAATTGGAACGAAATCGCCAATAGATAAGACCATTTTACAATTTGGGCCCAAGTTAGAAGCAGAGCCTAAGGTGTAAATTATCGATAGTCCATATCTCGGAAACTATAAGAGATAATGCAATTTGGCAACCGGCAATGTAATTAGCATGCCGAATATTACTTGGAATGTGAATTGGAACGAAATCGCCAATAGATAAGACCATTTTACAATTTGGGCCCAAGTTAGAAGCAGAGCCTAAGGTGTAAATTATCGATAGTCCATATCTCGGAAACTATAAGAGATAATGCAATTTGGCAACCGGCAATGTAATTAGCATGCCGAATATTACTTGGAATGTGAATTGGAACGAAATCGCCAATAGATAAGACCATTTTACAATTTGGGCCCAAGTTAGAAGCAGAGCCTAAGGTGTAAATTATCGATAGTCCATATCTCGGAAACTATAAGAGATAATGCAATTTGGCAACCGGCAATGTAATTAGCATGCCGAATATTACTTGGAATGTGAATTGGAACGAAATCGCCAATAGATAAGACCATTTTACAATTTGGGCCCAAGTTAGAAGCAGAGCTTAAGGTGTAAATTATCGATAGTCCATATCTCGGAAACTATAAGAGATAATGCAATTTGGCAACCGGCAATGTAATTAGCATGCCGAGTATTACTTGGAATGTGAATTGGAACGAAATCGCCAATAGATAAGACCATTTTACAATTTGGGCCCAAGTTAGAAGCAGAGCCTAAGGTGTAAATTATCGATAGTCCATATCTCGGGAACTATAAGAGATAATGCAATTTGGCAACCGGCAATGTAATTAGCATGCCGAATATTACTTGGAATGTGAATTGGAACGAAATCGCCAATAGATAAGACCATTTTACAATTTGGGCCCAAGTTAGAAGCAGAGCCTAAGGTGTAAATTATCGATAGTCCATATCTCGGAAACTATAAGAGATAATACAATTTGGCAACCGGCAATGTAATTAGCATGCCGAGTATTACTTGGAATGTGAATTGGAACGAAATCGCCAATAGATAAGACCATTTTACAATTTGGGCCCAAGTTAGAAGCAGAGCCTAAGGTGTAAATTATCGATAGTCCATATCTCGGAAACTATAAGAGATAATGCAATTTGGCAACCGGCAATGTAATTAGCATGCCGAATATTACTTGGAATGTGAATTGGAACGAAATCGCCAATAGATAAGACCATTTTACAATTTGGGCCCAAGTTAGAAGCAGAGCCTAAGGTGTAAATTATCGATAGTCCATATCTCGGAAACTATAAGAGATAATGCAATTTGGCAACCGGCAATGTAATTAGCATGCCGAATATTACTTGGTATGTGAATTGGAACGAAATCGCCAATAGATAAGACCATTTTACAATTTGGGCCCAAGTTAGAAGCAGAGCCTAAGGTGTAAATTATTGATAGTGCATATCTCGGAAACTATAAGAGATAATGCAATTTCGCAACCGGCAATGTAATTAGCATGCCGAATATCACTTGGAATGTGAATTGGGACGAAATCGCCAATAGATAAGACCATTTTACAATTTGGGCCCAAGTTAGAAGCAGAGCCTAAGGTGTAAATTATCGATAGTCCATATCTCGGAAACTATAAGAGATAATGCAATTTGGCAACCGGCAATGTAATTAGCATGCCGAATATTACTTGGAATGTTAATTGGAACGAAATCGCCAATAGATAAGACCATTTTACAATTTGGGCCCAAGTTAGAAGCAGAGCCTAAGGTGTAAATTATCGATAGTCCATATCTCGGAAACTATAAGAGATAATGCAATTTGGCAACCGGCAATGTAATTAGCATGCCGAATATTACTTGGAATGTGAATTGGAACGAGATCGCCAATAGGTAAGACCATTTTACAATTTGGGCCCAAGTTAGAAGCAGAGCCTAAGGTGTAAATTATCGATAGTCCATATCTCGGAAACTATAAGAGATAATTCAATTTGGCAACCGGCAATGTAATTAGCATGCCGAATATTACTTGGAATGTGAATTGGAACGAAATCGCCAATAGATAAGACCATTTTACAATTTGGGCCCAAGTTAGAAGCAGAGCCTAAGGTGTAAATTATCGATAGTCCATATCTCGGAAACTATAAGAGATAATGCAATTTGGCAACCGGCAATGTAATTAGCATGCCGAATATTACTTGGAATGTGAATTGGAACGAAATCGCCAATAGATAAGACCATTTTACGATTTGGGCCCAAGTTAGAAGCAGTTCCTAAGGTGTAAATTATCGATAGTCCATATCTCGGAAACTATAAGAGATAATGCAATTTGGCAACCGGCAATGTAATTAGCATGCCGAATATTACTTGGAATGTGAATTGGAACGAAATCGCCAATAGATAAGACCATTTTACAATTTGGGCCCAAGTTATAAGCAGAGCCTATGGTGTAAATTATCGATAGTCCATATCTCGGAAACTATAAGAGATAATGCAATTTGGCAACCGGCAATGTAATTAGCATGCCGAATATTACTTGGAATGTGAATTGGAACGAAATCGCCAATAGATAAGACCATTTTACAATTTGGGCCCAAGTTAGAAGCAGAGCCTAAGGTGTAAATTATCGATAGTCCATATCTCGGAAACTATAAGAGTTAATGCAATTTGGCAACCGCAATGTAATTAGCATGCCGAATATTACTTGGAATGTGAATTGGAACGAAATCGCCAATAGATAAGACCATTTTACAATTTGGGCCCAAGTTAGAAGCAGAGCCTAAGGTGTAAATTATCGATAGTCCATATATCGGAAACTATAAGAGATAATGCAATTTGGCAACCGGCAATGTAATTAGCATGCCGAATATTACTTGGAATGTGAATTGGAACGAAATCGCCAATAGATAAGACCATTTTACAATTTGGGCCCAAGTTAGAAGCAGAGCCTAAGGTGTAAATTATCGATAGTCCATATCTCGGAAACTATAAGAGATAATGCAATTTGGCAACCGGCAATGTAATTAGCATGCCGAATATTACTTGGAATGTGAATTGGAACGAAATCGCCAATAGGTAAGACCATTTTACAATTTGGGCCCAAGTTAGAAGCAGAGCCTAAGGTGTAAATTATCGATAGTCCATATCTCGGAAACTATAAGAGATAATTCAATTTGGCAACCGGCAATGTAATTAGCATGCCGAATATTACTTGGAATGTGAATTGGAACGAAATCGCCAATAGATAAGACCATTTTACAATTTGGGCCCAAGTTAGAAGCAGAGCCTAAGGTGTAAATTATCGATAGTCCATATCTCGGAAACTATAAGAGTTAATGCAATTTGGCAACCGGCAATGTAATTAGCATGCCGAATATTACTTGGAATGTGAATTGGAACGAAATCGCCAATAGATAAGACCATTTTACAATTTGGGCCCAAGTTAGAAGCAGAGCCTAAGGTGTAAAATATCGATAATCCATATCTCGGAAACTATAAGAGATAATGCAATTTGGCAACCGGCAATGTAATTAGCATGCCGAATATTACTTGGAATGTGAATTGGAACGAAATCGCCAATAGATAAGACCATTTTACAATTTGGGCCCAAGTTAGAAGCAGAGCCTAAGGTGTAAATTATCGATAGTCCATATCTCGGAAACTATAAGAGTTAATGCAATTTGGCAACCGGCAATGTAATTAGCATGCCGAATATTACTTGGAATGTGAATTGGAACGAAATCGCCAATAGGTAAAACCATTTTACAATTTGGGCCCAAGTTAGAAGCAGAGCCTAAGGTGTAAATTATCGATAGTCCATATCTCGGAAACTATAAGAGATAATTCAATTTGGCAACCGGCAATGTAATTAGCATGCCGAATATTACTTGGAATGTGAATTGGAACGAAATCGCCAATAGATAAGACCATTTTACAATTTGGGCCCAAGTTAGAAGCAGAGCCTAAGGTGTAAATTATCGATAGTCCATATCTCGGAAACTATAAGAGATAATGCAATTTGGCAACCGGCAATGTAATTAGCATGCCGAATATTACTTGGAATGTGAATTGGAACGAAATCGCCAATAGATAAGACCATTTTACAATTTGGGCCCAAGTTAGAAGCAGAGCCTAAGGTGTAAATTATCGATAGTCCATATCTCGGAAACTATAAGAGATAATGCAATTTGGCAACCGGCAATGTAATTAGAATGCCGAATATTACTTGGAATGTGAATTGGAACGAAATCGCCAATAGATAAGACCATTTTACAATTTGGGCCCAAGTTAGAAGCAGAGCCTAAGGTGTAAATTATCGATAGTCCATATCTCGGAAACTATAAGAGATAATGCAATTTGGCAACCGGCAATGTAATTAGCATGCCGAATATTACTTGGAATGTGAATTGGAACGAAATCGCCAATAGATAAAACCATTTTACAATTTGGGCCCAAGTTAGAAGCAGAGCCTAAGGTGTAAATTATCGATAGTCCATATCTCGGAAACTATAAGAGATAATGCAATTTGGCAACCGGCAATGTAATTAGCATGCCGAATATTACTTGGAATGTGAATTGGAACGAAATCGCCAATAGATAAGACCATTTTACAATTTGGGCCCAAGTTAGAAGCAGAGCTTAAGGTGTAAATTATCGATAGTCCATATCTCGGAAACTATAAGAGATAATGCAATTTGGCAACCGGCAATGTAATTAGCATGCCGAGTATTACTTGGAATGTGAATTGGAACGAAATCGCCAATAGATAAGACCATTTTACAATTTGGGCCCAAGTTAGAAGCAGAGCCTAAGGTGTAAATTATCGATAGTCCATATCTCGGAAACTATAAGAGATAATGCAATTTGGCAACCGGCAATGTAATTAGCATGCCGAATATTACTTGGAATGTGAATTGGAACGAAATCGCCAATAGATAAGACCATTTTACAATTTGGGCCCAAGTTAGAAGCAGAGCCTAAGGTGTAAATTATCGATAGTCCATATCTCGGAAACTATAAGAGATAATACAATTTGGCAACCGGCAATGTAATTAGCATGCCGAGTATTACTTGGAATGTGAATTGGAACGAAATCGCCAATAGATAAGACCATTTTACAATTTGGGCCCAAGTTAGAAGCAGAGCCTAAGGTGTAAATTATCGATAGTCCATATCTCGGAAACTATAAGAGATAATGCAATTTGGCAACCGGCAATGTAATTAGCATGCCGAATATTACTTGGAATGTGAATTGGAACGAAATCGCCAATAGATAAGACCATTTTACAATTTGGGCCCAAGTTAGAAGCAGAGCCTAAGGTGTAAATTATCGATAGTCCATATCTCGGAAAATATAAGAGATAATGCAATTTGGCAACCGGCAATGTAATTAGCATGCCGAATATTACTTGGTATGTGAATTGGAACGAAATCGCCAATAGATAAGACCATTTTACAATTTGGGCCCAAGTTAGAAGCAGAGCCTAAGGTGTAAATTATTGATAGTGCATATCTCGGAAACTATAAGAAATAATGCAATTTCGCAACCGGCAATGTAATTAGCATGCCGAATATCACTTGGAATGTGAATTGGGACGAAATCGCCAATAGATAAGACCATTTTACAATTTGGGCCCAAGTTAGAAGCAGAGCCTAAGGTGTAAATTATCGATAGTCCATATCTCGGAAACTATAAGAGATAATGCAATTTGGCAACCGGCAATGTAATTAGCATGCCGAATATTACTTGGAATGTTAATTGGAACGAAATCGCCAATAGATAAGACCATTTTACAATTTGGGCCCAAGTTAGAAGCAGAGCCTAAGGTGTAAATTATCGATAGTCCATATCTCGGAAACTATAAGAGATAATGCAATTTGGCAACCGGCAATGTAATTAGCATGCCGAATATTACTTGGAATGTGAATTGGAACGAGATCGCCAATAGGTAAGACCATTTTACAATTTGGGCCCAAGTTAGAAGCAGAGCCTAAGGTGTAAATTATCGATAGTCCATATCTCGGAAACTATAAGAGATAATTCAATTTGGCAACCGGCAATGTAATTAGCATGCCGAATATTACTTGGAATGTGAATTGGAACGAAATCGCCAATAGATAAGACCATTTTACAATTTGGGCCCAAGTTAGAAGCAGAGCCTAAGGTGTAAATTATCGATAGTCCATATCTCGGAAACTATAAGAGATAATGCAATTTGGCAACCGGCAATGTAATTAGCATGCCGAATATTACTTGGAATGTGAATTGGAACGAAATCGCCAATAGATAAGACCATTTTACGATTTGGGCCCAAGTTAGAAGCAGTTCCTAAGGTGTAAATTATCGATAGTCCATATCTCGGAAACTATAAGAGATAATGCAATTTGGCAACCGGCAATGTAATTAGCATGCCGAATATTACTTGGAATGTGAATTGGAACGAAATCGCCAATAGATAAGACCATTTTACAATTTGGGCCCAAGTTAGAAGCAGAGCCTAAGGTGTAAATTATTGATAGTCCATATCTCGGAAACTATAAGAGATAATGCAATTTCGCAACCGGCAATGTAATTAGCATGCCGAATATTACTTGGAATGTGAATTGGAACGAAATCGCCAATAGATAAGACCATTTTACAATTTGGGCCCAAGTTAGAAGCAGAGCCTAAGGTGTAAATTATTGATAGTCCATATCTCGGAAACTATAAGAGATAATGCAATTTGGCAACCGGCAATGTAATTAGCATGCCGAATATTACTTGGAATGTGAATTGGAACGAAATCGCCAATAGATAAGACCATTTTACAATTTGGGCCCAAGTTAGAAACAGAGCCTAAGGTGTAAATTATCGATAGTCCATATCTCGGAAACTATAAGAGATAATGCAATTTGGCAACCGGCAATGTAATTAGCATGCCGAATATTACTTGGAATGTGAATTGGAACGAAATCGCCAATAGATAAGACCATTTTACAATTTGGGCCCAAGTTAGAAGCAGAGCCTAAGGTTTAAATTATTGATAATGCAATTTCGCAACCGGCAATGTAATTAGCATGCCGAATATCACTTGGAATGTGAATTGGGACTAAATCGCCAATAGATAAGACCATTTTACAATTTGGGCCCAAGTTAGAAGCAGAGCCTAAGGTGTAAATTATCGATAGTCCATATCTCGGAAACTATAAGAGATAATGCAATTTGGCAACCGGCAATGTAATTAGCATGCCGAATATTACTTGGAATGTGAATTGGAACGAAATCGCCAATAGATAAGACCATTTTACAATTTGGGCCCAAGTTAGAAGCAGAGCCTAAAGTGTAAATTATCGATAGTCCATATCTCGTAAACTATAAGAGATAATGCAATTTGGCAACCGGCAATGTAATTAGCATGCGGAATATTACTTGGAATGTGAATTGGAACGAAATCGCCAATAGATAAGACCATTTTACAATTTGGGCCCAAGTTAGAAGCAGAGCCTAAGGTGTAAATTATCGATAGTCCATATCTCGGAAACTATAAGAGATAATGCAATTTGGCAACCGGCAATGTAATTAGCATGCCGAATATTACTTGGAATGTGAATTGGAACGAAATCGCCAATAGATAAGACCATTTTACAATTTGGGCCCAAGTTATAAGCAGAGCCTATGGTGTAAATTATCGATAGTCCATATCTCGGAAACTATAAGAGATAATGCAATTTGGCAACCGGCAATGTAATTAGCATGCCGAATATTACTTGGAATGTGAATTGGAACGAAATCGCCAATAGATAAGACCATTTTACAATTTGGGCCCAAGTTAGAAGCAGAGCCTAAGGTGTAAATTATCGATAGTCCATATCTCGGAAACTATAAGAGATAATGCAATTTGGCAACCGGCAATGTAATTAGCATGCCGAATATTACTTGGAATGTGAATTGGAACGAAATCGCCAATAGATAAGACCATTTTACAATTTGGGCCCAAGTTAGAAGCAGAGCCTAAGGTGTAAATTATCGATAGTCCATATCTCGGAAACTATAAGAGATAATGCAATTTGGCAACCGGCAATGTAATTAGCATGCCGAATATTACTTGGAATGTGAATTGGAACGAAATCGCCAATAGGTAAGACCATTTTACAATTTGGGCCCAAGTTAGAAGCAGAGCCTAAGGTGTAAATTATCGATAGTCCATATCTCGGAAACTATAAGAGATAATTCAATTTGGCAATCGGCAATGTAATTAGCATGCCGAATATTACTTGGAATGTGAATTGGAACGAAATCGCCAATAGATAAGACCATTTTACAATTTGGGCCCAAGTTAGAAGCAGAGCCTAAGGTGTAAATTATCGATAGTCCATATCTCGGAAACTATAAGAGTTAATGCAATTTGGCAACCGGCAATGTAATTAGCATGCCGAATATTACTTGGAATGTGAATTGGAACGAAATCGCCAATAGATAAGACCATTTTACAATTTGGGCCCAAGTTAGAAGCAGAGCCTAAGGTGTAAATTATCGATAGTCCATATCTCGGAAACTATAAGAGATAATGCAATTTGGCAACCGGCAATGTAATTAGCATGCCGAATATTACTTGGAATGTGAATTGGAACGAGATCGCCAATAGGTAAGACCATTTTACAATTTGGGCCCAAGTTAGAAGCAGAGCCTAAGGTGTAAATTATCGATAGTCCATATCTCGGAAACTATAAGAGATAATTCAATTTGGCAACCGGCAATGTAATTAGCATGCCGAATATTACTTGGAATGTGAATTGGAACGAAATCGCCAATAGATAAGACCATTTTACAATTTGGGCCCAAGTTAGAAGCAGAGCCTAAGGTGTAAATTATCGATAGTCCATATCTCGGAAACTATAAGAGATAATGCAATTTGGCAACCGGCAATGTAATTAGCATGCCGAATATTACTTGGAATGTGAATTGGAACGAAATCGCCAATAGATAAGACCATTTTACGATTTGGGCCCAAGTTAGAAGCAGTTCCTAAGGTGTAAATTATCGATAGTCCATATCTCGGAAACTATAAGAGATAATGCAATTTGGCAACCGGCAATGTAATTAGCATGCCGAATATTACTTGGAATGTGAATTGGAACGAAATCGCCAATAGATAAGACCATTTTACAATTTGGGCCCAAGTTAGAAGCAGAGCCTAAGGTGTAAATTATTGATAGTCCATATCTCGGAAACTATAAGAGATAATGCAATTTCGCAACCGGCAATGTAATTAGCATGCCGAATATTACTTGGAATGTGAATTGGAACGAAATCGCCAATAGATAAGACCATTTTACAATTTGGGCCCAAGTTAGAAGCAGAGCCTAAGGTGTAAATTATTGATAGTCCATATCTCGGAAACTATAAGAGATAATGCAATTTGGCAACCGGCAATGTAATTAGCATGCCGAATATTACTTGGAATGTGAATTGGAACGAAATCGCCAATAGATAAGACCATTTTACAATTTGGGCCCAAGTTAGAAACAGAGCCTAAGGTGTAAATTATCGATAGTCCATATCTCGGAAACTATAAGAGATAATGCAATTTGGCAACTGGCAATGTAATTAGCATGCCGAATATTACTTGGAATGTGAATTGGAACGAAATCGCCAATAGATAAGACCATTTTACAATTTGGGCCCAAGTTAGAAGCAGAGCCTAAGGTGTAAATTATCGATAGTCCATATCTCGGAAACTATAAAAGATAATGCAAGTTGGCAACTGGCAATGTAATTAGCATGCCGAATATTACTTGAAATGTGAATTGGAACGAAATCGCCAATAGATAAGACCATTTTACAATTTGGGCCCAAGTTAGAAGCAGAGCCTAAGGTGTAAATTATTGATAATGCAATTTCGCAACCGGCAATGTAATTAGCATGCCGAATATTACTTGGAATGTGAATTGGAACGAAATCGCCAATAGATAAGACCATTTTACAATTTGGGCCCAAGTTAGAAGCAGAGCCTAAGGTGTAAATTATCGATAGTCCATATCTCGGAAACTATAAGAGATAATGCAATTTGGCAACCGGCAATGTAATTAGCATGCCGAATATTACTTGGAATGTGAATTGGAACGAAATCGCCAATAGATAAGACCATTTTACAATTTGGGCCCAAGTTAGAAGCAGAGCTTAAGGTGTAAATTATCGATAGTCCATATCTCGGAAACTATAAGAGATAATGCAATTTGGCAACCGGCAATGTAATTAGCATGCCGAGTATTACTTGGAATGTGAATTGGAACGAAATCGCCAATAGATAAGACCATTTTACAATTTGGGCCCAAGTTAGAAGCAGAGCCTAAGGTGTAAATTATCGATAGTCCATATCTCGGAAACTATAAGAGATAATGCAATTTGGCAACCGGCAATGTAATTAGCATGCCGAATATTACTTGGAATGTGAATTGGAACGAAATCGCCAATAGATAAGACCATTTTACAATTTGGGCCCAAGTTAGAAGCAGAGCCTAAGGTGTAAATTATCGATAGTCCATATCTCGGAAACTATAAGAGATAATACAATTTGGCAACCGGCAATGTAATTAGCATGCCGAGTATTACTTGGAATGTGAATTGGAACGAAATCGCCAATAGATAAGACCATTTTACAATTTGGGCCCAAGTTAGAAGCAGAGCCTAAGGTGTAAATTATCGATAGTCCATATCTCGGAAACTATAAGAGATAATGCAATTTGGCAACCGGCAATGTAATTAGCATGCCGAATATTACTTGGAATGTGAATTGGAACGAAATCGCCAATAGATAAGACCATTTTACAATTTGGGCCCAAGTTAGAAGCAGAGCCTAAGGTGTAAATTATCGATAGTCCATATCTCGGAAACTATAAGAGATAATGCAATTTGGCAACCGGCAATGTAATTAGCATGCCGAATATTACTTGGTATGTGAATTGGAACGAAATCGCCAATAAATAAGACCATTTTACAATTTGGGCCCAAGTTAGAAGCAGAGCCTAAGGTGTAAATTATTGATCGTGCATATCTCGGAAACTATAAGAGATAATGCAATTTCGCAACCGGCAATGTAATTAGCATGCCGAATATCACTTGGAATGTGAATTGGGACGAAATCGCCAATAGATAAGACCATTTTACAATTTGGGCCCAAGTTAGAAGCAGAGCCTAAGGTGTAAATTATCGATAGTCCATATCTCGGAAACTATAAGAGATAATGCAATTTGGCAACCGGCAATGTAATTAGCATGCCGAATATTACTTGGAATGTTAATTGGAACGAAATCGCCAATAGATAAGACCATTTTACAATTTGGGCCCAAGTTAGAAGCAGAGCCTAAGGTGTAAATTATCGATAGTCCATATCTCGGAAACTATAAGAGATAATTCAATTTGGCAACCGGCAATGTAATTAGCATGCCGAATATTACTTGGAATGTGAATTGGAACGAGATCGCCAATAGGTAAGACCATTTTACAATTTGGGCCCAAGTTAGAAGCAGAGCCTAAGGTGTAAATTATCGATCGATGGACGAACCTAATTATCGATAGTCCATATATCGGAAACTATAAGAGATAATGCAATTTGGCAACCGGCAATGTAATTAGCATGCCGAATATTACTTGGAATGTGAATTGGAACGAAATCGCCAATAGATAAGACCATTTTACAATTTGGGCCCAAGTTAGAAGCAGAGCCTAAGGTGTAAATTATCGATAGTCCATATCTCGGAAACTATAAGAGATAATGCAATTTGGCAACCGGCAATGTAATTAGCATGCCGAATATTACTTGGAATGTGAATTGGAACGAAATCGCCAATAGATAAGACCATTTTACAATTTGGGCCCAAGTTAGAAGCAGAGCCTAAGGTGTAAATTATCGATAGTCCATATCTCGGAAACTATAAGAGATAATGCAATTTGGCAACCGGCAATGTAATTAGCATGCCGAATATTACTTGGAATGTGAATTGGAACGAAATCGCCAATAGGTAAGACCATTTTACAATTTGGGCCCAAGTTAGAAGCAGAGCCTAAGGTGTAAATTATCGATAGTCCATATCTCGGAAACTATAAGAGATAATTCAATTTGGCAACCGGCAATGTAATTAGCATGCCGAATATTACTTGGAATGTGAATTGGAACGAAATCGCCAATAGATAAGACCATTTTACAATTTGGGCCCAAGTTAGAAGCAGAGCCTAAGGTGTAAATTATCGATAGTCCATATCTCGGAAACTATAAGAGTTAATGCAATTTGGCAACCGGCAATGTAATTAGCATGCCGAATATTACTTGGAATGTGAATTGGAACGAAATCGCCAATAGATAAGACCATTTTACAATTTGGGCCCAAGTTAGAAGCAGAGCCTAAGGTGTAAAATATCGATAATCCATATCTCGGAAACTATAAGAGATAATGCAATTTGGCAACCGGCAATGTAATTAGCATGCCGAATATTACTTGGAATGTGAATTGGAACGAAATCGCCAATAGATAAGACCATTTTACAATTTGGGCCCAAGTTAGAAGCAGAGCCTAAGGTGTAAATTATCGATAGTCCATATCTCGGAAACTATAAGAGTTAATGCAATTTGGCAACCGGCAATGTAATTAGCATGCCGAATATTACTTGGAATGTGAATTGGAACGAAATCGCCAATAGGTAAAACCATTTTACAATTTGGGCCCAAGTTAGAAGCAGAGCCTAAGGTGTAAATTATCGATAGTCCATATCTCGGAAACTATAAGAGATAATTCAATTTGGCAACCGGCAATGTAATTAGCATGCCGAATATTACTTGGAATGTGAATTGGAACGAAATCGCCAATAGATAAGACCATTTTACAATTTGGGCCCAAGTTAGAAGCAGAGCCTAAGGTGTAAATTATCGATAGTCCATATCTCGGAAACTATAAGAGATAATGCAATTTGGCAACCGGCAATGTAATTAGCATGCCGAATATTACTTGGAATGTGAATTGGAACGAAATCGCCAATAGATAAGACCATTTTACAATTTGGGCCCAAGTTAGAAGCAGAGCCTAAGGTGTAAATTATCGATAGTCCATATCTCGGAAACTATAAGAGATAATGCAATTTGGCAACCGGCAATGTAATTAGAATGCCGAATATTACTTGGAATGTGAATTGGAACGAAATCGCCAATAGATAAGACCATTTTACAATTTGGGCCCAAGTTAGAAGCAGAGCCTAAGGTGTAAATTATCGATAGTCCATATCTCGGAAACTATAAGAGATAATGCAATTTGGCAACCGGCAATGTAATTAGCATGCCGAATATTACTTGGAATGTGAATTGGAACGAAATCGCCAATAGATCGAACCATTTTACAATTTGGGCCCAAGTTAGAAGCAGAGCCTAAGGTGTAAATTATCGATAGTCCATATCTCGGAAACTATAAGAGATAATGCAATTTGGCAACCGGCAATGTAATTAGCATGCCGAATATTACTTGGAATGTGAATTGGAACGAAATCGCCAATAGATAAGACCATTTTACAATTTGGGCCCAAGTTAGAAGCAGAGCTTAAGGTGTAAATTATCGATAGTCCATATCTCGGAAACTATAAGAGATAATGCAATTTGGCAACCGGCAATGTAATTAGCATGCCGAGTATTACTTGGAATGTGAATTGGAACGAAATCGCCAATAGATAAGACCATTTTACAATTTGGGCCCAAGTTAGAAGCAGAGCCTAAGGTGTAAATTATCGATAGTCCATATCTCGGAAACTATAAGAGATAATGCAATTTGGCAACCGGCAATGTAATTAGCATGCCGAATATTACTTGGAATGTGAATTGGAACGAAATCGCCAATAGATAAGACCATTTTACAATTTGGGCCCAAGTTAGAAGCAGAGCCTAAGGTGTAAATTATCGATAGTCCATATCTCGGAAACTATAAGAGATAATACAATTTGGCAACCGGCAATGTAATTAGCATGCCGAGTATTACTTGGAATGTGAATTGGAACGAAATCGCCAATAGATAAGACCATTTTACAATTTGGGCCCAAGTTAGAAGCAGAGCCTAAGGTGTAAATTATCGATAGTCCATATCTCGGAAACTATAAGAGATAATGCAATTTGGCAACCGGCAATGTAATTAGCATGCCGAATATTACTTGGAATGTGAATTGGAACGAAATCGCCAATAGATAAGACCATTTTACAATTTGGGCCCAAGTTAGAAGCAGAGCCTAAGGTGTAAATTATCGATAGTCCATATCTCGGAAAATATAAGAGATAATGCAATTTGGCAACCGGCAATGTAATTAGCATGCCGAATATTACTTGGTATGTGAATTGGAACGAAATCGCCAATAGATAAGACCATTTTACAATTTGGGCCCAAGTTAGAAGCAGAGCCTAAGGTGTAAATTATTGATAGTGCATATCTCGGAAACTATAAGAAATAATGCAATTTCGCAACCGGCAATGTAATTAGCATGCCGAATATCACTTGGAATGTGAATTGGGACGAAATCGCCAATAGATAAGACCATTTTACAATTTGGGCCCAAGTTAGAAGCAGAGCCTAAGGTGTAAATTATCGATAGTCCATATCTCGGAAACTATAAGAGATAATGCAATTTGGCAACCGGCAATGTAATTAGCATGCCGAATATTACTTGGAATGTTAATTGGAACGAAATCGCCAATAGATAAGACCATTTTACAATTTGGGCCCAAGTTAGAAGCAGAGCCTAAGGTGTAAATTATCGATAGTCCATATCTCGGAAACTATAAGAGATAATGCAATTTGGCAACCGGCAATGTAATTAGCATGCCGAATATTACTTGGAATGTGAATTGGAACGAGATCGCCAATAGGTAAGACCATTTTACAATTTGGGCCCAAGTTAGAAGCAGAGCCTAAGGTGTAAATTATCGATAGTCCATATCTCGGAAACTATAAGAGATAATTCAATTTGGCAACCGGCAATGTAATTAGCATGCCGAATATTACTTGGAATGTGAATTGGAACGAAATCGCCAATAGATAAGACCATTTTACAATTTGGGCCCAAGTTAGAAGCAGAGCCTAAGGTGTAAATTATCGATAGTCCATATCTCGGAAACTATAAGAGATAATGCAATTTGGCAACCGGCAATGTAATTAGCATGCCGAATATTACTTGGAATGTGAATTGGAACGAAATCGCCAATAGATAAGACCATTTTACGATTTGGGCCCAAGTTAGAAGCAGTTCCTAAGGTGTAAATTATCGATAGTCCATATCTCGGAAACTATAAGAGATAATGCAATTTGGCAACCGGCAATGTAATTAGCATGCCGAATATTACTTGGAATGTGAATTGGAACGAAATCGCCAATAGATAAGACCATTTTACAATTTGGGCCCAAGTTAGAAGCAGAGCCTAAGGTGTAAATTATTGATAGTCCATATCTCGGAAACTATAAGAGATAATGCAATTTCGCAACCGGCAATGTAATTAGCATGCCGAATATTACTTGGAATGTGAATTGGAACGAAATCGCCAATAGATAAGACCATTTTACAATTTGGGCCCAAGTTAGAAGCAGAGCCTAAGGTGTAAATTATTGATAGTCCATATCTCGGAAACTATAAGAGATAATGCAATTTGGCAACCGGCAATGTAATTAGCATGCCGAATATTACTTGGAATGTGAATTGGAACGAAATCGCCAATAGATAAGACCATTTTACAATTTGGGCCCAAGTTAGAAACAGAGCCTAAGGTGTAAATTATCGATAGTCCATATCTCGGAAACTATAAGAGATAATGCAATTTGGCAACCGGCAATGTAATTAGCATGCCGAATATTACTTGGAATGTGAATTGGAACGAAATCGCCAATAGATAAGACCATTTTACAATTTGGGCCCAAGTTAGAAGCAGAGCCTAAGGTTTCCATTGATCGATAATGCAATTTCGCAACCGGCAATGTAATTAGCATGCCGAATATCACTTGGAATGTGAATTGGGACTAAATCGCCAATAGATAAGACCATTTTACAATTTGGGCCCAAGTTAGAAGCAGAGCCTAAGGTGTAAATTATCGATAGTCCATATCTCGGAAACTATAAGAGATAATGCAATTTGGCAACCGGCAATGTAATTAGCATGCCGAATATTACTTGGAATGTGAATTGGAACGAAATCGCCAATAGATAAGACCATTTTACAATTTGGGCCCAAGTTAGAAGCAGAGCCTAAAGTGTAAATTATCGATAGTCCATATCTCGTAAACTATAAGAGATAATGCAATTTGGCAACCGGCAATGTAATTAGCATGCGGAATATTACTTGGAATGTGAATTGGAACGAAATCGCCAATAGATAAGACCATTTTACAATTTGGGCCCAAGTTAGAAGCAGAGCCTAAGGTGTAAATTATCGATAGTCCATATCTCGGAAACTATAAGAGATAATGCAATTTGGCAACCGGCAATGTAATTAGCATGCCGAATATTACTTGGAATGTGAATTGGAACGAAATCGCCAATAGATAAGACCATTTTACAATTTGGGCCCAAGTTATAAGCAGAGCCTATGGTGTAAATTATCGATAGTCCATATCTCGGAAACTATAAGAGATAATGCAATTTGGCAACCGGCAATGTAATTAGCATGCCGAATATTACTTGGAATGTGAATTGGAACGAAATCGCCAATAGATAAGACCATTTTACAATTTGGGCCCAAGTTAGAAGCAGAGCCTAAGGTGTAAATTATCGATAGTCCATATCTCGGAAACTATAAGAGATAATGCAATTTGGCAACCGGCAATGTAATTAGCATGCCGAATATTACTTGGAATGTGAATTGGAACGAAATCGCCAATAGATAAGACCATTTTACAATTTGGGCCCAAGTTAGAAGCAGAGCCTAAGGTGTAAATTATCGATAGTCCATATCTCGGAAACTATAAGAGATAATGCAATTTGGCAACCGGCAATGTAATTAGCATGCCGAATATTACTTGGAATGTGAATTGGAACGAAATCGCCAATAGGTAAGACCATTTTACAATTTGGGCCCAAGTTAGAAGCAGAGCCTAAGGTGTAAATTATCGATAGTCCATATCTCGGAAACTATAAGAGATAATTCAATTTGGCAATCGGCAATGTAATTAGCATGCCGAATATTACTTGGAATGTGAATTGGAACGAAATCGCCAATAGATAAGACCATTTTACAATTTGGGCCCAAGTTAGAAGCAGAGCCTAAGGTGTAAATTATCGATAGTCCATATCTCGGAAACTATAAGAGTTAATGCAATTTGGCAACCGGCAATGTAATTAGCATGCCGAATATTACTTGGAATGTGAATTGGAACGAAATCGCCAATAGATAAGACCATTTTACAATTTGGGCCCAAGTTAGAAGCAGAGCCTAAGGTGTAAATTATCGATAGTCCATATCTCGGAAACTATAAGAGATAATGCAATTTGGCAACCGGCAATGTAATTAGCATGCCGAATATTACTTGGAATGTGAATTGGAACGAGATCGCCAATAGGTAAGACCATTTTACAATTTGGGCCCAAGTTAGAAGCAGAGCCTAAGGTGTAAATTATCGATAGTCCATATCTCGGAAACTATAAGAGATAATTCAATTTGGCAACCGGCAATGTAATTAGCATGCCGAATATTACTTGGAATGTGAATTGGAACGAAATCGCCAATAGATAAGACCATTTTACAATTTGGGCCCAAGTTAGAAGCAGAGCCTAAGGTGTAAATTATCGATAGTCCATATCTCGGAAACTATAAGAGATAATGCAATTTGGCAACCGGCAATGTAATTAGCATGCCGAATATTACTTGGAATGTGAATTGGAACGAAATCGCCAATAGATAAGACCATTTTACGATTTGGGCCCAAGTTAGAAGCAGTTCCTAAGGTGTAAATTATCGATAGTCCATATCTCGGAAACTATAAGAGATAATGCAATTTGGCAACCGGCAATGTAATTAGCATGCCGAATATTACTTGGAATGTGAATTGGAACGAAATCGCCAATAGATAAGACCATTTTACAATTTGGGCCCAAGTTAGAAGCAGAGCCTAAGGTGTAAATTATTGATAGTCCATATCTCGGAAACTATAAGAGATAATGCAATTTCGCAACCGGCAATGTAATTAGCATGCCGAATATTACTTGGAATGTGAATTGGAACGAAATCGCCAATAGATAAGACCATTTTACAATTTGGGCCCAAGTTAGAAGCAGAGCCTAAGGTGTAAATTATTGATAGTCCATATCTCGGAAACTATAAGAGATAATGCAATTTGGCAACCGGCAATGTAATTAGCATGCCGAATATTACTTGGAATGTGAATTGGAACGAAATCGCCAATAGATAAGACCATTTTACAATTTGGGCCCAAGTTAGAAACAGAGCCTAAGGTGTAAATTATCGATAGTCCATATCTCGGAAACTATAAGAGATAATGCAATTTGGCAACTGGCAATGTAATTAGCATGCCGAATATTACTTGGAATGTGAATTGGAACGAAATCGCCAATAGATAAGACCATTTTACAATTTGGGCCCAAGTTAGAAGCAGAGCCTAAGGTGTAAATTATCGATAGTCCATATCTCGGAAACTATAAAAGATAATGCAAGTTGGCAACTGGCAATGTAATTAGCATGCCGAATATTACTTGAAATGTGAATTGGAACGAAATCGCCAATAGATAAGACCATTTTACAATTTGGGCCCAAGTTAGAAGCAGAGCCCATATCTCGGAAACTATAAGAGATAATGCAATTTCGCAACCGGCAATGTAATTAGCATGCCGAATATCACTTGGAATGTGAATTGGAACGAAATCGCCAATAGATAAGACCATTTTACAATTTGGGCCCAAGTTAGAAGCAGAGCCTAAGGTGTAAATTATCGATAGTCCATATCTCGGAAACTATAAGAGATAATGCAATTTGGCAACCGGCAATGTAATTAGCATGCCGAATATTACTTGGAATGTGAATTGGAACGAAATCGCCAATAGATAAGACCATTTTACAATTTGGGCCCAAGTTAGAAGCAGAGCTTAAGGTGTAAATTATCGATAGTCCATATCTCGGAAACTATAAGAGATAATGCAATTTGGCAACCGGCAATGTAATTAGCATGCCGAGTATTACTTGGAATGTGAATTGGAACGAAATCGCCAATAGATAAGACCATTTTACAATTTGGGCCCAAGTTAGAAGCAGAGCCTAAGGTGTAAATTATCGATAGTCCATATCTCGGAAACTATAAGAGATAATGCAATTTGGCAACCGGCAATGTAATTAGCATGCCGAATATTACTTGGAATGTGAATTGGAACGAAATCGCCAATAGATAAGACCATTTTACAATTTGGGCCCAAGTTAGAAGCAGAGCCTAAGGTGTAAATTATCGATAGTCCATATCTCGGAAACTATAAGAGATAATACAATTTGGCAACCGGCAATGTAATTAGCATGCCGAGTATTACTTGGAATGTGAATTGGAACGAAATCGCCAATAGATAAGACCATTTTACAATTTGGGCCCAAGTTAGAAGCAGAGCCTAAGGTGTAAATTATCGATAGTCCATATCTCGGAAACTATAAGAGATAATGCAATTTGGCAACCGGCAATGTAATTAGCATGCCGAATATTACTTGGAATGTGAATTGGAACGAAATCGCCAATAGATAAGACCATTTTACAATTTGGGCCCAAGTTAGAAGCAGAGCCTAAGGTGTAAATTATCGATAGTCCATATCTCGGAAACTATAAGAGATAATGCAATTTGGCAACCGGCAATGTAATTAGCATGCCGAATATTACTTGGTATGTGAATTGGAACGAAATCGCCAATAAATAAGACCATTTTACAATTTGGGCCCAAGTTAGAAGCAGAGCCTAAGGTGTAAATTATTGATCGTGCATATCTCGGAAACTATAAGAGATAATGCAATTTCGCAACCGGCAATGTAATTAGCATGCCGAATATCACTTGGAATGTGAATTGGGACGAAATCGCCAATAGATAAGACCATTTTACAATTTGGGCCCAAGTTAGAAGCAGAGCCTAAGGTGTAAATTATCGATAGTCCATATCTCGGAAACTATAAGAGATAATGCAATTTGGCAACCGGCAATGTAATTAGCATGCCGAATATTACTTGGAATGTTAATTGGAACGAAATCGCCAATAGATAAGACCATTTTACAATTTGGGCCCAAGTTAGAAGCAGAGCCTAAGGTGTAAATTATCGATAGTCCATATCTCGGAAACTATAAGAGATAATTCAATTTGGCAACCGGCAATGTAATTAGCATGCCGAATATTACTTGGAATGTGAATTGGAACGAGATCGCCAATAGGTAAGACCATTTTACAATTTGGGCCCAAGTTAGAAGCAGAGCCTAAGGTGTAAATTATCGATAGTCCATATCTCGGAAACTATAAGAGATAATTCAATTTGGCAACCGGCAATGTAATTAGCATGCCGAATATTACTTGGAATGTGAATTGGAACGAAATCGCCAATAGATAAGACCATTTTACAATTTGGGCCCAAGTTAGAAGCAGAGCCTAAGGTGTAAATTATCGATAGTCCATATCTCGGAAACTATAAGAGATAATGCAATTTGGCAACCGGCAATGTAATTAGCATGCCGAATATTACTTGGAATGTGAATTGGAACGAGATCGCCAATAGGTAAGACCATTTTACAATTTGGGCCCAAGTTAGAAGCAGAGCCTAAGGTGTAAATTATCGATAGTCCATATCTCGGAAACTATAAGAGATAATTCAATTTGGCAACCGGCAATGTAATTAGCATGCCGAATATTACTTGGAATGTGAATTGGAACGAGATCGCCAATAGGTAAGACCATTTTACAATTTGGGCCCAAGTTAGAAGCAGAGCCTAAGGTGTAAATTATCGATAGTCCATATCTCGGAAACTATAAGAGATAATTCAATTTGGCAACCGGCAATGTAATTAGCATGCCGAATATTACTTGGAATGTGAATTGGAACGAAATCGCCAATAGATAAGACCATTTTACAATTTGGGCCCAAGTTAGAAGCAGAGCCTAAGGTGTAAATTATCGATAGTCCATATCTCGGAAACTATAAGAGATAATGCAATTTGGCAACCGGCAATGTAATTAGCATGCCGAATATTACTTGGAATGTGAATTGGAACGAAATCGCCAATAGATAAGACCATTTTACGATTTGGGCCCAAGTTAGAAGCAGTTCCTAAGGTGTAAATTATCGATAGTCCATATCTCGGAAACTATAAGAGATAATGCAATTTGGCAACCGGCAATGTAATTAGCATGCCGAATATTACTTGGAATGTGAATTGGAACGAAATCGCCAATAGATAAGACCATTTTACAATTTGGGCCCAAGTTAGAAGCAGAGCCTAAGGTGTAAATTATTGATAGTCCATATCTCGGAAACTATAAGAGATAATGCAATTTCGCAACCGGCAATGTAATTAGCATGCCGAATATTACTTGGATTGTGAATTGGAACGAAATCGCCAATAGATAAGACCGTTTTACAATTTGGGCCCAAGTTAGAAGCAGAGCCTAAGGTGTAAATTATTGATAGTCCATATCTCGGAAACTATAAGAGATAATGCAATTTGGCAACCGGCAATGTAATTAGCATGCCGAATATTACTTGGAATGTGAATTGGAACGAAATCGCCAATAGATAAGACCATTTTACAATTTGGGCCCAAGTTAGAAACAGAGCCTAAGGTGTAAATTATCGATAGTCCATATCTCGGAAACTATAAGAGATAATGCAATTTGGCAACCGGCAATGTAATTAGCATGCCGAATATTACTTGGAATGTGAATTGGAACGAAATCGCCAATAGATAAGACCATTTTACAATTTGGGCCCAAGTTAGAAGCAGAGCCTAAGGTGTAAATTATCGATAGTCCATATCTCGGAAACTATAAAAGATAATGCAAGTTGGCAACTGGCAATGTAATTAGCATGCAGAATATTACTTGGAATGTGAATTGGAACGAAATCGCCAATAGATAAGACCATTTTACAATTTGGGCCCAAGTTAGAAGCAGAGCCTAAGGTGTAAATTATTGATAATGCAATTTCGCAACCGGCAATGTAATTAGCATGCCGAATATCACTTGGAATGTGAATTGGGACTAAATCGCCAATAGATAAGACCATTTTACAATTTGGGCCCAAGTTAGAAGCAGAGCCTAAGGTGTAAATTATCGATAGTCCATATCTCGGAAACTATAAGAGATAATGCAATTTGGCAACCGGCAATGTAATTAGCATGCCGAATATTACTTGGAATGTGAATTGGAACGAAATCGCCAATAGATAAGACCATTTTACAATTTGGGCCCAAGTTAGAAGCAGAGCCTAAAGTGTAAATTATCGATAGTCCATATCTCGTAAACTATAAGAGATAATGCAATTTGGCAACCGGCAATGTAATTAGCATGCCGAATATTACTTGGAATGTGAATTGGAACGAAATCGCCAATAGATAAGACCATTTTACAATTTGGGCCCAAGTTAGAAGCAGAGCCTAAGGTGTAAATTATCGATAGTCCATATCTCGGAAACTATAAGAGATAATGCAATTTGGCAACCGGCAATGTAATTAGCATGCCGAATATTACTTGGAATGTGAATTGGAACGAAATCGCCAATAGATAAGACCATTTTACAATTTGGGCCCAAGTTATAAGCAGAGCCTATGGTGTAAATTATCGATAGTCCATATCTCGGAAACTATAAGAGATAATGCAATTTGGCAACCGGCAATGTAATTAGCATGCCGAATATTACTTGGAATGTGAATTGGAACGAAATCGCCAATAGATAAGACCATTTTACAATTTGGGCCCAAGTTAGAAGCAGAGCCTAAGGTGTAAATTATCGATAGTCCATATCTCGGAAACTATAAGAGTTAATGCAATTTGGCAACCGGCAATGTAATTAGCATGCCGAATATTACTTGGAATGTGAATTGGAACGAAATCGCCAATAGATAAGACCATTTTACAATTTGGGCCCAAGTTAGAAGCAGAGCCTAAGGTGTAAATTATCGATAGTCCATATCTCGGAAACTATAAGAGATAATGCAATTTGGCAACCGGCAATGTAATTAGCATGCCGAATATTACTTGGAATGTGAATTGGAACGAAATCGCCAATAGATAAGACCATTTTACAATTTGGGCCCAAGTTAGAAGCAGAGCCTAAGGTGTAAATTATCGATAGTCCATATCTCGGAAACTATAAGAGATAATGCAATTTGGCAACCGGCAATGTAATTAGCATGCCGAATATTACTTGGAATGTGAATTGGAACGAAATCGCCAATAGGTAAGACCATTTTACAATTTGGGCCCAAGTTAGAAGCAGAGCCTAAGGTGTAAATTATCGATAGTCCATATCTCGGAAACTATAAGAGATAATTCAATTTGGCAACCGGCAATGTAATTAGCATGCCGAATATTACTTGGAATGTGAATTGGAACGAAATCGCCAATAGATAAGACCATTTTACAATTTGGGCCCAAGTTAGAAGCAGAGCCTAAGGTGTAAATTATCGATAGTCCATATCTCGGAAACTATAAGAGTTAATGCAATTTGGCAACCGGCAATGTAATTAGCATGCCGAATATTACTTGGAATGTGAATTGGAACGAAATCGCCAATAGATAAGACCATTTTACAATTTGGGCCCAAGTTAGAAGCAGAGCCTAAGGTGTAAATTATCGATAGTCCATATCTCGGAAACTATAAGAGATAATGCAATTTGGCAACCGGCAATGTAATTAGCATGCCGAATATTACTTGGAATGTGAATTGGAACGAAATCGCCAATAGATAAGACCATTTTACAATTTGGGCCCAAGTTAGAAGCAGAGCCTATGGTGTAAATTATCGATAGTCCATATCTCGGAAACTATAAGAGATAATGCAATTTGGCAACCGGCAATGTAATTAGCATGCCGAATATTACTTGGAATGTGAATTGGAACGAAATCGCCAATAGATAAGACCATTTTACAATTTGGGCCCAAGTTAGAAGCAGAGCCTAAGGTGTAAATTATTGATAGTCCATATCTCGGAAACTATAAGAGATAATGCAATTTCGCAACCGGCAATGTAATTAGCATGCCGAATATCACTTGGAATGTGAATTGGGACGAAATCGCCAATAGATAAGACCATTTTACAATTTGGGCCCAAGTTAGAAGCAGAGCCTAAGGTGTAAATTATCGATAGTCCATATCTCGGAAACTATAAGAGATAATGCAATTTGGCAACCGGCAATGTAATTAGCATGCCGAATATTACTTGGAATGTGAATTGGAACGAAATCGCCAATAGATAAGACCATTTTACAATTTGGGCCCAAGTTAGAAGCAGAGCCTAAAGTGTAAATTATCGATAGTCCATATCTCGGAAACTATAAGAGATAATGCAATTTGGCAACCGGCAATGTAATTAGCATGCCGAATATTACTTGGAATGTGAATTGGAACGAAATCGCCAATAGATAAGACCATTTTACAATTTGGGCCCAAGTTAGAAGCAGAGCCTAAGGTGTAAATTATCGATAGTCCATATCTTGGAAACTATAAGAGATAATGCAATTTGGAAACCGGCAATGTAATTAGCATGCCGAATATTACTTGGAATGTGAATTGGAACGAAATCGCCAATAGATAAGACCATTTTACAATTTGGGCCCAAGTTATAAGCAGAGCCTATGGTGTAAATTATCGATAGTCCATATCTCGGAAACTATAAGAGATAATGCAATTTGGCAACCGGCAATGAAATTAGCATGCCGAATATTACTTGGAATGTGAATTGGAACGAAATCGCCAATAGATAAGACCATTTTACAATTTGGGCCCAAGTTAGAAGCAGAGCCTAAGGTGTAAATTGTCGATAGTCCATATCTCGGAAACTATAAGAGATAATGCAATTTGGCAACCGGCAATGTAATTAGCATGCCGAATATTACTTGGAATGTGAATTGGAACGAAATCGCCAATAGATAAGACCATTTTACAATTTGGGCCCAAGTTAGAAGCAGAGCCTAAGGTGTAAATTATCGATAGTCCATATCTCGGAAACTATAAGAGATAATGCAATTTGGCAACCGGCAATGTAATTAGCATGCCGAATATTACTTGGAATGTGAATTGGAACGAAATCGCCAATAGGTAAGACCATTTTACAATTTGGGCCCAAGTTAGAAGCAGAGCCTAAGGTGTAAATTATCGATAGTCCATATCTCGGAAACTATAAGAGATAATGCAATTTGGCAACCGGCAATGTAATTAGCATGCCGAATATTACTTGGAATGTGAATTGGAACGAAATCGCCAATAGATAAGACCATTTTACAATTTGGGCCCAAGTTAGAAGCAGAGCCTAAGGTGTAAATTATCGATAGTCCATATCTCGGAAACTATAAGAGATAATGCAATTTGGCAACCGGCAATTTAATTAGCATGCCGAATATTACTTGGAATGTGAATTGGAACGAAATCGCCAATAGATAAGACCATTTTACAATTTGGGCCCAAGTTAGAAGCAGAGCCTAAGGTGTAAATTATCGATAGTCCATATCTCGGAAACTATAAGAGTTAATGCAATTTGGCAACCGGCAATGTAATTAGCATGCCGAATATTACTTGGAATGTGAATTGGAACGAAATCGCCAATAGATAAGACCATTTTACAATTTGGGCCCAAGTTAGAAGCAGAGCCTAAGGTGTAAATTATCGATAGTCCATATCTCGGAAACTATAAGAGATAATGCAATTTGGCAACCGGCAATGTAATTAGCATGCCGAATATTACTTGGAATGTGAATTGGAACGAAATCGCCAATAGATAAGACCATTTTACGATTTGGGCCCAAGTTAGAAGCAGAGCCTAAGGTGTAAATTATCGATAGTCCATATCTCGGAAAATATAAGAGATAATGCAATTTGGCAACCGGCAATGTAATTAGCATGCCGAATATTACTTGGAATGTGAATTGGAACGAAATCGCCAATAGATAAGACCATTTTACAATTTGGGCCCAAGTTAGAAGCAGAGCCTAAGGTGTAAATTATTGATAGTCCATATCTCGGAAACTATAAGAGATAATGCAATTTCGCAACCGGCAATGTAATTAGCATGCCGAATATTACTTGGAATGTGAATTGGAACGAAATCGCCAATAGATAAGACCATTTTACAATTTGGGCCCAAGTTAGAAGCAGAGCCTATGGTGTAAATTATCGATAGTCCATATCTCGGAAACTATAAGAGATAATGCAATTTGGCAACCGGCAATGTAATTAGCATGCCGAATATTACTTGGAATGTGAATTGGAACGAAATCGCCAATAGATAAGACCATTTTACAATTTGGGCCCAAGTTAGAAGCAGAGCCTAAGGTGTAAATTATTGATAGTCCATATCTCGGAAACTATAAGAGATAATGCAATTTCGCAACCGGCAATGTAATTAGCATGCCGAATATCACTTGGAATGTGAATTGGGACGAAATCGCCAATAGATAAGACCATTTTACAATTTGGGCCCAAGTTAGAAGCAGAGCCTAAGGTGTAAATTATCGATAGTCCATATCTCGGAAACTATAAGAGATAATGCAATTTGGAAACCGGCAATGTAATTAGCATGCCGAATATTACTTGGAATGTGAATTGGAACGAAATCGCCAATAGATAAGACCATTTTACAATTTGGGCCCAAGTTATAAGCAGAGCCTATGGTGTAAATTATCGATAGTCCATATCTCGGAAACTATAAGAGATAATGCAATTTGGCAACCGGCAATGTAATTAGCATGCCGAATATTACTTGGAATGTGAATTGGAACGAAATCGCCAATAGATAAGACCATTTTACAATTTGGGCCCAAGTTAGAAGCAGAGCCTAAAGTGTAAATTATCGATAGTCCATATCTCGGAAACTATAAGAGATAATGCAATTTGGCAACCGGCAATGTAATTAGCATGCCGAATATTACTTGGAATGTGAATTGGAACGAAATCGCCAATAGATAAGACCATTTTACAATTTGGGCCCAAGTTAGAAGCAGAGCCTAAGGTGTAAATTATCGATAGTCCATATCTCGGAAACTATAAGAGATAATGCAATTTGGTAACCGGCAATGTAATTAGCATGCTGAATATTACTTGGAATGTGAATTGGAACGAAATCGCCAATAGATAAGACCATTTTACAATTTGGGCCCAAGTTATAAGCAGAGCCTATGGTGTAAATTATCGATAGTCCATATCTCGGAAACTATAAGAGATAATGCACTTTGGCAACCGGCAATGAAATTAGCATGCCGAATATTACTTGGAATGTGAATTGGAACGAAATCGCCAATAGATAAGACCATTTTACAATTTGGGCCCAAGTTAGAAGCAGAGCCTAAGGTGTAAATTGTCGATAGTCCATATCTCGGAAACTATAAGAGATAATGCAATTTGGCAACCGGCAATGTAATTAGCATGCCGAATATTACTTGGAATGTGAATTGGAACGAAATCGCCAATAGATAAGACCATTTTACAATTTGGGCCCAAGTTAGAAGCAGAGCCTAAGGTGTAAATTATCGATAGTCCATATCTCGGAAACTATAAGAGATAATGCAATTTGGCAACCGGCAATGTAATTAGCATGCCGAATATTACTTGGAATGTGAATTGGAACGAAATCGCCAATAGGTAAGACCATTTTACAATTTGGGCCCAAGTTAGAAGCAGAGCCTAAGGTGTAAATTATCGATAGTCCATATCTCGGAAACTATAAGAGATAATGCAATTTGGCAACCGGCAATGTAATTAGCATGCCGAATATTACTTGGAATGTGAATTGGAACGAAATCGCCAATAGATAAGACCATTTTACAATTTGGGCCCAAGTTAGAAGCAGAGCCTAAGGTGTAAATTATCGATAGTCCATATCTCGGAAACTATAAGAGATAATGCAATTTGGCAACCGGCAATTTAATTAGCATGCCGAATATTACTTGGAATGTGAATTGGAACGAAATCGCCAATAGATAAGACCATTTTACAATTTGGGCCCAAGTTAGAAGCAGAGCCTAAGGTGTAAATTATCGATAGTCCATATCTCGGAAACTATAAGAGTTAATGCAATTTGGCAACCGGCAATGTAATTAGCATGCCGAATATTACTTGGAATGTGAATTGGAACGAAATCGCCAATAGATAAGACCATTTTACAATTTGGGCCCAAGTTAGAAGCAGAGCCTAAGGTGTAAATTATCGATAGTCCATATCTCGGAAACTATAAGAGATAATGCAATTTGGCAACCGGCAATGTAATTAGCATGCCGAATATTACTTGGAATGTGAATTGGAACGAAATCGCCAATAGATAAGACCATTTTACGATTTGGGCCCAAGTTAGAAGCAGAGCCTAAGGTGTAAATTATCGATAGTCCATATCTCGGAAACTATAAGAGATAATGCAATTTGGCAACCGGCAATGAAATTAGCATGCCGAATATTACTTGGAATGTGAATTGGAACGAAATCGCCAATAGATAAGACCATTTTACAATTTGGGCCCAAGTTAGAAGCAGAGCCTAAGGTGTAAATTATCGATAGTCCATATCTCGGAAACTATAAGAGATAATGCAATTTGGCAACCGGCAATGTAATTAGCATGCCGAATATTACTTGGAATGTGAATTGGAACGAAATCGCCAATAGATAAGACCATTTTACAATTTGGGCCCAAGTTAGAAGCAGAGCCTAAGGTGTAAATTATCGATAGTCCATATCTCGGAAACTATAAGAGATAATGCAATTTGGCAACCGGCAATTTAATTAGCATGCCGAATATTACTTGGAATGTGAATTGGAACGAAATCGCCAATAGATAAGACCATTTTACAATTTGGGCCCAAGTTAGAAGCAGAGCCTAAAGTGTAAATTATCGATAGTCCATATCTCGGAAACTATAAGAGTTAATGCAATTTGGCAACCGGCAATGTAATTAGCATGCCGAATATTACTTGGAATGTGAATTGGAACGAAATCGCCAATAGATAAGACCATTTTACGATTTGGGCCCAAGTTAGAAGCAGAGCCTAAGGTGTAAATTATCGATAGTCCATATCTCGGAAACTATAAGAGATAATGCAATTTGGCAACCGGCAATGTAATTAGCATGCCGAATATTACTTGGAATGTGAATTGGAACGAAATCGCCAATAGATAAGACCATTTTACGATTTGGGCCCAAGTTAGAAGCAGAGCCTAAGGTGTAAATTATCGATAGTCCATATCTCGGAAACTATAAGAGATAATGCAATTTTGCAACCGGCAATGTAATTAGCATGCCGAATATTACTTGGAATGTGAATTGGACCGAAATCGCCAATAGATAAGACCATTTTACAATTTGGGCCCAAGTTAGAAGCAGAGCCTAAGGTGTAAATTATCGATAGTCCATATCCCGGAAACTATAAGAGATAATGCAATTTGGCAACCGGCAATGTAATTAGCATGCCGAATATTACTTGGAATGTGAATTGGAACGAAATCGCCAATAGATAAGACCATTTTACGATTTGGGCCCAAGTTAGAAGCAGAGCCTAAGGTGTAAATTATCGATAGTCCATATCTCGGAAACTATAAGAGATAATGCAATTTGGCAACCGGCAATGTAATTAGCATGCCGAATATTACTTGGAATGTGAATTGGAACGAAATCGCCAATAGATAAGACCATTTTACAATTTGGGCCCAAGTTAGAAGCAGAGCCTAAGGTGTAAATTATTGATAGTCCATATCTCGGAAACTATAAGAGATAATGCAATTTCGCAACCGGCAATGTAATTAGCATGCCGAATATTACTTGGAATGTGAATTGGAACGAAATCGCCAATAGATAAGACCATTTTACAATTTGGGCCCAAGTTAGAAGCAGAGCCTAAGGTGTAAATTATTGATAGTCCATATCTCGGAAACTATAAGAGATAATGCAATTTGGCAACCGGCAATGTAATTAGCATGCCGAATATTACTTGGAATGTGAATTGGAACGAAATCGCCAATAGATAAGACCATTTTACAATTTGGGCCCAAGTTAGAAGCAGAGCCTAAGGTGTAAATTATCGATAGTCCATATCTCGGAAACTATAAGAGATAATGCAATTTGGCAACCGGCAATGTAATTAGCATGCCGAATATTACTTGGAATGTGAATTGGAACGAAATCGCCAATAGATAAGACCATTTTACAATTTGGGCCCAAGTTAGAAGCAGAGCCTAAGGTGTAAATTATCGATAGTCCATATCTCGGAAACTATAAGAGATAATGCAATTTGGCAACTGGCAATGTAATTAGCATGCCGAATATTACTTGGAATGTGAATTGGAACGAAATCGCCAATAGATAAGACCATTTTACAATTTGGGCCCAAGTTAGAAGCAGAGCCTAAGGTGTAAATTATTGATAGTCCATATCTCGGAAACTATAAGAGATAATGCAATTTCGCAACCGGCAATGTAATTAGCATGCCGAATATCACTTGGAATGTGAATTGGGACGAAATCGCCAATAGATAAGACCATTTTACAATTTGGGCCCAAGTTAGAAGCAGAGCCTAAGGTGTAAATTATCGATAGTCCATATCTCGGAAACTATAAGAGATAATGCAATTTGGCAACCGGCAATGTAATTAGCATGCCGAATATTACTTGGAATGTGAATTGGAACGAAATCGCCAATAGATAAGACCATTTTACAATTTGGGCCCAAGTTAGAAGCAGAGCCTAAAGTGTAAATTATCGATAGTCCATATCTCGGAAACTATAAGAGATAATGCAATTTGGCAACCGGCAATGTAATTAGCATGCCGAATATTACTTGGAATGTGAATTGGAACGAAATCGCCAATAGATAAGACCATTTTACAATTTGGGCCCAAGTTAGAAGCAGAGCCTAAGGTGTAAATTATCGATAGTCCATATCTCGGAAACTATAAGAGATAATGCAATTTGGCAACCGGCAATGTAATTAGCATGCCGAATATTACTTGGAATGTGAATTGGAAAGAAATCGCCAATAGATAAGACCATTTTACAATTTGGGCCCAAGTTATAAGCAGAGCCTATGGTGTAAATTATCGATAGTCCATATCTCGGAAACTATAAGAGATAATGCAATTTGGCAACCGGCAATGTAATTAGCATGCCGAATATTACTTGGAATGTGAATTGGAACGAAATCGCCAATAGATAAGACCATTTTACAATTTGGGCCCAAGTTAGAAGCAGAGCCTAAGGTGTAAATTATCGATAGTCCATATCTCGGAAACTATAAGAGATAATGCAATTTGGCAACCGGCAATTTAATTAGCATGCCGAATATTACTTGGAATGTGAATTGGAACGAAATCGCCAATAGATAAGACCATTTTACAATTTGGGCCCAAGTTAGAAGCAGAGCCTAAGGTGTAAATTATCGATAGTCCATATCTCGGAAACTATAAGAGTTAATGCAATTTGGCAACCGGCAATGTAATTAGCATGCCGAATATTACTTGGAATGTGAATTGGAACTAAATCGCCAATAGATAAGACCATTTTACAATTTGGGCCCAAGTTAGAAGCAGAGCCTAAGGTGTAAATTATCGATAGTCCATATCTCGGAAACTATAAGAGATAATGCAATTTGACAACCGGCAATGTAATTAGCATGCCGAATATTACTTGGAATGTGAATTGGAACGAAATCGCCAATAGATAAGACCATTTTACGATTTGGGCCCAAGTTAGAAGCAGAGCCTAAGGTGTAAATTATAGATAGTCCATATCTCGGAAACTATAAGAGATAATGCAATTTGGCAACCGGCAATGTAATTAGCATGCCGAATATCACTTGGAATGTGAATTGGGACGAAATCGCCAATAGATAAGACCATTTTACGATTTGGGCCCAAGTTAGAAGCAGAGCCTAAGGTGTAAATTATCGATAGTCCATATCTCGGAAACTATAAGAGATAATGCAATATGGCAACCGGCAATGTAATTAGCATGCCGAATATTACTTGGAATGTAAATTGGAACGAAATCGCCAATAGATAAGACCATTTTACAATTTGGGCCCAAGTTAGAAGCAGAGCCTAAGGTGTAAATTATTGATAGTCCATATCTCGGAAACTATAAGAGATAATGCAATTTGGCAACCGGCAATGTAATTAGCATGCCGAATATTACTTGGAATGTGAATTGGAACGAAATCGCCAATAGATAAGACCATTTTACGATTTGGGCCCAAGTTAGAAGCAGAGCCTAAGGTGTAAATTATCGATAGTCCATATCTCGGAAACTATAAGAGATAATGCAATTTGGCAACCGGCAATGTAATTAGCATGCCGAATATTACTTGGAATGTGAATTGGAACGAAATCGCCAATAGATAAGACCATTTTACAATTTGGGCCCAAGTTAGAAGCAGAGCCTAAGGTGTAAATTATTGATAGTCCATATCTCGGAAACTATAAGAGATAATGCAATTTCGCAACCGGCAATGTAATTAGCATGCCGAATATTACTTGGAATGTGAATTGGAACGAAATCGCCAATAGATAAGACCATTTTACAATTTGGGCCCAAGTTAGAAGCAGAGCCTAAGGTGTAAATTATTGATAGTCCATATCTCGGAAACTATAAGAGATAATGCAATTTGGCAACCGGCAATGTAATTAGCATGCCGAATATTACTTGGAATGTGAATTGGAACGAAATCGCCAATAGATAAGACCATTTTACAATTTGGGCCCAAGTTAGAAGCAGAGCCTAAGGTGTAAATTATCGATAGTCCATATCTCGGAAACTATAAGAGATAATGCAATTTGGCAACCGGCAATGTAATTAGCATGCCGAATATTACTTGGAATGTGAATTGGAACGAAATCGCCAATAGATAAGACCATTTTACAATTTGGGCCCAAGTTAGAAGCAGAGCCTAAGGTGTAAATTATCGATAGTCCATATCTCGGAAACTATAAGAGATAATGCAATTTGGCAACTGGCAATGTAATTAGCATCCCGAATATTACTTGGAATGTGAATTGGAACGAAATCGCCAATAGATAAGACCATTTTACAATTTGGGCCCAAGTTAGAAGCAGAGCCTAAGGTGTAAATTATTGATAGTCCATATCTCGGAAACTATAAGAGATAATGCAATTTCGCAACCGGCAATGTAATTAGCATGCCGAATATCACTTGGAATGTGAATTGGGACGAAATCGCCAATAGATAAGACCATTTTACAATTTGGGCCCAAGTTAGAAGCAGAGCCTAAGGTGTAAATTATCGATAGTCCATATCTCGGAAACTATAAGAGATAATGCAATTTGGCAACCGGCAATGTAATTAGCATGCCGAATATTACTTGGAATGTGAATTGGAACGAAATCGCCAATAGATAAGACCATTTTACAATTTGGGCCCAAGTTAGAAGCAGAGCCTAAAGTGTAAATTATCGATAGTCCATATCTCGGAAACTATAAGAGATAATGCAATTTGGCAACCGGCAATGTAATTAGCATGCCGAATATTACTTGGAATGTGAATTGGAACGAAATCGCCAATAGATAAGACCATTTTACAATTTGGGCCCAAGTTAGAAGCAGAGCCTAAGGTGTAAATTATCGATAGTCCATATCTCGGAAACTATAAGAGATAATGCAATTTGGCAACCGGCAATGTAATTAGCATGCCGAATATTACTTGGAATGTGAATTGGAACGAAATCGCCAATAGATAAGACCATTTTACAATTTGGGCCCAAGTTATAAGCAGAGCCTATGGTGTAAATTATCGATAGTCCATATCTCGGAAACTATAAGAGATAATGCAATTTGGCAACCGGCAATGTAATTAGCATGCCGAATATTACTTGGAATGTGAATTGGAACGAAATCGCCAATAGATAAGACCATTTTACAATTTGGGCCCAAGTTAGAAGCAGAGCCTAAGGTGTAAATTATCGATAGTCCATATCTCGGAAACTATAAGAGTTAATGCAATTTGGCAACCGCAATGTAATTAGCATGCCGAATATTACTTGGAATGTGAATTGGAACGAAATCGCCAATAGATAAGACCATTTTACAATTTGGGCCCAAGTTAGAAGCAGAGCCTAAGGTGTAAATTATCGATAGTCCATATATCGGAAACTATAAGAGATAATGCAATTTGGCAACCGGCAATGTAATTAGCATGCCGAATATTACTTGGAATGTGAATTGGAACGAAATCGCCAATAGATAAGACCATTTTACAATTTGGGCCCAAGTTAGAAGCAGAGCCTAAGGTGTAAATTATTGATAGTCCATATCTCGGAAACTATAAGAGATAATGCAATTTAGCAACCGGCAATGTAATTAGCATGCCGAATATCACTTGGAATGTGAATTGGGACGAAATCGCCAAAAGATAAGACCATTTTACAATTTGGGCCCAAGTTAAAAGCAGAGCCTAAGGTGTAAATTATCGATAGTCCATATCTCGGAAACTATAAGAGATAATGCAATTTGGCAACCGGCAATGTAATTAGCATGCCGAATATTACTTGGAATGTGAATTGGAACGAAATCGCCAATAGATAAGACCATTTTACAATTGGTTCCCAAGTTAGAAGCAGAGCCTAAGGTGTAAATTATCGATAGTCCATATCTCGGAAACTATAAGAGATAATGCAATTTGGCAACCGGCAATGTAATTAGCATACCGAATATTACTTGGAATGTGAATTGGAACGAAATCGCCAATAGATAAGACCATTTTACAATTTGGGCCCAAGTTAGAAGCAGAGCCTAAGGTGTAAATTATCGATAGTCCATATCTCGGAAACTATAAGAGATAATGCAATTTCGCAACCGGCAATGTAATTAGCATGCCGAATATTACTTGGAGTGTGAATTGGAACGAAATCGCCAATAGATAAGACCATTTTACAATTTGGGCCCAAGTTAGAAGCAGAGCCTAAGGTGTAAATTATCGATAGTCCATATCTCGGAAACTATAAGAGATAATGCAATTTGGCAACCGGCAATGTAATTAGCATGCCGAATATTACTTGGAATGTGAATTGGAACGAAATCGCCAATAGATAAGACCATTTTACAATTTGGGCCCAAGTTAGAAGCAGAGCCTAAGGTGTAAATTATCGATAGTCCATATCTCGGAAACTATAAGAGATAATGCAATTTGGCAACCGGCAATGTAATTAGCATGCCGAATATTACTTGGAATGTGAATTGGAACGAAATCGCCAATAGATAAGACCATTTTACAATTTGGGCCCAAGTTAGAAGCAGAGCCTAAGGTGTAAATTATCGATAGTCCATATCTCGGAAACTATAAGAGATAATGCAATTTGGCAACCGGCAATGTAATTAGCATGCCGAATATTACTTGGAATGTGAATTGGAACGAAATCGCCAATAGGTAAGACCATTTTACAATTTGGGCCCAAGTTAGAAGCAGAGCCTAAGGTGTAAATTATCGATAGTCCATATCTCGGAAACTATAAGAGATAATTCAATTTGGCAACCGGCAATGTAATTAGCATGCCGAATATTACTTGGAATGTGAATTGGAACGAAATCGCCAATAGATAAGACCATTTTACAATTTGGGCCCAAGTTAGAAGCAGAGCCTAAGGTGTAAATTATCGATAGTCCATATCTCGGAAACTATAAGAGTTAATGCAATTTGGCAACCGGCAATGTAATTAGCATGCCGAATATTACTTGGAATGTGAATTGGAACGAAATCGCCAATAGATAAGACCATTTTACAATTTGGGCCCAAGTTAGAAGCAGAGCCTAAGGTGTAAATTATCGATAGTCCATATCTCGGAAACTATAAGAGATAATGCAATTTGGCAACCGGCAATGTAATTAGCATGCCGAATATTACTTGGAATGTGAATTGGAACGAAATCGCCAATAGATAAGACCATTTTACAATTTGGGCCCAAGTTAGAAGCAGAGCTTTAGGTGTAAATTATCGATAGTCCATATCTCGGAAACTATAAGAGATAATGCAATTTGGCAACCGGCAATGTAATTAGCATGCCGAGTATTACTTGGAATGTGAATTGGAAGGAAATCGCCAATAGATAAGACCATTTTACAATTTGGGCCCAAGTTAGAAGCAGAGCCTAAGGTGTAAATTATCGATAGTCCATATCTCGGAAACTATAAGAGATAATGCAATTTGGCAACCGGCAATGTAATTAGCATGCCGAATATTACTTGGAATGTGAATTGGAACGAAATCGCCAATAGATAAGACCATTTTACAATGTGGGCCCAAGTTAGAAGCAGAGCCTAAGGTGTAAATTATCGATAGTCCATATCACGGAAACTATAAGAGATAATGCAATTTGGCAACCGGCAATGTAATTAGCATGCCGAGTATTACTTGGAATGTGAATTGGAACGAAATCGCCAATAGATAAGACCATTTTACAATTTGGGCCCAAGTTAGAAGCAGAGCCTAAGGTGTAAATTATCGATAGTCCATATCTCGGAAACTATAAGAGATAATGCAATTTGGCAACCGGCAATGTAATTAGCATGCCGAATATTACTTGGAATGTGAATTGGAACGAAATCGCCAATAGATAAGACCATTTTACAATTTGGGCCCAAGTTAGAAGCAGAGCCTAAGGTGTAAATTATCGATAGTCCATATCTCGGAAACTATAAGAGATAATGCAATTTGGCAACCGGCAATGTAATTAGCATGCCGAATATTACTTGGTATGTGAATTGGAACGAAATCGCCAATAGATAAGACCATTTTACAATTTGGGCCCAAGTTAGAAGCAGAGCCTAAGGTGTAAATTATTGATAGTGCATATCTCGGAAACTATAAGAGATAATGCAATTTCGCAACCGGCAATGTAATTAGCATGCCGAATATCACTTGGAATGTGAATTGGGACGAAATCGCCAATAGATAAGACCATTTTACAATTTGGGCCCAAGTTAGAAGCAGAGCCTAAGGTGTAAATTATCGATAGTCCATATCTCGGAAACTATAAGAGATAATGCAATTTGGCAACCGGCAATGTAATTAGCATGCCGAATATTACTTGGAATGTTAATTGGAACGAAATCGCCAATAGATAAGACCATTTTACAATTTGGGCCCAAGTTAGAAGCAGAGCCTAAGGTGTAAATTATCGATAGTCCATATCTCGGAAACTATAAGAGATAATGCAATTTGGCAACCGGCAATGTAATTAGCATGCCGAATATTACTTGGAATGTGAATTGGAACGAGATCGCCAATAGGTAAGACCATTTTACAATTTGGGCCCAAGTTAGAAGCAGAGCCTAAGGTGTAAATTATCGATAGTCCATATCTCGGAAACTATAAGAGATAATTCAATTTGGCAACCGGCAATGTAATTAGCATGCCGAATATTACTTGGAATGTGAATTGGAACGAAATCGCCAATAGATAAGACCATTTTACAATTTGGGCCCAAGTTAGAAGCAGAGCCTAAGGTGTAAATTATCGATAGTCCATATATCGGAAACTATAAGAGATAATGCAATTTGGCAACCGGCAATGTAATTAGCATGCCGAATATTACTTGGAATGTGAATTGGAACGAAATCGCCAATAGATAAGACCATTTTACAATTTGGGCCCAAGTTAGAAGCAGAGCCTAAGGTGTAAATTATTGATAGTCCATATCTCGGAAACTATAAGAGATAATGCAATTTCGCAACCGGCAATGTAATTAGCATGCCGAATATCACTTGGAATGTGAATTGGGACGAAATCGCCAATAGATAAGACCATTTTACAATTTGGGCCCAAGTTAGAAGCAGAGCCTAAGGTGTAAATTATCGATAGTCCATATCTCGGAAACTATAAGAGATAATGCAATTTGGCAACCGGCAATGTAATTAGCATGCCGAATATTACTTGGAATGTGAATTGGAACGAAATCGCCAATAGATAAGACCATTTTACAATTTGGGCCCAAGTTAGAAGCAGAGCCTAAGGTGTAAATTATCGATAGTCCATATCTCGGAAACTATAAGAGATAATGCAATTTCGCAACCGGCAATGTAATTAGCATACCGAATATTACTTGGAGTGTGAATTGGAACGAAATCGCCAATAGATAAGACCATTTTACAATTTGGGCCCAAGTTAGAAGCAGAGCCTAAGGTGTAAATAATCGATAGTCCATATCTCGGAAACTATAAGAGATAATGCAATTTGGCAACCGGCAATGTAATTAGCATGCCGAATATTACTTGGAATGTGAATTGGAACGAAATCGCCAATAGATAAGACCATTTTACAATTTGGGCCCAAGTTAGAAGCAGAGCCTAAGGTGTAAATTATCGATAGTCCATATCTCGGAAACTATAAGAGATAATGCAATTTGGCAACCGGCAATGTAATTAGCATGCCGAATATTACTTGGAATGTGAATTGCAACTAAATCGCCAATAGATAAGACCATTTTACAATTTGGGCCCAAGTTAGAAGCAGAGCCTAAGGTGTAAATTATCGATAGTCCATATCTCGGAAACTATAAGAGATAATGCAATTTGGCAACCGGCAATGTAATTAGCATGCCGAATATTACTTGGAATGTGAATTGGAACGAAATCGCCAATAGATAAGACCATTTTACAATTTGGGCCCAAGTTAGAAGCAGAGCCTAAGGTGTAAATTATCGATAGTCCATATCTCGGAAACTATAAGAGATAATGCAATTTCGCAACCGGCAATGTAATTAGCATGCCGAATATTACTTGGAGTGTAAATTGGAACGAAATCGCCAATAGATAAGATCATTTTACAATTTGGGCCCAAGTTAGAAGCAGAGCCTAAGGTGTAAATTATCGATAGTCCATATCTCGGAAACTATAAGAGATAATGTAATTTGGCAACCGGCAATGTAATTAGCATGCCGAATATTACTTGGAATGTGAATTGGAACGAAATCGCCAATAGATAAGACCATTTTACAATTTGGGCCCAAGTTAGAAGCAGAGCCTAAGGTGTAAATTATCGATAGTCCATATCTCGGAAACTATAAGAGATAAAGCAATTTGACAACCGGCAATGTAATTAGCATGCCGAATATTACTTGGAATGTGAATTGGAACGAAATCGCCAATAGATAAGACTATTTTACAATTTGGGCCCAAGTTAGAAGCAGAGCCTAAGGTGTAAATTATCGATAGTCCATATCTCGGAAACTATAAGAGATAATGCAATTTGGCAACCGGCAATGTAATTAGCATGCCGAATATTACTTGGAATGCGAATTGCAACTAAATCGCCAATAGATAAGACCATTTTACAATTTGGGTCCAAGTTAGAAGCAGAGCCTAAGGTGTAAATTATCGATAGTCCATATCTCGGAAACTATAAGAGATAATGCAATTTGGCAACCGGCAATGTAATTAGCTTGCCGAATATTACTTGGAATGTGAATTGGAACGAAATCGCCAATAGATAAGGCCATTTTACAATTTGGGCCCAAGTTAGAAGCAGATCCTAAGGTGTAAATTATCGATAGTCCATATCTCGGAAACTATAAGAGATAATGCAATTTGGCAACCGGCAATGTAATTAGCATGCCGAATATTACTTGGAATGTGAATTGCAACTAAATCGCCAATAGATAAGACCATTTTACAATTTCGGCCCAAGTTAGAAGCAGAGCCTAAGGTGTAAATTATCGATAGTCCATATCTCGGAAACTATAAGAGATAATGCAATTTGGCAACCGGCAATGTAATTAGCATGCCGAATATTACTTGGAATGTGAATTGGAACGAAATCGCCAATAGATAAGACCATTTTACAATTTGGGCCCAAGTTAGAAGCAGAGCCTAAGGTGTAAATTATCGATAGTCCATATCTCGGAAACTATAAGAGATAATGCAATTTCGCAACCGGCAATGTAATTAGCATGCCGAATATCACTTGTAATGTGAATTGGGACGAAATCGCCAATAGATAAGACCATTTTACAATTTGGGCCCAAGTTAGAAGCAGAGCCTAAGGTGTAAATTATCGATAGCCCATATCTCGGAAACTATAAGAGATAATGCAATTTGGCAACCGGCAATGTAATTAGCATGCCGAATATTACTTGGAATGTGAATTGGAACGAAATCGCCAATAGATAAGACCATTTTACAATTTGGGCCCAAGTTAGAAGCAGAGCCTAAGGTGTAAATTATCGATAGTCCATATCTCGGAAACTATAAGAGATAATGCAATTTGGCAACCGGCAATGTAATTAGCATGCCGAATATTACTTGGAATGTGAATTGGAACGAAATCGCCAATAGGTAAGACCATTTTACAATTTGGGCCCAAGTTAGAAGCAGAGCCTAAGGTGTAAATTATCGATAGTCCATATCTCGGAAACTATAAGAGATAATTCAATTTGGCAACCGGCAATGTAATTAGCATGCCGAATATTACTTGGAATGTGAATTGGAACGAAATCGCCAATAGATAAGACCATTTTACAATTTGGGCCCAAGTTAGAAGCAGAGCCTAAGGTGTAAATTATCGATAGTCCATATCTCGGAAACTATAAGAGATAATGCAATTTGGCAACCGGCAATGTAATTAGCATGCCGAATATTACTTGGAATGTGAATTGGAACGAAATCGCCAATAGATAAGACCATTTTACAATTTGGGCCCAAGTTAGAAGCAGAGCCTAAGGTGTAAATTATCGATAGTCCATATCTCGGAAACTATAAGAGATAATGCAATTTGGCAACCGGCAATGTAATTAGCATGCCGAATATTACTTGGAATGTGAATTGGAACGAAATCGCCAATAGATAAGACCATTTTACAATTTGGGCCCAAGTTAGAAGCAGAGCCTATGGTGTAAATTATCGATAGTCCATATCTCGGAAACTATAAGAGATAATGCAATTTGGCAACCGGCAATGTAATTAGCATGTCGAATATTACTTGGAATGTGAATTGGAACGAAATCGCCAATAGATAAGACCATTTTACAATTTGGGCCCAAGTTAGAAGCAGAGCCTAAGGTGTAAATTATCGATAGTCCATATCTCGGAAACTATAAGAGTTAATGCAATTTGGCAACCGGCAATGTAATTAGCATGCCGAATATTACTTGGAATGTGAATTGGAACGAAATCGCCAATAGATAAGACCATTTCACAATTTGGGCCCAAGTTAGAAGCAGAGCCTAAGGTGTAAATTATCGATAGTCCATATCTCGGAAACTATAAGAGATAATGCAATTTGGCAACCGGCAATGTAATTAGCATGCCGAATATTACTTGGAATGTAAATTGGAACGAAATTGCCAATAGATAAGACCATTTTACAATTTGGGCCCAAGTTAGAAGCAGAGCCTAAGGTGTAAATTATCGATAGTCCATATCTCTGAAACTATAAGAGATAATGCAATTTCGCAACCGGCAATGTAATTAGCATGCCGAATATTACTTGGAATGTGAATTGGGACGAAATCGCCAATAGATAAGGCCATTTTACAATTTGGGCCCAAGTTAGAAGCAGAGCCTAAGGTGTAAATTATCGATAGTCCATATCTCGGAAACTATAAGAGATAATGCAATTTGGCAACCGGCAATGTAATTAGCATGCCGAATATTACTTGGAATGTGAATTGGAACGAAATCGTCAATAGATAAGACCATTTTACAATTTGGGCCCAAGTTAGAAGCAGAGCCTAAGGTGTAAATTATTGATAGTCCATATCTCGGAAACTATAAGAGATAATGCAATTTGGCAACCGGCAATGTAATTAGCATGCCGAATATTACTTGGAATGTGAATTGGAACGAAATCGCCAATAGATAAGACCATTTTACAATTTGGGCCCAAGTTAGAAGCAGAGCCTAAGGTGTAAATTATCGATAGTCCATATCTCGGAAACTATAAGAGATAATGCAATTTGGCAACCGGCAATGTAATTAGCATGCCGAATATTACTTGGAATGTGAATTGGAACGAAATCGCCAATAGATAAGACCATTTTACAATTTGGGCCCAAGTTAGAAGCAGAGCCTAAGGTGTAAATTATCGATAGTCCATATCTCGGAAACTATAAGAGATAATGCAATTTGGCAACCGGCAATGTAATTAGCATGCCGAATATTACTTGGAATGTGAATTGGAACGAAATCGCCAATAGATAAGACCATTTTACAATTGGGGCCCAAGTTAGAAGCAGAGACTAAGGTGTAAATTATCGATAGTCCATATCTCGGAAACTATAAGAGATAAAGCAATTTGACAACCGGCAATGTAATTAGCATGCCGAATATTACTTGGAATGTGAATTGGAACGAAATCGCCAATAGATAAGACTATTTTACAATTTGGGCCCAAGTTAGAAGCAGAGCCTAAGGTGTAAATTATCGATAGTCCATATCTCGGAAACTATAAGAGATAATGCAATTTGGTAACCGGCAATGTAATTAGCATGCCGAATATTACTTGGAATGCGAATTGCAACTAAATCGCCAATAGATAAGACCATTTTACAATTTGGGTCCAAGTTAGAAGCAGAGCCTAAGGTGTAAATTATCGATAGTCCATATCTCGGAAACTATAAGAGATAATGCAATTTGGCAACCGGCAATGTAATTAGCATGCCGAATATTACTTGGAATGTGAATTGGAACGAAATCGCCAATAGATAAGGCCATTTTACAATTTGGGCCCAAGTTAGAAGCAGAGCCTAAGGTGTAAATTATCGATAGTCCATATCTCGGAAACTATAAGAGATAATGCAATTTGGCAACCGGCAATGTAATTAGCATGCCGAATATTACTTGGAATGTGAATTGCAACTAAATCGCCAATAGATAAGACCATTTTACAATTTCGGCCCAAGTTAGAAGCAGAGCCTAAGGTGTAAATTATCGATAGTCCATATCTCGGAAACTATAAGAGATAATGCAATTTGGCAACCGGCAATGTAATTAGCATGCCGAATATTACTTGGAATGTGAATTGGAACGAAATCGCCAATAGATAAGACCATTTTACAATTTGGGCCCAAGTTAGAAGCAGAGCCTAAGGTGTAAATTATCGATAGTCCATATCTCGGAAACTATAAGAGATAATGCAATTTCGCAACCGGCAATGTAATTAGCATGCCGAATATCACTTGTAATGTGAATTGGGACGAAATCGCCAATAGATAAGACCATTTTACAATTTGGGCCCAAGTTAGAAGCAGAGCCTAAGGTGTAAATTATCGATAGCCCATATCTCGGAAACTATAAGAGATAATGCAATTTGGCAACCGGCAATGTAATTAGCATGCCGAATATTACTTGGAATGTGAATTGGAACGAAATCGCCAATAGATAAGACCATTTTACAATTTGGGCCCAAGTTAGAAGCAGAGCCTAAGGTGTAAATTATCGATAGTCCATATCTCGGAAACTATAAGAGATAATGCAATTTGGCAACCGGCAATGTAATTAGCATGCCGAATATTACTTGGAATGTGAATTGGAACGAAATCGCCAATAGGTAAGACCATTTTACAATTTGGGCCCAAGTTAGAAGCAGAGCCTAAGGTGTAAATTATCGATAGTCCATATCTCGGAAACTATAAGAGATAATTCAATTTGGCAACCGGCAATGTAATTAGCATGCCGAATATTACTTGGAATGTGAATTGGAACGAAATCGCCAATAGATAAGACCATTTTACAATTTGGGCCCAAGTTAGAAGCAGAGCCTAAGGTGTAAATTATCGATAGTCCATATCTCGGAAACTATAAGAGATAATGCAATTTGGCAACCGGCAATGTAATTAGCATGCCGAATATTACTTGGAATGTGAATTGGAACGAAATCGCCAATAGATAAGACCATTTTACAATTTGGGCCCAAGTTAGAAGCAGAGCCTAAGGTGTAAATTATCGATAGTCCATATCTCGGAAACTATAAGAGATAATGCAATTTGGCAACCGGCAATGTAATTAGCATGCCGAATATTACTTGGAATGTGAATTGGAACGAAATCGCCAATAGATAAGACCATTTTACAATTTGGGCCCAAGTTAGAAGCAGAGCCTATGGTGTAAATTATCGATAGTCCATATCTCGGAAACTATAAGAGATAATGCAATTTGGCAACCGGCAATGTAATTAGCATGTCGAATATTACTTGGAATGTGAATTGGAACGAAATCGCCAATAGATAAGACCATTTTACAATTTGGGCCCAAGTTAGAAGCAGAGCCTAAGGTGTAAATTATCGATAGTCCATATCTCGGAAACTATAAGAGTTAATGCAATTTGGCAACCGGCAATGTAATTAGCATGCCGAATATTACTTGGAATGTGAATTGGAACGAAATCGCCAATAGATAAGACCATTTCACAATTTGGGCCCAAGTTAGAAGCAGAGCCTAAGGTGTAAATTATCGATAGTCCATATCTCGGAAACTATAAGAGATAATGCAATTTGGCAACCGGCAATGTAATTAGCATGCCGAATATTACTTGGAATGTGAATTGGAACGAAATTGCCAATAGATAAGACCATTTTACAATTTGGGCCCAAGTTAGAAGCAGAGCCTAAGGTGTAAATTATCGATAGTCCATATCTCTGAAACTATAAGAGATAATGCAATTTCGCAACCGGCAATGTAATTAGCATGCCGAATATTACTTGGAATGTGAATTGGGACGAAATCGCCAATAGATAAGGCCATTTTACAATTTGGGCCCAAGTTAGAAGCAGAGCCTAAGGTGTAAATTATCGATAGTCCATATCTCGGAAACTATAAGAGATAATGCAATTTGGCAACCGGCAATGTAATTAGCATGCCGAATATTACTTGGAATGTGAATTGGAACGAAATCGTCAATAGATAAGACCATTTTACAATTTGGGCCCAAGTTAGAAGCAGAGCCTAAGGTGTAAATTATTGATAGTCCATATCTCGGAAACTATAAGAGATAATGCAATTTGGCAACCGGCAATGTAATTAGCATGCCGAATATTACTTGGAATGTGAATTGGAACGAAATCGCCAATAGATAAGACCATTTTACAATTTGGGCCCAAGTTAGAAGCAGAGCCTAAGGTGTAAATTATCGATAGTCCATATCTCGGAAACTATAAGAGATAATGCAATTTGGCAACCGGCAATGTAATTAGCATGCCGAATATTACTTGGAATGTGAATTGGAACGAAATCGCCAATAGATAAGACCATTTTACAATTTGGGCCCAAGTTAGAAGCAGAGCCTAAGGTGTAAATTATCGATAGTCCATATCTCGGAAACTATAAGAGATAATGCAATTTGGCAACCGGCAATGTAATTAGCATGCCGAATATTACTTGGAATGTGAATTGGAACGAAATCGCCAATAGATAAGACCATTTTACAATTGGGGCCCAAGTTAGAAGCAGAGACTAAGGTGTAAATTATCGATAGTCCATATCTCGGAAACTATAAGAGATAATGCAATTTGGCAACCGGCAATGTAATTAGCATACCGAATATTACTTGGAATGTGAATTGGAACGAAATCGCCAATAGATAAGACCATTTTACAATTTGGGCCCAAGTTAGAAGCAGAGCCTAAGGTGTAAATTATTGATAGTCCATATCTCGGAAACTATAAGAGATAATGCAATTTAGCAACCGGCAATGTAATTAGCATGCCGAATATCACTTGGAATGTGAATTGGGACGAAATCGCCAATAGATAAGACCATTTTACAATTTGGGCCCAAGTTAAAAGCAGAGCCTAAGGTGTAAATTATCGATAGTCCATATCTCGGAAACTATAAGAGATAATGCAATTTGGCAACCGGCAATGTAATTAGCATGCCGAATATTACTTGGAATGTGAATTGGAACGAAATCGCCAATAGATAAGACCATTTTACAATTGGGGCCCAAGTTAGAAGCAGAGCCTAAGGTGTAAATTATCGATAGTCCATATCTCGGAAACTATAAGAGATAATGCAATTTGGCAACCGGCAATGTAATTAGCATACCGAATATTACTTGGAATGTGAATTGGAACGAAATCGCCAATAGATAAGACCATTTTACAATTTGGGCCCAAGTTAGAAGCAGAGCCTAAGGTGTAAATTATCGATAGTCCATATCTCGGAAACTATAAGAGATAATGCAATTTCGCAACCGGCAATGTAATTAGCATGCCGAATATTACTTGGAGTGTGAATTGGAACGAAATCGCCAATAGATAAGACCATTTTACAATTTGGGCCCAAGTTAGAAGCAGAGCCTAAGGTGTAAATTATCGATAGTCCATATCTCGGAAACTATAAGAGATAATGCAATTTGGCAACCGGCAATGTAATTAGCATGCCGAATATTACTTGGAATGTGAATTGGAACGAAATCGCCAATAGATAAGACCATTTTACAATTTGGGCCCAAGTTAGAAGCAGAGCCTAAGGTGTAAATTATCGATAGTCCATATCTCGGAAACTATAAGAGATAATGCAATTTGGCAACCGGCAATGTAATTAGCATGCCGAATATTACTTGGAATGTGAATTGGAACGAAATCGCCAATAGATAAGACCATTTTACAATTTGGGCCCAAGTTAGAAGCAGAGCCTAAGGTGTAAATTATCGATAGTCCATATCTCGGAAACTATAAGAGATAATGCAATTTGGCAACCGGCAATGTAATTAGCATGCCGAATATTACTTGGAATGTGAATTGCAACTAAATCGCCAATAGATAAGACCATTTTACAATTGGGACCCAAGTTAGAAGCAGAGCCTAAGGTGTAAATTATCGATAGTCCATATCTCGGAAACTATAAGAGATAATGCAATTTGGCAACCGGCAATGTAATTAGCATGCCGAATATTACTTGGAATGTGAATTGGAACGAAATCGCCAATAGATAAGACCATTTTACAATTTGGGCCCAAGTTAGAAGCAGAGCCTAAGGTGTAAATTATCGATAGTCCATATCTCGGAAACTATAAGAGATAATGCAATTTGGCAACCGGCAATGTAATTAGCATGCCGAATATTACTTGGAATGTGAATTGGAACGAAATCGCCAATAGATAAGACCATTTTACAATTTGGGCCCAAGTTAGAAGCAGAGCCTAAGGTGTAAATTATCGATAGTCCATATCTCGGAAACTATAAGAGATAATGCAATTTGGCAACCGGCAATGTAATTAGCATGCCGAATATTACTTGGAATGTGAATTGGAACGAAATCGCCAATAGATAAGACCATTTTACAATTGGGGCCCAAGTTAGAAGCAGAGACTAAGGTGTAAATTATCGATAGTCCATATCTCGGAAACTATAAGAGATAATGCAATTTGGCAACCGGCAATGTAATTAGCATACCGAATATTACTTGGAATGTGAATTGGAACGAAATCGCCAATAGATAAGACCATTTTACAATTTGGGCCCAAGTTAGAAGCAGAGCCTAAGGTGTAAATTATTGATAGTCCATATCTCGGAAACTATAAGAGATAATGCAATTTAGCAACCGGCAATGTAATTAGCATGCCGAATATCACTTGGAATGTGAATTGGGACGAAATCGCCAATAGATAAGACCATTTTACAATTTGGGCCCAAGTTAAAAGCAGAGCCTAAGGTGTAAATTATCGATAGTCCATATCTCGGAAACTATAAGAGATAATGCAATTTGGCAACCGGCAATGTAATTAGCATGCCGAATATTACTTGGAATGTGAATTGGAACGAAATCGCCAATAGATAAGACCATTTTACAATTGGGGCCCAAGTTAGAAGCAGAGCCTAAGGTGTAAATTATCGATAGTCCATATCTCGGAAACTATAAGAGATAATGCAATTTGGCAACCGGCAATGTAATTAGCATACCGAATATTACTTGGAATGTGAATTGGAACGAAATCGCCAATAGATAAGACCATTTTACAATTTGGGCCCAAGTTAGAAGCAGAGCCTAAGGTGTAAATTATCGATAGTCCATATCTCGGAAACTATAAGAGATAATGCAATTTCGCAACCGGCAATGTAATTAGCATGCCGAATATTACTTGGAGTGTGAATTGGAACGAAATCGCCAATAGATAAGACCATTTTACAATTTGGGCCCAAGTTAGAAGCAGAGCCTAAGGTGTAAATTATCGATAGTCCATATCTCGGAAACTATAAGAGATAATGCAATTTGGCAACCGGCAATGTAATTAGCATGCCGAATATTACTTGGAATGTGAATTGGAACGAAATCGCCAATAGATAAGACCATTTTACAATTTGGGCCCAAGTTAGAAGCAGAGCCTAAGGTGTAAATTATCGATAGTCCATATCTCGGAAACTATAAGAGATAATGCAATTTGGCAACCGGCAATGTAATTAGCATGCCGAATATTACTTGGAATGTGAATTGGAACGAAATCGCCAATAGATAAGACCATTTTACAATTTGGGCCCAAGTTAGAAGCAGAGCCTAAGGTGTAAATTATCGATAGTCCATATCTCGGAAACTATAAGAGATAATGCAATTTGGCAACCGGCAATGTAATTAGCATGCCGAATATTACTTGGAATGTGAATTGCAACTAAATCGCCAATAGATAAGACCATTTTACAATTGGGACCCAAGTTAGAAGCAGAGCCTAAGGTGTAAATTATCGATAGTCCATATCTCGGAAACTATAAGAGATAATGCAATTTGGCAACCGGCAATGTAATTAGCATGCCGAATATTACTTGGAATGTGAATTGGAACGAAATCGCCAATAGATAAGACCATTTTACAATTTGGGCCCAAGTTAGAAGCAGAGCCTAAGGTGTAAATTATCGATAGTCCATATCTCGGAAACTATAAGAGATAATGCAATTTGGCAACCGGCAATGTAATTAGCATGCCGAATATTACTTGGAATGTGAATTGGAACGAAATCGCCAATAGATAAGACCATTTTACAATTTGGGCCCAAGTTAGAAGCAGAGCCTAAGGTGTAAATTATCGATAGTCCATATCTCGGAAACTATAAGAGATAATGCAATTTGGCAACCGGCAATGTAATTAGCATGCCGAATATTACTTGGAATGTGAATTGCAACTAAATCGCCAATAGATAAGACCATTTTACAATTTGGGCCCAAGTTAGAAGCAGAGCCTAAGGTGTAAATTATCGATAGTCCATATCTCGGAAACTATAAGAGATAATGCAATTTGGCAACCGGCAATGTAATTAGCATGCCGAATATTACTTGGAATGTGAATTGGAACGAAATCGCCAATAGATAAGACCATTTTACAATTTGGGCCCAAGTTAGAAGCAGAGCCTAAGGTGTAAATTATCGATAGTCCATATCTCGGAAACTATAAGAGATAATCCAATTTGGCAACCGGCAATGTAATTAGCATGCCGAATATTACTTGGAATGTGAATTGGAACGAAATCGCCAATAGATAAGACCATTTTACAATTTGGGCCCAAGTTAGAAGCAGAGCCTAAGGTGTAAATTATCGATAGTCCATATCTCGGAAACTATAAGAGATAATGCAATTTGGCAACCGGCAATGTAATTAGCATGCCGAATATTACTTGGAATGTGAATTGCAACTAAATCGCCAATAGATAAGACCATTTTACAATTTGGGCCCAAGTTAGAAGCAGAGCCTAAGGTGTAAATTATCGATAGTCCATATCTCGGAAACTATAAGAGATAATGCAATTTGGCAACCGGCAATGTAATTAGCATGCCGAATATTACTAGGAATGTGAATTGGAACGAAATCGCCAATAGATAAGACCATTTTACAATTTGGGCCCAAGTTAGAAGCAGAGCCTAAGGTGTAAATTATCGATAGTCCATATCTCGGAAACTATAAGAGATAATGCAATTTGGCAACCGGCAATGTAATTAGCATGCCGAATATTACTTGGAATGTGAATTGGAACGAAATCGCCAATAGATAAGACCATTTTACAATTTGGGCCCAAGTTAGAAGCAGAGCCTAAGGTGTAAATTATCGATAGTCCATATTTCGGAAACTATAAGAGATAATGCAATTTGGCAACCGGCAATGTAATTAGCATGCCGAATATTACTTGGAATGTGAATTGGAACGAAATCGCCAATAGATAAGACCATTTTACAATTTGGGCCCAAGTTAGAAGCAGAGCCTAAGGTGTAAATTATCGATAGTCCATATCTCGGAAACTATAAGAGTTAATGCAATTTGGCAACCGGCAATGTAATTAGCATGCCGAATATTACTTGGAATGTGAATTGGAACGAAATCGCCAATAGATAAGACCATTTTACAATTTGGGCCCAAGTTAGAAGCAGAGCCTAAGGTGTAAATTATCGATAGTCCATATCTCGGAAACTATAAGAGATAATGCAATTTGGCAACCGGCAATGTAATTAGCATGCCGAATATTACTTGGAATGTGAATTGGAACGAAATTGCCAATAGATAAGACCATTTTACAATTTGGGCCCAAGTTAGAAGCAGAGCCTAAGGTGTAAATTATCGATAGTCCATATCTCTGAAACTATAAGAGATAATGCAATTTCGCAACCGGCAATGTAATTAGCATGCCGAATATTACTTGGAATGTGAATTGGGACGAAATCGCCAATAGATAAGGCCATTTTACAATTTGGGCCCAAGTTAGAAGCAGAGCCTAAGGTGTAAATTATCGATAGTCCATATCTCGGAAACTATAAGAGATAATGCAATTTGGCAACCGGCAATGTAATTAGCATGCCGAATATTACTTGGAATGTGAATTGGAACGAAATCGTCAATAGATAAGACCATTTTACAATTTGGGCCCAAGTTAGAAGCAGAGCCTAAGGTGTAAATTATTGATAGTCCATATCTCGGAAACTATAAGAGATAATGCAATTTGGCAACCGGCAATGTAATTAGCATGCCGAATATTACTTGGAATGTGAATTGGAACGAAATCGCCAATAGATAAGACCATTTTACAATTTGGGCCCAAGTTAGAAGCAGAGCCTAAGGTGTAAATTATCGATAGTCCATATCTCGGAAACTATAAGAGATAATGCAATTTGGCAACCGGCAATGTAATTAGCATGCCGAATATTACTTGGAATGTGAATTGGATCGAAATCGCCAATAGATAAGACCATTTTACAATTTGGGCCCAAGTTAGAAGCAGAGCCTAAGGTGTAAATTATCGATAGTCCATATCTCGGAAACTATAAGAGATAATGCAATTTGGCAACCGGCAATATAATTAGCATGCCGAATATTACTTGGAATGTGAATTGGAACGAAATCGCCAATAGATAAGACCATTTTACAATTTGGGCCCAAGTTAGAAGCAGAGCCTAAGGTGTAAATTATCGATAGTCCATATCTCGGAAACTATAAGAGATAATGCAATTTGGCAACCGGCAATGTAATTAGCATGCCGAATATTACTTGGAATGTGAATTGGAACGAAATCGCCAATAGATAAGACCATTTTACAATTTGGGCCCAAGTTAGAAGCAGAGCCTAAAGTGTAAATTATCGATAGTCCATATCTCGGAAACTATAAGAGATAATGCAATTTGGCAACCGGCAATGTAATTAGCATGCCGAATATTACTTGGAATGTGAATTGGAACGAAATCGCCAATAGATAAGACCATTTTACAATTTGGGCCCAAGTTAGAAGCAGAGCCTAAGGTGTAAATTATCGATAGTCCATATCTCGGAAACTATAAGAGATAATGCAATTTGGCAACCGGCAATGTAATTAGCATGCCGAATATTACTTGGAATGTGAATTGGAACGAAATCGCCAATAGGTAAGACCATTTTACAATTTGGGCCCAAGTTAGAAGCAGAGCCTAAGGTGTAAATTATCGATAGTCCATATCTCGGAAACTATAAGAGATAATTCAATTTGGCAACCGGCAATGTAATTAGCATGCCGAATATTACTTGGAATGTGAATTGGAACGAAATCGCCAATAGATAAGACCATTTTACAATTTGGGCCCAAGTTAGAAGCAGAGCCTAAGGTGTAAATTATCGATAGTCCATATCTCGGAAACTATAAGAGTTAATGCAATTTGGCAACCGGCAATGTAATTAGCATGCCGAATATTACTTGAAATGTGAATTGGAACGAAATCGCCAATAGATAAGACCATTTTACAATTTGGGCCCAAGTTAGAAGCAGAGCCTAAGGTGTAAAATATCGATAGTCCATATCTCGGAAACTATAAGAGTTAATGCAATTTGGCAACCGGCAATGTAATTAGCATGCCGAATATTACTTGGAATGTGAATTGGAACGAAATCGCCAATAGATAAGACCATTTTACAATTTGGGCCCAAGTTAGAAGCAGAGCCTAAGGTGTAAATTATCGATAGTCCATATCTCGGAAACTATAAGAGATAATGCAATTTGGCAACCGGCAATGTAATTAGCATGCCGAATATTACTTGGAATGTGAATTGGAACGAAATCGCCAATAGATAAGACCATTTTACAATTTGGGCCCAAGTTAGAAGCAGAGCCTAAGGTGTAAATTATCGATAGTCCATATCTCGGAAACTATAAGAGATAATGCAATTTGGCAACCGGCAATGTAATTAGCATGCCGAATATTACTTGGAATGTGAATTGGAACGAAATCGCCAATAGATAAGACCATTTTACAATTTGGGCCCAAGTTAGAAGCAGAGCCTAAGGTGTAAATTATCGATAGTCCATATCTCGGAAACTATAAGAGATAATGCAATTTGGCAACCGGCAATGTAATTAGCATGCCGAATATTACTTGGAATGTGAATTGGAACGAAATCGCCAATAGATAAGACCATTTTACAATTTGGGCCCAAGTTAGAAGCAGAGCCTAAGGTGTAAATTATCGATAGTCCATATCTCGGAAACTATAAGAGATAATGCAATTTGTCAACCGGCAATGTAATTAGCATGCCGAATATTACTTGGAATGTGAATTGGAACGAAATCGCCAATAGATAAGACCATTTTACAATTTGGGCCCAAGTTGGAAGCAGAGCTTAAGGTGTAAATTATCGATAGTCCATATCTCGGAAACTATAAGAGATAATGCAATTTGGCAACCGGCAATGTAATTAGCATGCCGAGTATTACTTGGAATGTGAATTGGAACGAAATCGCCAATAGATAAGACCATTTTACAATTTGGGCCCAAGTTAGAAGCAGAGCCTAAGGTGTAAATTATTGATAGTCCATATCTCGGAAACTATAAGAGATAATGCAATTTCGCAACCGGCAATGTAATTAGCATGCCGAATATCATTTGGAATGTGAATTGGGACGAAATCGCCAATAGATAAGACCATTTTACAATTTGGGCCCAAGTTAGAAGCAGAGCCTAAGGTGTAAATTATCGATAGTCCATATCTCGGAAACTATAAGAGATAATGCAATTTGGCAACCGGCAATGTAATTAGCATGCCGAATATTACTTGGAATGTGAATTGGAACGAAATCGCCAATAGATAAGACCATTTTACAATTTGGGCCCAAGTTAGAAGCAGAGCCTAAAGTGTAAATTATCGATAGTCCATATCTCGGAAACTATAAGAGATAATGCAATTTGGCAACCGGCAATGTAATTAGCATGCCGAATATTACTTGGAATGTGAATTGGAACGAAATCGCCAATAGATAAGACCATTTTACAATTTGGGCCCAAGTTAGAAGCAGAGCCTAAGGTGTAAATTATCGATAGTCCATATCTCGGAAACTATAAGAGATAATGCAATTTGGCAACCGGCAATGTAATTAGCATGCCGAATATTACTTGGAATGTGAATTGGAACGAAATCGCCAATAGATAAGACCATTTTACAATTTGGGCCCAAGTTAGAAGCAGAGCCTAAGGTGTAAATTATCGATAGTCCATATCTCGGAAACTATAAGAGATAATGCAATTTGGCAACCGGCAATGTAATTAGCATGCCGAATATTACTTGGAATGTGAATTGGAACGAAATCGCCAATAGGTAAGACCATTTTACAATTTGGGCCCAAGTTAGAAGCAGAGCCTAAGGTGTAAATTATCGATAGTCCATATCTCGGAAACTATAAGAGATAATTCAATTTGGCAACCGGCAATGTAATTAGCATGCCGAATATTACTTGGAATGTGAAATGGAACGAAATCGCCAATAGATAAGACCATTTTACAATTTGGGCCCAAGTTAGAAGCAGAGCCTAAGGTGTAAATTATCGATAGTCCATATCTCGGAAACTATAAGAGTTAATGCAATTTGGCAACCGGCAATGTAATTAGCATGCCGAATATTACTTGGAATGTGAATTGGAACGAAATCGCCAATAGATAAGACCATTTTACAATTTGGGCCCAAGTTAGAAGCAGAGCCTAAGGTGTAAAATATCGATAGTCCATATCTCGGAAACTATAAGAGATAATGCAATTTGGCAACCGGCAATGTAATTAGCATGCCGAATATTACTTGGAATGTGAATTGGAACGAAATCGCCAATAGATAAGACCATTTTACAATTTGGGCCTAAGTTAGAAGCAGAGCCTAAGGTGTAAATTATCGATAGTCCATATCTCGGAAACTATAAGAGTTAATGCAATTTGGCAACCGGCAATGTAATTAGCATGCCGAATATTACTTGGAATGTGAATTGGAACGAAATCGCCAATAGGTAAAACCATTTTACAATTTGGGCCCAAGTTAGAAGCAGAGCCTAAGGTGTAAATTATCGATAGTCCATATCTCGGAAACTATAAGAGATAATTCAATTTGGCAACCGGCAATGTAATTAGCATGCCGAATATTACTTGGAATGTGAATTGGAACGAAATCGCCAATAGATAAGACCATTTTACAATTTGGGCCCAAGTTAGAAGCAGAGCCTAAGGTGTAAATTATCGATAGTCCATATCTCGGAAACTATAAGAGATAATGCAATTTGGCAACCGGCAATGTAATTAGCATGCCGAATATTACTTGGAATGTGAATTGGAACGAAATCGCCAATAGATAAGACCATTTTACAATTTGGGCCCAAGTTAGAAGCAGAGCCTAAGGTGTAAATTATCGATAGTCCATATCTCGGAAACTATAAGAGATAATGCAATTTGGCAACCGGCAATGTAATTAGCATGCCGAATATTACTTGGAATGTGAATTGGAACGAAATCGCCAATAGATAAGACCATTTTACAATTTGGGCCCAAGTTAGAAGCAGAGCCTAAGGTGTAAATTATCGATAGTCCATATCTCGGAAACTATAAGAGATAATGCAATTTGGCAACCGGCAATGTAATTAGCATGCCGAATATTACTTGGAATGTGAATTGGAACGAAATCGCCAATAGATAAGACCATTTTACAATTTGGGCCCAAGTTAGAAGCAGAGCCTAAGGTGTAAATTATCGATAGTCCATATCTCGGAAACTATAAGAGATAATGCAATTTGGCAACCGGTAATGTAATTAGCATGCCGTATATTACTTGGAATGTGAATTGGAACGAAATCGCCAATAGATAAGACCATTTTACAATTTGGGCCCAAGTTAGAAGCAGAGCCTAAGGTGTAAATTATCGATAGTCCATATCTCGGAAACTATAAGAGATAATGCAATTTGGCAACCGGCAATGTAATTAGCATGCCGAATATTACTTGGAATGTGAATTGGAACGAAATCGCCAATAGATAAGACCATTTTACAATTTGGGCCCAAGTTAGAAGCAGAGCCTAAGGTGTAAATTATCGATAGTCCATATCTCGGAAACTATAAGAGATAATGCAATTTGGCAACTGGCAATGTAATTAGCATGCCGAATATTACTTGGAATGTGAATTGGAACGAAATCGCCAATAGATATGACCATTTTACAATTTGGGCCCAAGTTAGAATCAGAGCCTAAGGTGTAAATTATTGATAGTCCATATCTCGGAAACTATAAGAGATAATGCAATTTCGCAACCGGCAATGTAATTAGCATGCCGAATATCATTTGGAATGTGAATTGGGACGAAATCGCCAATAGATAAGACCATTTTACAATTTGGGCCCAAGTTAGAAGCAGAGCCTAAGGTGTAAATTATCGATAGTCCATATCTCGGAAACTATAAGAGATAATGCAATTTGGCAACCGGCAATGTAATTAGCATGCCGAATATTACTTGGAATGTGAATTGGAACGAAATCGCCAATAGATAAGACCATTTTACAATTTGGGCCCAAGTTAGAAGCAGAGCCTAAAGTGTAAATTATCGATAGTCCATATCTCGGAAACTATAAGAGATAATGCAATTTGGCAACCGGCAATGTAATTAGCATGCCGAATATTACTTGGAATGTGAATTGGAACGAAATCGCCAATAGATAAGACCATTTTACAATTTGGGCCCAAGTTAGAAGCAGAGCCTAAGGTGTAAATTATCGATAGTCCATATCTCGGAAACTATAAGAGATAATGCAATTTGGCAACCGGCAATGTAATTAGCATGCCGAATATTACTTGGAATGTGAATTGGAACGAAATCGCCAATAGATAAGACCATTTTACAATTTGGGCCCAAGTTAGAAGCAGAGCCTAAGGTGTAAATTATCGATAGTCCATATCTCGGAAACTATAAGAGTTAATGCAATTTGGCAACCGGCAATGTAATTAGCATGCCGAATATTACTTGGAATGTGAATTGGAACGAAATCGCCAATAGATAAGACCATTTTACAATTTGGGCCCAAGTTAGAAGCAGAGCCTAAGGTGTAAATTATCGATAGTCCATATATCGGAAACTATAAGAGATAATGCAATTTGGCAACCGGCAATGTAATTAGCATGCCGAATATTACTTGGAATGTGAATTGGAACGAAATCGCCAATAGATAAGACCATTTTACAATTTGGGCCCAAGTTAGAAGCAGAGCCTAAGGTGTAAATTATCGATAGTCCATATCTCGGAAACTATAAGAGATAATGCAATTTGGCAACCGGCAATGTAATTAGCATGCCGAATATTACTTGGAATGTGAATTGGAACGAAATCGCCAATAGGTAAGACCATTTTACAATTTGGGCCCAAGTTAGAAGCAGAGCCTAAGGTGTAAATTATCGATAGTCCATATCTCGGAAACTATAAGAGATAATTCAATTTGGCAACCGGCAATGTAATTAGCATGCCGAATATTACTTGGAATGTGAATTGGAACGAAATCGCCAATAGATAAGACCATTTTACAATTTGGGCCCAAGTTAGAAGCAGAGCCTAAGGTGTAAATTATCGATAGTCCATATCTCGGAAACTATAAGAGTTAATGCAATTTGGCAACCGGCAATGTAATTAGCATGCCGAATATTACTTGGAATGTGAATTGGAACGAAATCGCCAATAGATAAGACCATTTTACAATTTGGGCCCAAGTTAGAAGCAGAGCCTAAGGTGTAAAATATCGATAGTCCATATCTCGGAAACTATAAGAGATAATGCAATTTGGCAACCGGCAATGTAATTAGCATGCCGAATATTACTTGGAATGTGAATTGGAACGAAATCGCCAATAGATAAGACCATTTTACAATTTGGGCCCAAGTTAGAAGCAGAGCCTAAGGTGTAAATTATCGATAGTCCATATCTCGGAAACTATAAGAGTTAATGCAATTTGGCAACCGGCAATGTAATTAGCATGCCGAATATTACTTGGAATGTGAATTGGAACGAAATCGCCAATAGGTAAAACCATTTTACAATTTGGGCCCAAGTTAGAAGCAGAGCCTAAGGTGTAAATTATCGATAGTCCATATCTCGGAAACTATAAGAGATAATTCAATTTGGCAACCGGCAATGTAATTAGCATGCCGAATATTACTTGGAATGTGAATTGGAACGAAATCGCCAATAGATAAGACCATTTTACAATTTGGGCCCAAGTTAGAAGCAGAGCCTAAGGTGTAAATTATCGATAGTCCATATCTCGGAAACTATAAGAGATAATGCAATTTGGCAACCGGCAATGTAATTAGCATGCCGAATATTACTTGGAATGTGAATTGGAACGAAATCGCCAATAGATAAGACCATTTTACAATTTGGGCCCAAGTTAGAAGCAGAGCCTAAGGTGTAAATTATCGATAGTCCATATCTCGGAAACTATAAGAGATAATGCAATTTGGCAACCGGCAATGTAATTAGCATGCCGAATATTACTTGGAATGTGAATTGGAACGAAATCGCCAATAGATAAGACCATTTTACAATTTGGGCCCAAGTTAGAAGCAGAGCCTAAGGTGTAAATTATCGATAGTCCATATCTCGGAAACTATAAGAGATAATGCAATTTGGCAACCGGCAATGTAATTAGCATGCCGAATATTACTTGGAATGTGAATTGGAACGAAATCGCCAATAGATAAGACCATTTTACAATTTGGGCCCAAGTTAGAAGCAGAGCTTAAGGTGTAAATTATCGATAGTCCATATCTCGGAAACTATAAGAGATAATGCAATTTGGCAACCGGCAATGTAATTAGCATGCCGAGTATTACTTGGAATGTGAATTGGAACGAAATCGCCAATAGATAAGACCATTTTACAATTTGGGCCCAAGTTAGAAGCAGAGCCTAAGGTGTAAATTATCGATAGTCCATATCTCGGAAACTATAAGAGATAATGCAATTTGGCAACCGGCAATGTAATTAGCATGCCGAATATTACTTGGAATGTGAATTGGAACGAAATCGCCAATAGATAAGACCATTTTACAATTTGGGCCCAAGTTAGAAGCAGAGCCTAAGGTGTAAATTATCGATAGTCCATATCTCGGAAACTATAAGAGATAATACAATTTGGCAACCGGCAATGTAATTAGCATGCCGAGTATTACTTGGAATGTGAATTGGAACGAAATCGCCAATAGATAAGACCATTTTACAATTTGGGCCCAAGTTAGAAGCAGAGCCTAAGGTGTAAATTATCGATAGTCCATATCTCGGAAACTATAAGAGATAATGCAATTTGGCAACCGGCAATGTAATTAGCATGCCGAATATTACTTGGAATGTGAATTGGAACGAAATCGCCAATAGATAAGACCATTTTACAATTTGGGCCCAAGTTAGAAGCAGAGCCTAAGGTGTAAATTATCGATAGTCCATATCTCGGAAACTATAAGAGATAATGCAATTTGGCAACCGGCAATGTAATTAGCATGCCGAATATTACTTGGTATGTGAATTGGAACGAAATCGCCAATAGATAAGACCATTTTACAATTTGGGCCCAAGTTAGAAGCAGAGCCTAAGGTGTAAATTATTGATAGTGCATATCTCGGAAACTATAAGAGATAATGCAATTTCGCAACCGGCAATGTAATTAGCATGCCGAATATCACTTGGAATGTGAATTGGGACGAAATCGCCAATAGATAAGACCATTTTACAATTTGGGCCCAAGTTAGAAGCAGAGCCTAAGGTGTAAATTATCGATAGTCCATATCTCGGAAACTATAAGAGATAATGCAATTTGGCAACCGGCAATGTAATTAGCATGCCGAATATTACTTGGAATGTTAATTGGAACGAAATCGCCAATAGATAAGACCATTTTACAATTTGGGCCCAAGTTAGAAGCAGAGCCTAAGGTGTAAATTATCGATAGTCCATATCTCGGAAACTATAAGAGATAATGCAATTTGGCAACCGGCAATGTAATTAGCATGCCGAATATTACTTGGAATGTGAATTGGAACGAGATCGCCAATAGGTAAGACCATTTTACAATTTGGGCCCAAGTTAGAAGCAGAGCCTAAGGTGTAAATTATCGATAGTCCATATCTCGGAAACTATAAGAGATAATTCAATTTGGCAACCGGCAATGTAATTAGCATGCCGAATATTACTTGGAATGTGAATTGGAACGAAATCGCCAATAGATAAGACCATTTTACAATTTGGGCCCAAGTTAGAAGCAGAGCCTAAGGTGTAAATTATCGATAGTCCATATCTCGGAAACTATAAGAGATAATGCAATTTGGCAACCGGCAATGTAATTAGCATGCCGAATATTACTTGGAATGTGAATTGGAACGAAATCGCCAATAGATAAGACCATTTTACGATTTGGGCCCAAGTTAGAAGCAGTTCCTAAGGTGTAAATTATCGATAGTCCATATCTCGGAAACTATAAGAGATAATGCAATTTGGCAACCGGCAATGTAATTAGCATGCCGAATATTACTTGGAATGTGAATTGGAACGAAATCGCCAATAGATAAGACCATTTTACAATTTGGGCCCAAGTTATAAGCAGAGCCTATGGTGTAAATTATCGATAGTCCATATCTCGGAAACTATAAGAGATAATGCAATTTGGCAACCGGCAATGTAATTAGCATGCCGAATATTACTTGGAATGTGAATTGGAACGAAATCGCCAATAGATAAGACCATTTTACAATTTGGGCCCAAGTTAGAAGCAGAGCCTAAGGTGTAAATTATCGATAGTCCATATCTCGGAAACTATAAGAGTTAATGCAATTTGGCAACCGCAATGTAATTAGCATGCCGAATATTACTTGGAATGTGAATTGGAACGAAATCGCCAATAGATAAGACCATTTTACAATTTGGGCCCAAGTTAGAAGCAGAGCCTAAGGTGTAAATTATCGATAGTCCATATATCGGAAACTATAAGAGATAATGCAATTTGGCAACCGGCAATGTAATTAGCATGCCGAATATTACTTGGAATGTGAATTGGAACGAAATCGCCAATAGATAAGACCATTTTACAATTTGGGCCCAAGTTAGAAGCAGAGCCTAAGGTGTAAATTATCGATAGTCCATATCTCGGAAACTATAAGAGATAATGCAATTTGGCAACCGGCAATGTAATTAGCATGCCGAATATTACTTGGAATGTGAATTGGAACGAAATCGCCAATAGGTAAGACCATTTTACAATTTGGGCCCAAGTTAGAAGCAGAGCCTAAGGTGTAAATTATCGATAGTCCATATCTCGGAAACTATAAGAGATAATTCAATTTGGCAACCGGCAATGTAATTAGCATGCCGAATATTACTTGGAATGTGAATTGGAACGAAATCGCCAATAGATAAGACCATTTTACAATTTGGGCCCAAGTTAGAAGCAGAGCCTAAGGTGTAAATTATCGATAGTCCATATCCCGGAAACTATAAGAGTTAATGCAATTTGGCAACCGGCAATGTAATTAGCATGCCGAATATTACTTGGAATGTGAATTGGAACGAAATCGCCAATAGATAAGACCATTTTACAATTTGGGCCCAAGTTAGAAGCAGAGCCTAAGGTGTAAAATATCGATAATCCATATCTCGGAAACTATAAGAGATAATGCAATTTGGCAACCGGCAATGTAATTAGCATGCCGAATATTACTTGGAATGTGAATTGGAACGAAATCGCCAATAGATAAGACCATTTTACAATTTGGGCCCAAGTTAGAAGCAGAGCCTAAGGTGTAAATTATCGATAGTCCATATCTCGGAAACTATAAGAGTTAATGCAATTTGGCAACCGGCAATGTAATTAGCATGCCGAATATTACTTGGAATGTGAATTGGAACGAAATCGCCAATAGGTAAAACCATTTTACAATTTGGGCCCAAGTTAGAAGCAGAGCCTAAGGTGTAAATTATCGATAGTCCATATCTCGGAAACTATAAGAGATAATTCAATTTGGCAACCGGCAATGTAATTAGCATGCCGAATATTACTTGGAATGTGAATTGGAACGAAATCGCCAATAGATAAGACCATTTTACAATTTGGGCCCAAGTTAGAAGCAGAGCCTAAGGTGTAAATTATCGATAGTCCATATCTCGGAAACTATAAGAGATAATGCAATTTGGCAACCGGCAATGTAATTAGCATGCCGAATATTACTTGGAATGTGAATTGGAACGAAATCGCCAATAGATAAGACCATTTTACAATTTGGGCCCAAGTTAGAAGCAGAGCCTAAGGTGTAAATTATCGATAGTCCATATCTCGGAAACTATAAGAGATAATGCAATTTGGCAACCGGCAATGTAATTAGAATGCCGAATATTACTTGGAATGTGAATTGGAACGAAATCGCCAATAGATAAGACCATTTTACAATTTGGGCCCAAGTTAGAAGCAGAGCCTAAGGTGTAAATTATCGATAGTCCATATCTCGGAAACTATAAGAAATAATGCAATTTGGCAACCGGCAATGTAATTAGCATGCCGAATATTACTTGGAATGTGAATTGGAACGAAATCGCCAATAGATAAGACCATTTTACAATTTGGGCCCAAGTTAGAAGCAGAGCCTAAGGTGTAAATTATCGATAGTCCATATCTCGGAAACTATAAGAGATAATGCAATTTGGCAACCGGCAATGTAATTAGCATGCCGAATATTACTTGGAATGTGAATTGGAACGAAATCGCCAATAGATAAGACCATTTTACAATTTGGGCCCAAGTTAGAAGCAGAGCTTAAGGTGTAAATTATCGATAGTCCATATCTCGGAAACTATAAGAGATAATGCAATTTGGCAACCGGCAATGTAATTAGCATGCCGAGTATTACTTGGAATGTGAATTGGAACGAAATCGCCAATAGATAAGACCATTTTACAATTTGGGCCCAAGTTAGAAGCAGAGCCTAAGGTGTAAATTATCGATAGTCCATATCTCGGAAACTATAAGAGATAATGCAATTTGGCAACCGGCAATGTAATTAGCATGCCGAATATTACTTGGAATGTGAATTGGAACGAAATCGCCAATAGATAAGACCATTTTACAATTTGGGCCCAAGTTAGAAGCAGAGCCTAAGGTGTAAATTATCGATAGTCCATATCTCGGAAACTATAAGAGATAATACAATTTGGCAACCGGCAATGTAATTAGCATGCCGAGTATTACTTGGAATGTGAATTGGAACGAAATCGCCAATAGATAAGACCATTTTACAATTTGGGCCCAAGTTAGAAGCAGATCCTAAGGTGTAAATTATCGATAGTCCATATCTCGGAAACTATAAGAGATAATGCAATTTGGCAACCGGCAATGTAATTAGCATGCCGAATATTACTTGGAATGTGAATTGGAACGAAATCGCCAATAGATAAGACCATTTTACAATTTGGGCCCAAGTTAGAAGCAGAGCCTAAGGTGTAAATTATCGATAGTCCATATCTCGGAAAATATAAGAGATAATGCAATTTGGCAACCGGCAATGTAATTAGCATGCCGAATATTACTTGGTATGTGAATTGGAACGAAATCGCCAATAGATAAGACCATTTTACAATTTGGGCCCAAGTTAGAAGCAGAGCCTAAGGTGTAAATTATTGATAGTGCATATCTCGGAAACTATAAGAGATAATGCAATTTCGCAACCGGCAATGTAATTAGCATGCCGAATATCACTTGGAATGTGAATTGGGACGAAATCGCCAATAGATAAGACCATTTTACAATTTGGGCCCAAGTTAGAAGCAGAGCCTAAGGTGTAAATTATCGATAGTCCATATCTCGGAAACTATAAGAGATAATGCAATTTGGCAACCGGCAATGTAATTAGCATGCCGAATATTACTTGGAATGTTAATTGGAACGAAATCGCCAATAGATAAGACCATTTTACAATTTGGGCCCAAGTTAGAAGCAGAGCCTAAGGTGTAAATTATCGATAGTCCATATCTCGGAAACTATAAGAGATAATGCAATTTGGCAACCGGCAATGTAATTAGCATGCCGAATATTACTTGGAATGTGAATTGGAACGAGATCGCCAATAGGTAAGACCATTTTACAATTTGGGCCCAAGTTAGAAGCAGAGCCTAAGGTGTAAATTATCGATAGTCCATATCTCGGAAACTATAAGAGATAATTCAATTTGGCAACCGGCAATGTAATTAGCATGCCGAATATTACTTGGAATGTGAATTGGAACGAAATCGCCAATAGATAAGACCATTTTACAATTTGGGCCCAAGTTAGAAGCAGAGCCTAAGGTGTAAATTATCGATAGTCCATATCTCGGAAACTATAAGAGATAATGCAATTTGGCAACCGGCAATGTAATTAGCATGCCGAATATTACTTGGAATGTGAATTGGAACGAAATCGCCAATAGATAAGACCATTTTACGATTTGGGCCCAAGTTAGAAGCAGTTCCTAAGGTGTAAATTATCGATAGTCCATATCTCGGAAACTATAAGAGATAATGCAATTTGGCAACCGGCAATGTAATTAGCATGCCGAATATTACTTGGAATGTGAATTGGAACGAAATCGCCAATAGATAAGACCATTTTACAATTTGGGCCCAAGTTAGAAGCAGAGCCTAAGGTGTAAATTATTGATAGTCCATATCTCGGAAACTATAAGAGATAATGCAATTTCGCAACCGGCAATGTAATTAGCATGCCGAATATTACTTGGAATGTGAATTGGAACGAAATCGCCAATAGATAAGACCATTTTACAATTTGGGCCCAAGTTAGAAGCAGAGCCTAAGGTGTAAATTATTGATAGTCCATATCTCGGAAACTATAAGAGATAATGCAATTTGGCAACCGGCAATGTAATTAGCATGCCGAATATTACTTGGAATGTGAATTGGAACGAAATCGCCAATAGATAAGACCATTTTACAATTTGGGCCCAAGTTAGAAACAGAGCCTAAGGTGTAAATTATCGATAGTCCATATCTCGGAAACTATAAGAGATAATGCAATTTGGCAACCGGCAATGTAATTAGCATGCCGAATATTACTTGGAATGTGAATTGGAACGAAATCGCCAATAGATAAGACCATTTTACAATTTGGGCCCAAGTTAGAAGCAGAGCCTAAGGTTTAAATTATTAGTCCATATCTCGGAAACTATAAGAGATAATGCAATTTCGCAACCGGCAATGTAATTAGCATGCCGAATATCACTTGGAATGTGAATTGGGACTAAATCGCCAATAGATAAGATCATTTTACAATTTGGGCCCAAGTTAGAAGCAGAGCCTAAGGTGTAAATTATCGATAGTCCATATCTCGGAAACTATAAGAGATAATGCAATTTGGCAACCGGCAATGTAATTAGCATGCCGAATATTACTTGGAATGTGAATTGGAACGAAATCGCCAATAGATAAGACCATTTTACAATTTGGGCCCAAGTTAGAAGCAGAGCCTAAAGTGTAAATTATCGATAGTCCATATCTCGTAAACTATAAGAGATAATGCAATTTGGCAACCGGCAATGTAATTAGCATGCGGAATATTACTTGGAATGTGAATTGGAACGAAATCGCCAATAGATAAGACCATTTTACAATTTGGGCCCAAGTTAGAAGCAGAGCCTAAGGTGTAAATTATCGATAGTCCATATCTCGGAAACTATAAGAGATAATGCAATTTGGCAACCGGCAATGTAATTAGCATGCCGAATATTACTTGGAATGTGAATTGGAACGAAATCGCCAATAGATAAGACCATTTTACAATTTGGGCCCAAGTTATAAGCAGAGCCTATGGTGTAAATTATCGATAGTCCATATCTCGGAAACTATAAGAGATAATGCAATTTGGCAACCGGCAATGTAATTAGCATGCCGAATATTACTTGGAATGTGAATTGGAACGAAATCGCCAATAGATAAGACCATTTTACAATTTGGGCCCAAGTTAGAAGCAGAGCCTAAGGTGTAAATTATCGATAGTCCATATCTCGGAAACTATAAGAGATAATGCAATTTGGCAACCGGCAATGTAATTAGCATGCCGAATATTACTTGGAATGTGAATTGGAACGAAATCGCCAATAGATAAGACCATTTTACAATTTGGGCCCAAGTTAGAAGCAGAGCCTAAGGTGTAAATTATCGATAGTCCATATCTCGGAAACTATAAGAGATAATGCAATTTGGCAACCGGCAATGTAATTAGCATGCCGAATATTACTTGGAATGTGAATTGGAACGAAATCGCCAATAGGTAAGACCATTTTACAATTTGGGCCCAAGTTAGAAGCAGAGCCTAAGGTGTAAATTATCGATAGTCCATATCTCGGAAACTATAAGAGATAATTCAATTTGGCAATCGGCAATGTAATTAGCATGCCGAATATTACTTGGAATGTGAATTGGAACGAAATCGCCAATAGATAAGACCATTTTACAATTTGGGCCCAAGTTAGAAGCAGAGCCTAAGGTGTAAATTATCGATAGTCCATATCTCGGAAACTATAAGAGTTAATGCAATTTGGCAACCGGCAATGTAATTAGCATGCCGAATATTACTTGGAATGTGAATTGGAACGAAATCGCCAATAGATAAGACCATTTTACAATTTGGGCCCAAGTTAGAAGCAGAGCCTAAGGTGTAAATTATCGATAGTCCATATCTCGGAAACTATAAGAGATAATGCAATTTGGCAACCGGCAATGTAATTAGCATGCCGAATATTACTTGGAATGTGAATTGGAACGAGATCGCCAATAGGTAAGACCATTTTACAATTTGGGCCCAAGTTAGAAGCAGAGCCTAAGGTGTAAATTATCGATAGTCCATATCTCGGAAACTATAAGAGATAATTCAATTTGGCAACCGGCAATGTAATTAGCATGCCGAATATTACTTGGAATGTGAATTGGAACGAAATCGCCAATAGATAAGACCATTTTACAATTTGGGCCCAAGTTAGAAGCAGAGCCTAAGGTGTAAATTATCGATAGTCCATATCTCGGAAACTATAAGAGATAATGCAATTTGGCAACCGGCAATGTAATTAGCATGCCGAATATTACTTGGAATGTGAATTGGAACGAAATCGCCAATAGATAAGACCATTTTACGATTTGGGCCCAAGTTAGAAGCAGTTCCTAAGGTGTAAATTATCGATAGTCCATATCTCGGAAACTATAAGAGATAATGCAATTTGGCAACCGGCAATGTAATTAGCATGCCGAATATTACTTGGAATGTGAATTGGAACGAAATCGCCAATAGATAAGACCATTTTACAATTTGGGCCCAAGTTAGAAGCAGAGCCTAAGGTGTAAATTATTGATAGTCCATATCTCGGAAACTATAAGAGATAATGCAATTTCGCAACCGGCAATGTAATTAGCATGCCGAATATTACTTGGAATGTGAATTGGAACGAAATCGCCAATAGATAAGACCATTTTACAATTTGGGCCCAAGTTAGAAGCAGAGCTTAAGGTGTAAATTATTGATAGTCCATATCTCGGAAACTATAAGAGATAATGCAATTTGGCAACCGGCAATGTAATTAGCATGCCGAATATTACTTGGAATGTGAATTGGAACGAAATCGCCAATAGATAAGACCATTTTACAATTTGGGCCCAAGTTAGAAACAGAGCCTAAGGTGTAAATTATCGATAGTCCATATCTCGGAAACTATAAGAGATAATGCAATTTGGCAACCGGCAATGTAATTAGCATGCCGAATATTACTTGGAATGTGAATTGGAACGAAATCGCCAATAGATAAGACCATTTTACAATTTGGGCCCAAGTTAGAAGCAGAGCCTAAGGTGTAAATTATCGATAGTCCATATCTCGGAAACTATAAAAGATAATGCAAGTTGGCAACTGGCAATGTAATTAGCATGCCGAATATTACTTGAAATGTGAATTGGAACGAAATCGCCAATAGATAAGACCATTTTACAATTTGGGCCCAAGTTAGAAGCAGAGCCTAAGGTGTAAATTATTGATAATGCAATTTCGCAACCGGCAATGTAATTAGCATGCCGAATATCACTTGGAATGTGAATTGGAACGAAATCGCCAATAGATAAGACCATTTTACAATTTGGGCCCAAGTTAGAAGCAGAGCCTAAGGTGTAAATTATCGATAGTCCATATCTCGGAAACTATAAGAGATAATGCAATTTGGCAACCGGCAATGTAATTAGCATTCCGAATATTACTTGGAATGTGAATTGGAACGAAATCGCCAATAGATAAGACCATTTTACAATTTGGGCCCAAGTTAGAAGCAGAGCTTAAGGTGTAAATTATCGATAGTCCATATCTCGGAAACTATAAGAGATAATGCAATTTGGCAACCGGCAATGTAATTAGCATGCCGAGTATTACTTGGAATGTGAATTGGAACGAAATCGCCAATAGATAAGACCATTTTACAATTTGGGCCCAAGTTAGAAGCAGAGCCTAAGGTGTAAATTATCGATAGTCCATATCTCGGAAACTATAAGAGATAATGCAATTTGGCAACCGGCAATGTAATTAGCATGCCGAATATTACTTGGAATGTGAATTGGAACGAAATCGCCAATAGATAAGACCATTTTACAATTTGGGCCCAAGTTAGAAGCAGAGCCTAAGGTGTAAATTATCGATAGTCCATATCTCGGAAACTATAAGAGATAATACAATTTGGCAACCGGCAATGTAATTAGCATGCCGAGTATTACTTGGAATGTGAATTGGAACGAAATCGCCAATAGATAAGACCATTTTACAATTTGGGCCCAAGTTAGAAGCAGAGCCTAAGGTGTAAATTATCGATAGTCCATATCTCGGAAACTATAAGAGATAATGCAATTTGGCAACCGGCAATGTAATTAGCATGCCGAATATTACTTGGAATGTGAATTGGAACGAAATCGCCAATAGATAAGACCATTTTACAATTTGGGCCCAAGTTAGAAGCAGAGCCTAAGGTGTAAATTATCGATAGTCCATATCTCGGAAACTATAAGAGATAATGCAATTTGGCAACCGGCAATGTAATTAGCATGCCGAATATTACTTGGTATGTGAATTGGAACGAAATCGCCAATAAATAAGACCATTTTACAATTTGGGCCCAAGTTAGAAGCAGAGCCTAAGGTGTAAATTATTGATAGTGCATATCTCGGAAACTATAAGAGATAATGCAATTTCGCAACCGGCAATGTAATTAGCATGCCGAATATCACTTGGAATGTGAATTGGGACGAAATCGCCAATAGATAAGACCATTTTACAATTTGGGCCCAAGTTAGAAGCAGAGCCTAAGGTGTAAATTATCGATAGTCCATATCTCGGAAACTATAAGAGATAATGCAATTTGGCAACCGGCAATGTAATTAGCATGCCGAATATTACTTGGAATGTTAATTGGAACGAAATCGCCAATAGATAAAACCATTTTACAATTTGGGCCCAAGTTAGAAGCAGAGCCTAAGGTGTAAATTATCGATAGTCCATATCTCGGAAACTATAAGAGATAATTCAATTTGGCAACCGGCAATGTAATTAGCATGCCGAATATTACTTGGAATGTGAATTGGAACGAGATCGCCAATAGGTAAGACCATTTTACAATTTGGGCCCAAGTTAGAAGCAGAGCCTAAGGTGTAAATTATCGATAGTCCATATCTCGGAAACTATAAGAGATAATTCAATTTGGCAACCGGCAATGTAATTAGCATGCCGAATATTACTTGGAATGTGAATTGGAACGAAATCGCCAATAGATAAGACCATTTTACAATTTGGGCCCAAGTTAGAAGCAGAGCCTAAGGTGTAAATTATCGATAGTCCATATCTCGGAAACTATAAGAGATAATGCAATTTGGCAACCGGCAATGTAATTAGCATGCCGAATATTACTTGGAATGTGAATTGGAACGAGATCGCCAATAGGTAAGACCATTTTACAATTTGGGCCCAAGTTAGAAGCAGAGCCTAAGGTGTAAATTATCGATAGTCCATATCTCGGAAACTATAAGAGATAATTCAATTTGGCAACCGGCAATGTAATTAGCATGCCGAATATTACTTGGAATGTGAATTGGAACGAGATCGCCAATAGGTAAGACCATTTTACAATTTGGGCCCAAGTTAGAAGCAGAGCCTAAGGTGTAAATTATCGATAGTCCATATCTCGGAAACTATAAGAGATAATTCAATTTGGCAACCGGCAATGTAATTAGCATGCCGAATATTACTTGGAATGTGAATTGGAACGAAATCGCCAATAGATAAGACCATTTTACAATTTGGGCCCAAGTTAGAAGCAGAGCCTAAGGTGTAAATTATCGATAGTCCATATCTCGGAAACTATAAGAGATAATGCAATTTGGCAACCGGCAATGTAATTAGCATGCCGAATATTACTTGGAATGTGAATTGGAACGAAATCGCCAATAGATAAGACCATTTTACGATTTGGGCCCAAGTTAGAAGCAGTTCCTAAGGTGTAAATTATCGATAGTCCATATCTCGGAAACTATAAGAGATAATGCAATTTGGCAACCGGCAATGTAATTAGCATGCCGAATATTACTTGGAATGTGAATTGGAACGAAATCGCCAATAGATAAGACCATTTTACAATTTGGGCCCAAGTTAGAAGCAGAGCCTAAGGTGTAAATTATTGATAGTCCATATCTCGGAAACTATAAGAGATAATGCAATTTCGCAACCGGCAATGTAATTAGCATGCCGAATATTACTTGGAATGTGAATTGGAACGAAATCGCCAATAGATAAGACCATTTTACAATTTGGGCCCAAGTTAGAAGCAGAGCCTAAGGTGTAAATTATTGATAGTCCATATCTCGGAAACTATAAGAGATAATGCAATTTGGCAACCGGCAATGTAATTAGCATGCCGAATATTACTTGGAATGTGAATTGGAACGAAATCGCCAATAGATAAGACCATTTTACAATTTGGGCCCAAGTTAGAAACAGAGCCTAAGGTGTAAATTATCGATAGTCCATATCTCGGAAACTATAAGAGATAATGCAATTTGGCAACCGGCAATGTAATTAGCATGCCGAATATTACTTGGAATGTGAATTGGAACGAAATCGCCAATAGATAAGACCATTTTACAATTTGGGCCCAAGTTAGAAGCAGAGCCTAAGGTGTAAATTATCGATAGTCCATATCTCGGAAACTATAAAAGATAATGCAAGTTGGCAACTGGCAATGTAATTAGCATGCCGAATATTACTTGAAATGTGAATTGGAACGAAATCGCCAATAGATAAGACCATTTTACAATTTGGGCCCAAGTTAGAAGCAGAGCCTAAGGTGTAAATTATTGATAATGCAATTTCGCAACCGGCAATGTAATTAGCATGCCGAATATCACTTGGAATGTGAATTGGGACTAAATCGCCAATAGATAAGACCATTTTACAATTTGGGCCCAAGTTAGAAGCAGAGCCTAAGGTGTAAATTATCGATAGTCCATATCTCGGAAACTATAAGAGATAATGCAATTTGGCAACCGGCAATGTAATTAGCATGCCGAATATTACTTGGAATGTGAATTGGAACGAAATCGCCAATAGATAAGACCATTTTACAATTTGGGCCCAAGTTAGAAGCAGAGCCTAAAGTGTAAATTATCGATAGTCCATATCTCGTAAACTATAAGAGATAATGCAATTTGGCAACCGGCAATGTAATTAGCATGCCGAATATTACTTGGAATGTGAATTGGAACGAAATCGCCAATAGATAAGACCATTTTACAATTTGGGCCCAAGTTAGAAGCAGAGCCTAAGGTGTAAATTATCGATAGTCCATATCTCGGAAACTATAAGAGATAATGCAATTTGGCAACCGGCAATGTAATTAGCATGCCGAATATTACTTGGAATGTGAATTGGAACGAAATCGCCAATAGATAAGACCATTTTACAATTTGGGCCCAAGTTATAAGCAGAGCCTATGGTGTAAATTATCGATAGTCCATATCTCGGAAACTATAAGAGATAATGCAATTTGGCAACCGGCAATGTAATTAGCATGCCGAATATTACTTGGAATGTGAATTGGAACGAAATCGCCAATAGATAAGACCATTTTACAATTTGGGCCCAAGTTAGAAGCAGAGCCTAAGGTGTAAATTATCGATAGTCCATATCTCGGAAACTATAAGAGTTAATGCAATTTGGCAACCGGCAATGTAATTAGCATGCCGAATATTACTTGGAATGTGAATTGGAACGAAATCGCCAATAGATAAGACCATTTTACAATTTGGGCCCAAGTTAGAAGCAGAGCCTAAGGTGTAAATTATCGATAGTCCATATCTCGGAAACTATAAGAGATAATGCAATTTGGCAACCGGCAATGTAATTAGCATGCCGAATATTACTTGGATTGTGAATTGGAACGAAATCGCCAATAGATAAGACCATTTTACAATTTGGGCCCAAGTTAGAAGCAGAGCCTAAGGTGTAAATTATCGATAGTCCATATCTCGGAAACTATAAGAGATAATGCAATTTGGCAACCGGCAATGTAATTAGCATGCCGAATATTACTTGGAATGTGAATTGGAACGAAATCGCCAATAGGTAAGACCATTTTACAATTTGGGCCCAAGTTAGAAGCAGAGCCTAAGGTGTAAATTATCGATAGTCCATATCTCGGAAACTATAAGAGATAATTCAATTTGGCAACCGGCAATGTAATTAGCATGCCGAATATTACTTGGAATGTGAATTGGAACGAAATCGCCAATAGATAAGACCATTTTACAATTTGGGCCCAAGTTAGAAGCAGAGCCTAAGGTGTAAATTATCGATAGTCCATATCTCGGAAACTATAAGAGTTAATGCAATTTGGCAACCGGCAATGTAATTAGCATGCCGAATATTACTTGGAATGTGAATTGGAACGAAATCGCCAATAGATAAGACCATTTTACAATTTGGGCCCAAGTTAGAAGCAGAGCCTAAGGTGTAAATTATCGATAGTCCATATCTCGGAAACTATAAGAGATAATGCAATTTGGCAACCGGCAATGTAATTAGCATGCCGAATATTACTTGGAATGTGAATTGGAACGAAATCGCCAATAGATAAGACCATTTTACAATTTGGGCCCAAGTTAGAAGCAGAGCCTATGGTGTAAATTATCGATAGTCCATATCTCGGAAACTATAAGAGATAATGCAATTTGGCAACCGGCAATGTAATTAGCATGCCGAATATTACTTGGAATGTGAATTGGAACGAAATCGCCAATAGATAAGACCATTTTACAATTTGGGCCCAAGTTAGAAGCAGAGCCTAAGGTGTAAATTATTGATAGTCCATATCTCGGAAACTATAAGAGATAATGCAATTTCGCAACCGGCAATGTAATTAGCATGCCGAATATCACTTGGAATGTGAATTGGGACGAAATCGCCAATAGATAAGACCATTTTACAATTTGGGCCCAAGTTAGAAGCAGAGCCTAAGGTGTAAATTATCGATAGTCCATATCTCGGAAACTATAAGAGATAATGCAATTTGGCAACCGGCAATGTAATTAGCATGCCGAATATTACTTGGAATGTGAATTGGAACGAAATCGCCAATAGATAAGACCATTTTACAATTTGGGCCCAAGTTAGAAGCAGAGCCTAAAGTGTAAATTATCGATAGTCCATATCTCGGAAACTATAAGAGATAATGCAATTTGGCAACCGGCAATGTAATTAGCATGCCGAATATTACTTGGAATGTGAATTGGAACGAAATCGCCAATAGATAAGACCATTTTACAATTTGGGCCCAAGTTAGAAGCAGAGCCTAAGGTGTAAATTATCGATAGTCCATATCTCGGAAACTATAAGAGATAATGCAATTTGGAAACCGGCAATGTAATTAGCATGCCGAATATTACTTGGAATGTGAATTGGAACGAAATCGCCAATAGATAAGACCATTTTACAATTTGGGCCCAAGTTATAAGCAGAGCCTATGGTGTAAATTATCGATAGTCCATATCTCGGAAACTATAAGAGATAATGCAATTTGGCAACCGGCAATGAAATTAGCATGCCGAATATTACTTGGAATGTGAATTGGAACGAAATCGCCAATAGATAAGACCATTTTACAATTTGGGCCCAAGTTAGAAGCAGAGCCTAAGGTGTAAATTGTCGATAGTCCATATCTCGGAAACTATAAGAGATGATGCAATTTGGCAACCGGCAATGTAATTAGCATGCCGAATATTACTTGGAATGTGAATTGGAACGAAATCGCCAATAGATAAGACCATTTTACAATTTGGGCCCAAGTTAGAAGCAGAGCCTAAGGTGTAAATTATCGATAGTCCATATCTCGGAAACTATAAGAGATAATGCAATTTGGCAACCGGCAATGTAATTAGCATGCCGAATATTACTTGGAATGTGAATTGGAACGAAATCGCCAATAGGTAAGACCATTTTACAATTTGGGCCCAAGTTAGAAGCAGAGCCTAAGGTGTAAATTATCGATAGTCCATATCTCGGAAACTATAAGAGATAATGCAATTTGGCAACCGGCAATGTAATTAGCATGCCGAATATTACTTGGAATGTGAATTGGAACGAAATCGCCAATAGATAAGACCATTTTACAATTTGGGCCCAAGTTAGAAGCAGAGCCTAAGGTGTAAATTATCGATAGTCCATATCTCGGAAACTATAAGAGATAATGCAATTTGGCAACCGGCAATTTAATTAGCATGCCGAATATTACTTGGAATGTGAATTGGAACGAAATCGCCAATAGATAAGACCATTTTACAATTTGGGCCCAAGTTAGAAGCAGAGCCTAAGGTGTAAATTATCGATAGTCCATATCTCGGAAACTATAAGAGTTAATGCAATTTGGCAACCGGCAATGTAATTAGCATGCCGAATATTACTTGGAATGTGAATTGGAACGAAATCGCCAATAGATAAGACCATTTTACAATTTGGGCCCAAGTTAGAAGCAGAGCCTAAGGTGTAAATTATCGATAGTCCATATCTCGGAAACTATAAGAGATAATGCAATTTGGCAACCGGCAATGTAATTAGCATGCCGAATATTACTTGGAATGTGAATTGGAACGAAATCGCCAATAGATAAGACCATTTTACGATTTGGGCCCAAGTTAGAAGCAGAGCCTAAGGTGTAAATTATCGATAGTCCATATCTCGGAAAATATAAGAGATAATGCAATTTGGCAACCGGCAATGTAATTAGCATGCCGAATATTACTTGGAATGTGAATTGGAACGAAATCGCCAATAGATAAGACCATTTTACAATTTGGGCCCAAGTTAGAAGCAGAGCCTAAGGTGTAAATTATTGATAGTCCATATCTCGGAAACTATAAGAGATAATGCAATTTCGCAACCGGCAATGTAATTAGCATGCCGAATATTACTTGGAATGTGAATTGGAACGAAATCGCCAATAGATAAGACCATTTTACAATTTGGGCCCAAGTTAGAAGCAGAGCCTATGGTGTAAATTATCGATAGTCCATATCTCGGAAACTATAAGAGATAATGCAATTTGGCAACCGGCAATGTAATTAGCATGCCGAATATTACTTGGAATGTGAATTGGAACGAAATCGCCAATAGATAAGACCATTTTACAATTTGGGCCCAAGTTAGAAGCAGAGCCTAAGGTGTAAATTATTGATAGTCCATATCTCGGAAACTATAAGAGATAATGCAATTTCGCAACCGGCAATGTAATTAGCATGCCGAATATCACTTGGAATGTGAATTGGGACGAAATCGCCAATAGATAAGACCATTTTACAATTTGGGCCCAAGTTAGAAGCAGAGCCTAAGGTGTAAATTATCGATAGTCCATATCTCGGAAACTATAAGAGATAATGCAATTTGGAAACCGGCAATGTAATTAGCATGCCGAATATTACTTGGAATGTGAATTGGAACGAAATCGCCAATAGATAAGACCATTTTACAATTTGGGCCCAAGTTATAAGCAGAGCCTATGGTGTAAATTATCGATAGTCCATATCTCGGAAACTATAAGAGATAATGCAATTTGGCAACCGGCAATGTAATTAGCATGCCGAATATTACTTGGAATGTGAATTGGAACGAAATCGCCAATAGATAAGACCATTTTACAATTTGGGCCCAAGTTAGAAGCAGAGCCTAAAGTGTAAATTATCGATAGTCCATATCTCGGAAACTATAAGAGATAATGCAATTTGGCAACCGGCAATGTAATTAGCATGCCGAATATTACTTGGAATGTGAATTGGAACGAAATCGCCAATAGATAAGACCATTTTACAATTTGGGCCCAAGTTAGAAGCAGAGCCTAAGGTGTAAATTATCGATAGTCCATATCTCGGAAACTATAAGAGATAATGCAATTTGGAAACCGGCAATGTAATTAGCATGCTGAATATTACTTGGAATGTGAATTGGAACGAAATCGCCAATAGATAAGACCATTTTACAATTTGGGCCCAAGTTATAAGCAGAGCCTATGGTGTAAATTATCGATAGTCCATATCTCGGAAACTATAAGAGATAATGCACTTTGGCAACCGGCAATGAAATTAGCATGCTGAATATTACTTGGAATGTGAATTGGAACGAAATCGCCAATAGATAAGACCATTTTACAATTTGGGCCCAAGTTATAAGCAGAGCCTATGGTGTAAATTATCGATAGTCCATATCTCGGAAACTATAAGAGATAATGCACTTTGGCAACCGGCAATGAAATTAGCATGCCGAATATTACTTGGAATGTGAATTGGAACGAAATCGCCAATAGATAAGACCATTTTACAATTTGGGCCCAAGTTAGAAGCAGAGCCTAAGGTGTAAATTGTCGATAGTCCATATCTCGGAAACTATAAGAGATAATGCAATTTGGCAACCGGCAATGTAATTAGCATGCCGAATATTACTTGGAATGTGAATTGGAACGAAATCGCCAATAGATAAGACCATTTTACAATTTGGGCCCAAGTTAGAAGCAGAGCCTAAGGTGTAAATTATCGATAGTCCATATCTCGGAAACTATAAGAGATAATGCAATTTGGCAACCGGCAATGTAATTAGCATGCCGAATATTACTTGGAATGTGAATTGGAACGAAATCGCCAATAGGTAAGACCATTTTACAATTTGGGCCCAAGTTAGAAGCAGAGCCTAAGGTGTAAATTATCGATAGTCCATATCTCGGAAACTATAAGAGATAATGCAATTTGGCAACCGGCAATGTAATTAGCATGCCGAATATTACTTGGAATGTGAATTGGAACGAAATCGCCAATAGATAAGACCATTTTACAATTTGGGCCCAAGTTAGAAGCAGAGCCTAAGGTGTAAATTATCGATAGTCCATATCTCGGAAACTATAAGAGATAATGCAATTTGGCAACCGGCAATTTAATTAGCATGCCGAATATTACTTGGAATGTGAATTGGAACGAAATCGCCAATAGATAAGACCATTTTACAATTTGGGCCCAAGTTAGAAGCAGAGCCTAAGGTGTAAATTATCGATAGTCCATATCTCGGAAACTATAAGAGTTAATGCAATTTGGCAACCGGCAATGTAATTAGCATGCCGAATATTACTTGGAATGTGAATTGGAACGAAATCGCCAATAGATAAGACCATTTTACAATTTGGGCCCAAGTTAGAAGCAGAGCCTAAGGTGTAAATTATCGATAGTCCATATCTCGGAAACTATAAGAGATAATGCAATTTGGCAACCGGCAATGTAATTAGCATGCCGAATATTACTTGGAATGTGAATTGGAACGAAATCGCCAATAGATAAGACCATTTTACGATTTGGGCCCAAGTTAGAAGCAGAGCCTAAGGTGTAAATTATCGATAGTCCATATCTCGGAAACTATAAGAGATAATGCAATTTGGCAACCGGCAATGAAATTAGCATGCCGAATATTACTTGGAATGTGAATTGGAACGAAATCGCCAATAGATAAGACCATTTTACAATTTGGGCCCAAGTTAGAAGCAGAGCCTAAGGTGTAAATTATCGATAGTCCATATCTCGGAAACTATAAGAGATAATGCAATTTGGCAACCGGCAATGTAATTAGCATGCCGAATATTACTTGGAATGTGAATTGGAACGAAATCGCCAATAGATAAGACCATTTTACAATTTGGGCCCAAGTTAGAAGCAGAGCCTAAGGTGTAAATTATCGATAGTCCATATCTCGGAAACTATAAGAGATAATGCAATTTGGCAACCGGCAATTTAATTAGCATGCCGAATATTACTTGGAATGTGAATTGGAACGAAATCGCCAATAGATAAGACCATTTTACAATTTGGGCCCAAGTTAGAAGCAGAGCCTAAGGTGTAAATTATCGATAGTCCATATCTCGGAAACTATAAGAGTTAATGCAATTTGGCAACCGGCAATGTAATTAGCATGCCGAATATTACTTGGAATGTGAATTGGAACGAAATCGCCAATAGATAAGACCATTTTACGATTTGGGCCCAAGTTAGAAGCAGAGCCTAAGGTGTAAATTATCGATAGTCCATATCTCGGAAACTATAAGAGATAATGCAATTTGGCAACCGGCAATGTAATTAGCATGCCGAATATTACTTGGAATGTGAATTGGAACGAAATCGCCAATAGATAAGACCATTTTACGATTTGGGCCCAAGTTAGAAGCAGAGCCTAAGGTGTAAATTATCGATAGTCCATATCTCGGAAACTATAAGAGATAATGCAATTTTGCAACCGGCAATGTAATTAGCATGCCGAATATTACTTGGAATGTGAATTGGACCGAAATCGCCAATAGATAAGACCATTTTACAATTTGCGCCCAAGTTAGAAGCAGAGCCTAAGGTGTAAATTATCGATAGTCCATATCCCGGAAACTATAAGAGATAATGCAATTTGGCAACCGGCAATGTAATTAGCATGCCGAATATTACTTGGAATGTGAATTGGAACGAAATCGCCAATAGATAAGACCATTTTACGATTTGGGCCCAAGTTAGAAGCAGAGCCTAAGGTGTAAATTATCGATAGTCCATATCTCGGAAACTATAAGAGATAATGCAATTTGGCAACCGGCAATGTAATTAGCATGCCGAATATTACTTGGAATGTGAATTGGAACGAAATCGCCAATAGATAAGACCATTTTACAATTTGGGCCCAAGTTAGAAGCAGAGCCTAAGGTGTAAATTATTGATAGTCCATATCTCGGAAACTATAAGAGATAATGCAATTTCGCAACCGGCAATGTAATTAGCATGCCGAATATTACTTGGAATGTGAATTGGAACGAAATCGCCAATAGATAAGACCATTTTACAATTTGGGCCCAAGTTAGAAGCAGAGCCTAAGGTGTAAATTATTGATAGTCCATATCTCGGAAACTATAAGAGATAATGCAATTTGGCAACCGGCAATGTAATTAGCATGCCGAATATTACTTGGAATGTGAATTGGAACGAAATCGCCAATAGATAAGACCATTTTACAATTTGGGCCCAAGTTAGAAGCAGAGCCTAAGGTGTAAATTATCGATAGTCCATATCTCGGAAACTATAAGAGATAATGCAATTTGGCAACCGGCAATGTAATTAGCATGCCGAATATTACTTGGAATGTGAATTGGAACGAAATCGCCAATAGATAAGACCATTTTACAATTTGGGCCCAAGTTAGAAGCAGAGCCTAAGGTGTAAATTATCGATAGTCCATATCTCGGAAACTATAAGAGATAATGCAATTTGGCAACTGGCAATGTAATTAGCATGCCGAATATTACTTGGAATGTGAATTGGAACGAAATCGCCAATAGATAAGACCATTTTACAATTTGGGCCCAAGTTAGAAGCAGAGCCTAAGGTGTAAATTATTGATAGTCCATATCTCGGAAACTATAAGAGATAATGCAATTTCGCAACCGGCAATGTAATTAGCATGCCGAATATCACTTGGAATGTGAATTGGGACGAAATCGCCAATAGATAAGACCATTTTACAATTTGGGCCCAAGTTAGAAGCAGAGCCTAAGGTGTAAATTATCGATAGTCCATATCTCGGAAACTATAAGAGATAATGCAATTTGGCAACCGGCAATGTAATTAGCATGCCGAATATTACTTGGAATGTGAATTGGAACGAAATCGCCAATAGATAAGACCATTTTACAATTTGGGCCCAAGTTAGAAGCAGAGCCTAAAGTGTAAATTATCGATAGTCCATATCTCGGAAACTATAAGAGATAATGCAATTTGGCAACCGGCAATGTAATTAGCATGCCGAATATTACTTGGAATGTGAATTGGAACGAAATCGCCAATAGATAAGACCATTTTACAATTTGGGCCCAAGTTAGAAGCAGAGCCTAAGGTGTAAATTATCGATAGTCCATATCTCGGAAACTATAAGAGATAATGCAATTTGGCAACCGGCAATGTAATTAGCATGCCGAATATTACTTGGAATGTGAATTGGAAAGAAATCGCCAATAGATAAGACCATTTTACAATTTGGGCCCAAGTTATAAGCAGAGCCTATGGTGTAAATTATCGATAGTCCATATCTCGGAAACTATAAGAGATAATGCAATTTGGCAACCGGCAATGTAATTAGCATGCCGAATATTACTTGGAATGTGAATTGGAACGAAATCGCCAATAGATAAGACCATTTTACAATTTGGGCCCAAGTTAGAAGCAGAGCCTAAGGTGTAAATTATCGATAGTCCATATCTCGGAAACTATAAGAGATAATGCAATTTGGCAACCGGCAATTTAATTAGCATGCCGAATATTACTTGGAATGTGAATTGGAACGAAATCGCCAATAGATAAGACCATTTTACAATTTGGGCCCAAGTTAGAAGCAGAGCCTAAGGTGTAAATTATCGATAGTCCATATCTCGGAAACTATAAGAGTTAATGCAATTTGGCAACCGGCAATGTAATTAGCATGCCGAATATTACTTGGAATGTGAATTGGAACTAAATCGCCAATAGATAAGACCATTTTACAATTTGGGCCCAAGTTAGAAGCAGAGCCTAAGGTGTAAATTATCGATAGTCCATATCTCGGAAACTATAAGAGATAATGCAATTTGACAACCGGCAATGTAATTAGCATGCCGAATATTACTTGGAATGTGAATTGGAACGAAATCGCCAATAGATAAGACCATTTTACGATTTGGGCCCAAGTTAGAAGCAGAGCCTAAGGTGTAAATTATAGATAGTCCATATCTCGGAAACTATAAGAGATAATGCAATTTGGCAACCGGCAATGTAATTAGCATGCCGAATATCACTTGGAATGTGAATTGGGACGAAATCGCCAATAGATAAGACCATTTTACGATTTGGGCCCAAGTTAGAAGCAGAGCCTAAGGTGTAAATTATCGATAGTCCATATCTCGGAAACTATAAGAGATAATGCAATATGGCAACCGGCAATGTAATTAGCATGCCGAATATTACTTGGAATGTGAATTGGAACGAAATCGCCAATAGATAAGACCATTTTACAATTTGGGCCCAAGTTAGAAGCAGAGCCTAAGGTGTAAATTATTGATAGTCCATATCTCGGAAACTATAAGAGATAATGCAATTTGGCAACCGGCAATGTAATTAGCATGCCGAATATTACTTGGAATGTGAATTGGAACGAAATCGCCAATAGATAAGACCATTTTACGATTTGGGCCCAAGTTAGAAGCAGAGCCTAAGGTGTAAATTATCGATAGTCCATATCTCGGAAACTATAAGAGATAATGCAATTTGGCAACCGGCAATGTAATTAGCATGCCGAATATTACTTGGAATGTGAATTGGAACGAAATCGCCAATAGATAAGACCATTTTACAATTTGGGCCCAAGTTAGAAGCAGAGCCTAAGGTGTAAATTATTGATAGTCCATATCTCGGAAACTATAAGAGATAATGCAATTTCGCAACCGGCAATGTAATTAGCATGCCGAATATTACTTGGAATGTGAATTGGAACGAAATCGCCAATAGATAAGACCATTTTACAATTTGGGCCCAAGTTAGAAGCAGAGCCTAAAGTGTAAATTATCGATAGTCCATATCTCGGAAACTATAAGAGATAATGCAATTTGGCAACCGGCAATGTAATTAGCATGCCGAATATTACTTGGAATGTGAATTGGAACGAAATCGCCAATAGATAAGACCATTTTACAATTTGGGCCCAAGTTAGAAGCAGAGCCTAAGGTGTAAATTATCGATAGTCCATATCTCGGAAACTATAAGAGATAATGCAATTTGGCAACCGGCAATGTAATTAGCATGCCGAATATTACTTGGAATGTGAATTGGAAAGAAATCGCCAATAGATAAGACCATTTTACAATTTGGGCCCAAGTTATAAGCAGAGCCTATGGTGTAAATTATCGATAGTCCATATCTCGGAAACTATAAGAGATAATGCAATTTGGCAACCGGCAATGTAATTAGCATGCCGAATATTACTTGGAATGTGAATTGGAACGAAATCGCCAATAGATAAGACCATTTTACAATTTGGGCCCAAGTTAGAAGCAGAGCCTAAGGTGTAAATTATCGATAGTCCATATCTCGGAAACTATAAGAGATAATGCAATTTGGCAACCGGCAATTTAATTAGCATGCCGAATATTACTTGGAATGTGAATTGGAACGAAATCGCCAATAGATAAGACCATTTTACAATTTGGGCCCAAGTTAGAAGCAGAGCCTAAGGTGTAAATTATCGATAGTCCATATCTCGGAAACTATAAGAGTTAATGCAATTTGGCAACCGGCAATGTAATTAGCATGCCGAATATTACTTGGAATGTGAATTGGAACTAAATCGCCAATAGATAAGACCATTTTACAATTTGGGCCCAAGTTAGAAGCAGAGCCTAAGGTGTAAATTATCGATAGTCCATATCTCGGAAACTATAAGAGATAATGCAATTTGACAACCGGCAATGTAATTAGCATGCCGAATATTACTTGGAATGTGAATTGGAACGAAATCGCCAATAGATAAGACCATTTTACGATTTGGGCCCAAGTTAGAAGCAGAGCCTAAGGTGTAAATTATAGATAGTCCATATCTCGGAAACTATAAGAGATAATGCAATTTGGCAACCGGCAATGTAATTAGCATGCCGAATATCACTTGGAATGTGAATTGGGACGAAATCGCCAATAGATAAGACCATTTTACGATTTGGGCCCAAGTTAGAAGCAGAGCCTAAGGTGTAAATTATCGATAGTCCATATCTCGGAAACTATAAGAGATAATGCAATATGGCAACCGGCAATGTAATTAGCATGCCGAATATTACTTGGAATGTGAATTGGAACGAAATCGCCAATAGATAAGACCATTTTACAATTTGGGCCCAAGTTAGAAGCAGAGCCTAAGGTGTAAATTATTGATAGTCCATATCTCGGAAACTATAAGAGATAATGCAATTTGGCAACCGGCAATGTAATTAGCATGCCGAATATTACTTGGAATGTGAATTGGAACGAAATCGCCAATAGATAAGACCATTTTACGATTTGGGCCCAAGTTAGAAGCAGAGCCTAAGGTGTAAATTATCGATAGTCCATATCTCGGAAACTATAAGAGATAATGCAATTTGGCAACCGGCAATGTAATTAGCATGCCGAATATTACTTGGAATGTGAATTGGAACGAAATCGCCAATAGATAAGACCATTTTACAATTTGGGCCCAAGTTAGAAGCAGAGCCTAAGGTGTAAATTATTGATAGTCCATATCTCGGAAACTATAAGAGATAATGCAATTTCGCAACCGGCAATGTAATTAGCATGCCGAATATTACTTGGAATGTGAATTGGAACGAAATCGCCAATAGATAAGACCATTTTACAATTTGGGCCCAAGTTAGAAGCAGAGCCTAAGGTGTAAATTATTGATAGTCCATATCTCGGAAACTATAAGAGATAATGCAATTTGGCAACCGGCAATGTAATTAGCATGCCGAATATTACTTGGAATGTGAATTGGAACGAAATCGCCAATAGATAAGACCATTTTACAATTTGGGCCCAAGTTAGAAGCAGAGCCTAAGGTGTAAATTATCGATAGTCCATATCTCGGAAACTATAAGAGATAATGCAATTTGGCAACCGGCAATGTAATTAGCATGCCGAATATTACTTGGAATGTGAATTGGAACGAAATCGCCAATAGATAAGACCATTTTACAATTTGGGCCCAAGTTAGAAGCAGAGCCTAAGGTGTAAATTATCGATAGTCCATATCTCGGAAACTATAAGAGATAATGCAATTTGGCAACTGGCAATGTAATTAGCATCCCGAATATTACTTGGAATGTGAATTGGAACGAAATCGCCAATAGATAAGACCATTTTACAATTTGGGCCCAAGTTAGAAGCAGAGCCTAAGGTGTAAATTATTGATAGTCCATATCTCGGAAACTATAAGAGATAATGCAATTTCGCAACCGGCAATGTAATTAGCATGCCGAATATCACTTGGAATGTGAATTGGGACGAAATGGCCAATAGATAAGACCATTTTACAATTTGGGCCCAAGTTAGAAGCAGAGCCTAAGGTGTAAATTATCGATAGTCCATATCTCGGAAACTATAAGAGATAATGCAATTTGGCAACCGGCAATGTAATTAGCATGCCGAATATTACTTGGAATGTGAATTGGAACGAAATCGCCAATAGATAAGACCATTTTACAATTTGGGCCCAAGTTAGAAGCAGAGCCTAAAGTGTAAATTATCGATAGTCCATATCTCGGAAACTATAAGAGATAATGCAATTTGGCAACCGGCAATGTAATTAGCATGCCGAATATTACTTGGAATGTGAATTGGAACGAAATCGCCAATAGATAAGACCATTTTACAATTTGGGCCCAAGTTAGAAGCAGAGCCTAAGGTGTAAATTATCGATAGTCCATATCTCGGAAACTATAAGAGATAATGCAATTTGGCAACCGGCAATGTAATTAGCATGCCGAATATTACTTGGAATGTGAATTGGAACGAAATCGCCAATAGATAAGACCATTTTACAATTTGGGCCCAAGTTATAAGCAGAGCCTATGGTGTAAATTATCGATAGTCCATATCTCGGAAACTATAAGAGATAATGCAATTTGGCAACCGGCAATGTAATTAGCATGCCGAATATTACTTGGAATGTGAATTGGAACGAAATCGCCAATAGATAAGACCATTTTACAATTTGGGCCCAAGTTAGAAGCAGAGCCTAAGGTGTAAATTATCGATAGTCCATATCTCGGAAACTATAAGAGTTAATGCAATTTGGCAACCGCAATGTAATTAGCATGCCGAATATTACTTGGAATGTGAATTGGAACGAAATCGCCAATAGATAAGACCATTTTACAATTTGGGCCCAAGTTAGAAGCAGAGCCTAAGGTGTAAATTATCGATAGTCCATATATCGGAAACTATAAGAGATAATGCAATTTGGCAACCGGCAATGTAATTAGCATGCCGAATATTACTTGGAATGTGAATTGGAACGAAATCGCCAATAGATAAGACCATTTTACAATTTGGGCCCAAGTTAGAAGCAGAGCCTAAGGTGTAAATTATTGATAGTCCATATCTCGGAAACTATAAGAGATAATGCAATTTAGCAACCGGCAATGTAATTAGCATGCCGAATATCACTTGGAATGTGAATTGGGACGAAATCGCCAATAGATAAGACCATTTTACGATTTGGGCCCAAGTTAGAAGCAGAGCCTAAGGTGTAAATTATAGATAGTCCATATCTCGGAAACTATAAGAGATAATGCAATTTGGCAACCGGCAATGTAATTAGCATGCCGAATATCACTTGGAATGTGAATTGGGACGAAATCGCCAATAGATAAGACCATTTTACGATTTGGGCCCAAGTTAGAAGCAGAGCCTAAGGTGTAAATTATCGATAGTCCATATCTCGGAAACTATAAGAGATAATGCAATATGGCAACCGGCAATGTAATTAGCATGCCGAATATTACTTGGAATGTGAATTGGAACGAAATCGCCAATAGATAAGACCATTTTACAATTTGGGCCCAAGTTAGAAGCAGAGCCTAAGGTGTAAATTATTGATAGTCCATATCTCGGAAACTATAAGAGATAATGCAATTTGGCAACCGGCAATGTAATTAGCATGCCGAATATTACTTGGAATGTGAATTGGAACGAAATCGCCAATAGATAAGACCATTTTACGATTTGGGCCCAAGTTAGAAGCAGAGCCTAAGGTGTAAATTATCGATAGTCCATATCTCGGAAACTATAAGAGATAATGCAATTTGGCAACCGGCAATGTAATTAGCATGCCGAATATTACTTGGAATGTGAATTGGAACGAAATCGCCAATAGATAAGACCATTTTACAATTTGGGCCCAAGTTAGAAGCAGAGCCTAAGGTGTAAATTATTGATAGTCCATATCTCGGAAACTATAAGAGATAATGCAATTTCGCAACCGGCAATGTAATTAGCATGCCGAATATTACTTGGAATGTGAATTGGAACGAAATCGCCAATAGATAAGACCATTTTACAATTTGGGCCCAAGTTAGAAGCAGAGCCTAAAGTGTAAATTATCGATAGTCCATATCTCGGAAACTATAAGAGATAATGCAATATGGCAACCGGCAATGTAATTAGCATGCCGAATATTACTTGGAATGTGAATTGGAACGAAATCGCCAATAGATAAGACCATTTTACAATTTGGGCCCAAGTTAGAAGCAGAGCCTAAGGTGTAAATTATTGATAGTCCATATCTCGGAAACTATAAGAGATAATGCAATTTGGCAACCGGCAATGTAATTAGCATGCCGAATATTACTTGGAATGTGAATTGGAACGAAATCGCCAATAGATAAGACCATTTTACGATTTGGGCCCAAGTTAGAAGCAGAGCCTAAGGTGTAAATTATCGATAGTCCATATCTCGGAAACTATAAGAGATAATGCAATTTGGCAACCGGCAATGTAATTAGCATGCCGAATATTACTTGGAATGTGAATTGGAACGAAATCGCCAATAGATAAGACCATTTTACAATTTGGGCCCAAGTTAGAAGCAGAGCCTAAGGTGTAAATTATTGATAGTCCATATCTCGGAAACTATAAGAGATAATGCAATTTCGCAACCGGCAATGTAATTAGCATGCCGAATATTACTTGGAATGTGAATTGGAACGAAATCGCCAATAGATAAGACCATTTTACAATTTGGGCCCAAGTTAGAAGCAGAGCCTAAAGTGTAAATTATCGATAGTCCATATCTCGGAAACTATAAGAGATAATGCAATTTGGCAACCGGCAATGTAATTAGCATGCCGAATATTACTTGGAATGTGAATTGGAACGAAATCGCCAATAGATAAGACCATTTTACAATTTGGGCCCAAGTTAGAAGCAGAGCCTAAGGTGTAAATTATCGATAGTCCATATCTCGGAAACTATAAGAGATAATGCAATTTGGCAACCGGCAATGTAATTAGCATGCCGAATATTACTTGGAATGTGAATTGGAAAGAAATCGCCAATAGATAAGACCATTTTACAATTTGGGCCCAAGTTATAAGCAGAGCCTATGGTGTAAATTATCGATAGTCCATATCTCGGAAACTATAAGAGATAATGCAATTTGGCAACCGGCAATGTAATTAGCATGCCGAATATTACTTGGAATGTGAATTGGAACGAAATCGCCAATAGATAAGACCATTTTACAATTTGGGCCCAAGTTATAAGCAGAGCCTAAGGTGTAAATTATCGATAGTCCATATCTCGGAAACTATAAGAGTTAATGCAATTTGGCAACCGCAATGTAATTAGCATGCCGAATATTACTTGGAATGTGAATTGGAACGAAATCGCCAATAGATAAGACCATTTTACAATTTGGGCCCAAGTTAGAAGCAGAGCCTAAGGTGTAAATTATCGATAGTCCATATATCGGAAACTATAAGAGATAATGCAATTTGGCAACCGGCAATGTAATTAGCATGCCGAATATTACTTGGAATGTGAATTGGAACGAAATCGCCAATAGATAAGACCATTTTACAATTTGGGCCCAAGTTAGAAGCAGAGCCTAAGGTGTAAATTATTGATAGTCCATATCTCGGAAACTATAAGAGATAATGCAATTTAGCAACCGGCAATGTAATTAGCATGCCGAATATCACTTGGAATGTGAATTGGGACGAAATCGCCAATAGATAAGACCATTTTACGATTTGGGCCCAAGTTAGAAGCAGAGCCTAAGGTGTAAATTATAGATAGTCCATATCTCGGAAACTATAAGAGATAATGCAATTTGGCAACCGGCAATGTAATTAGCATGCCGAATATCACTTGGAATGTGAATTGGGACGAAATCGCCAATAGATAAGACCATTTTACGATTTGGGCCCAAGTTAGAAGCAGAGCCTAAGGTGTAAATTATCGATAGTCCATATCTCGGAAACTATAAGAGATAATGCAATATGGCAACCGGCAATGTAATTAGCATGCCGAATATTACTTGGAATGTGAATTGGAACGAAATCGCCAATAGATAAGACCATTTTACAATTTGGGCCCAAGTTAGAAGCAGAGCCTAAGGTGTAAATTATTGATAGTCCATATCTCGGAAACTATAAGAGATAATGCAATTTGGCAACCGGCAATGTAATTAGCATGCCGAATATTACTTGGAATGTGAATTGGAACGAAATCGCCAATAGATAAGACCATTTTACGATTTGGGCCCAAGTTAGAAGCAGAGCCTAAGGTGTAAATTATCGATAGTCCATATCTCGGAAACTATAAGAGATAATGCAATTTGGCAACCGGCAATGTAATTAGCATGCCGAATATTACTTGGAATGTGAATTGGAACGAAATCGCCAATAGATAAGACCATTTTACAATTTGGGCCCAAGTTAGAAGCAGAGCCTAAGGTGTAAATTATTGATAGTCCATATCTCGGAAACTATAAGAGATAATGCAATTTCGCAACCGGCAATGTAATTAGCATGCCGAATATTACTTGGAATGTGAATTGGAACGAAATCGCCAATAGATAAGACCATTTTACAATTTGGGCCCAAGTTAGAAGCAGAGCCTAAAGTGTAAATTATCGATAGTCCATATCTCGGAAACTATAAGAGATAATGCAATTTGGCAACCGGCAATGTAATTAGCATGCCGAATATTACTTGGAATGTGAATTGGAACGAAATCGCCAATAGATAAGACCATTTTACAATTTGGGCCCAAGTTAGAAGCAGAGCCTAAGGTGTAAATTATCGATAGTCCATATCTCGGAAACTATAAGAGATAATGCAATTTGGCAACCGGCAATGTAATTAGCATGCCGAATATTACTTGGAATGTGAATTGGAAAGAAATCGCCAATAGATAAGACCATTTTACAATTTGGGCCCAAGTTATAAGCAGAGCCTATGGTGTAAATTATCGATAGTCCATATCTCGGAAACTATAAGAGATAATGCAATTTGGCAACCGGCAATGTAATTAGCATGCCGAATATTACTTGGAATGTGAATTGGAACGAAATCGCCAATAGATAAGACCATTTTACAATTTGGGCCCAAGTTAGAAGCAGAGCCTAAGGTGTAAATTATCGATAGTCCATATCTCGGAAACTATAAGAGATAATGCAATTTGGCAACCGGCAATTTAATTAGCATGCCGAATATTACTTGGAATGTGAATTGGAACGAAATCGCCAATAGATAAGACCATTTTACAATTTGGGCCCAAGTTAGAAGCAGAGCCTAAGGTGTAAATTATCGATAGTCCATATCTCGGAAACTATAAGAGTTAATGCAATTTGGCAACCGGCAATGTAATTAGCATGCCGAGTATTACTTGGAATGTGAATTGGAACGAAATCGCCAATAGATAAGACCATTTTACAATTTGGGCCCAAGTTAGAAGCAGAGCCTAAGGTGTAAATTATCGATAGTCCATATCTCGGAAACTATAAGAGATAATGCAATTTGGCAACCGGCAATGTAATTAGCATGCCGAATATTACTTGGAATGTGAATTGGAACGAAATCGCCAATAGATAAGACCATTTTACAATGTGGGCCCAAGTTAGAAGCAGAGCCTAAGGTGTAAATTATCGATAGTCCATATCACGGAAACTATAAGAGATAATGCAATTTGGCAACCGGCAATGTAATTAGCATGCCGAGTATTACTTGGAATGTGAATTGGAACGAAATCGCCAATAGATAAGACCATTTTACAATTTGGGCCCAAGTTAGAAGCAGAGCCTAAGGTGTAAATTATCGATAGTCCATATCTCGGAAACTATAAGAGATAATGCAATTTGGCAACCGGCAATGTAATTAGCATGCCGAATATTACTTGGAATGTGAATTGGAACGAAATCGCCAATAGATAAGACCATTTTACAATTTGGGCCCAAGTTAGAAGCAGAGCCTAAGGTGTAAATTATCGATAGTCCATATCTCGGAAACTATAAGAGATAATGCAATTTGGCAACCGGCAATGTAATTAGCATGCCGAATATTACTTGGTATGTGAATTGGAACGAAATCGCCAATAGATAAGACCATTTTACGATTTGGGCCCAAGTTAGAAGCAGAGCCTAAGGTGTAAATTATCGATAGTCCATATCTCGGAAACTATAAGAGATAATGCAATTTGGCAACCGGCAATGTAATTAGCATGCCGAATATTACTTGGAATGTGAATTGGAACGAAATCGCCAATAGATAAGACCATTTTACAATTTGGGCCCAAGTTAGAAGCAGAGCCTAAGGTGTAAATTATTGATAGTCCATATCTCGGAAACTATAAGAGATAATGCAATTTCGCAACCGGCAATGTAATTAGCATGCCGAATATTACTTGGAATGTGAATTGGAACGAAATCGCCAATAGATAAGACCATTTTACAATTTGGGCCCAAGTTAGAAGCAGAGCCTAAGGTGTAAATTATTGATAGTCCATATCTCGGAAACTATAAGAGATAATGCAATTTGGCAACCGGCAATGTAATTAGCATGCCGAATATTACTTGGAATGTGAATTGGAACGAAATCGCCAATAGATAAGACCATTTTACAATTTGGGCCCAAGTTAGAAGCAGAGCCTAAGGTGTAAATTATCGATAGTCCATATCTCGGAAACTATAAGAGATAATGCAATTTGGCAACCGGCAATGTAATTAGCATGCCGAATATTACTTGGAATGTGAATTGGAACGAAATCGCCAATAGATAAGACCATTTTACAATTTGGGCCCAAGTTAGAAGCAGAGCCTAAGGTGTAAATTATCGATAGTCCATATCTCGGAAACTATAAGAGATAATGCAATTTGGCAACTGGCAATGTAATTAGCATCCCGAATATTACTTGGAATGTGAATTGGAACGAAATCGCCAATAGATAAGACCATTTTACAATTTGGGCCCAAGTTAGAAGCAGAGCCTAAGGTGTAAATTATTGATAGTCCATATCTCGGAAACTATAAGAGATAATGCAATTTCGCAACCGGCAATGTAATTAGCATGCCGAATATCACTTGGAATGTGAATTGGGACGAAATGGCCAATAGATAAGACCATTTTACAATTTGGGCCCAAGTTAGAAGCAGAGCCTAAGGTGTAAATTATCGATAGTCCATATCTCGGAAACTATAAGAGATAATGCAATTTGGCAACCGGCAATGTAATTAGCATGCCGAATATTACTTGGAATGTGAATTGGAACGAAATCGCCAATAGATAAGACCATTTTACAATTTGGGCCCAAGTTAGAAGCAGAGCCTAAAGTGTAAATTATCGATAGTCCATATCTCGGAAACTATAAGAGATAATGCAATTTGGCAACCGGCAATGTAATTAGCATGCCGAATATTACTTGGAATGTGAATTGGAACGAAATCGCCAATAGATAAGACCATTTTACAATTTGGGCCCAAGTTAGAAGCAGAGCCTAAGGTGTAAATTATCGATAGTCCATATCTCGGAAACTATAAGAGATAATGCAATTTGGCAACCGGCAATGTAATTAGCATGCCGAATATTACTTGGAATGTGAATTGGAACGAAATCGCCAATAGATAAGACCATTTTACAATTTGGGCCCAAGTTATAAGCAGAGCCTATGGTGTAAATTATCGATAGTCCATATCTCGGAAACTATAAGAGATAATGCAATTTGGCAACCGGCAATGTAATTAGCATGCCGAATATTACTTGGAATGTGAATTGGAACGAAATCGCCAATAGATAAGACCATTTTACAATTTGGGCCCAAGTTAGAAGCAGAGCCTAAGGTGTAAATTATCGATAGTCCATATCTCGGAAACTATAAGAGTTAATGCAATTTGGCAACCGCAATGTAATTAGCATGCCGAATATTACTTGGAATGTGAATTGGAACGAAATCGCCAATAGATAAGACCATTTTACAATTTGGGCCCAAGTTAGAAGCAGAGCCTAAGGTGTAAATTATCGATAGTCCATATATCGGAAACTATAAGAGATAATGCAATTTGGCAACCGGCAATGTAATTAGCATGCCGAATATTACTTGGAATGTGAATTGGAACGAAATCGCCAATAGATAAGACCATTTTACAATTTGGGCCCAAGTTAGAAGCAGAGCCTAAGGTGTAAATTATTGATAGTCCATATCTCGGAAACTATAAGAGATAATGCAATTTAGCAACCGGCAATGTAATTAGCATGCCGAATATCACTTGGAATGTGAATTGGGACGAAATCGCCAAAAGATAAGACCATTTTACAATTTGGGCCCAAGTTAAAAGCAGAGCCTAAGGTGTAAATTATCGATAGTCCATATCTCGGAAACTATAAGAGATAATGCAATTTGGCAACCGGCAATGTAATTAGCATGCCGAATATTACTTGGAATGTGAATTGGAACGAAATCGCCAATAGATAAGACCATTTTACAATTGGTTCCCAAGTTAGAAGCAGAGCCTAAGGTGTAAATTATCGATAGTCCATATCTCGGAAACTATAAGAGATAATGCAATTTGGCAACCGGCAATGTAATTAGCATACCGAATATTACTTGGAATGTGAATTGGAACGAAATCGCCAATAGATAAGACCATTTTACAATTTGGGCCCAAGTTAGAAGCAGAGCCTAAGGTGTAAATTATCGATAGTCCATATCTCGGAAACTATAAGAGATAATGCAATTTCGCAACCGGCAATGTAATTAGCATGCCGAATATTACTTGGAGTGTGAATTGGAACGAAATCGCCAATAGATAAGACCATTTTACAATTTGGGCCCAAGTTAGAAGCAGAGCCTAAGGTGTAAATTATCGATAGTCCATATCTCGGAAACTATAAGAGATAATGCAATTTGGCAACCGGCAATGTAATTAGCATGCCGAATATTACTTGGAATGTGAATTGGAACGAAATCGCCAATAGATAAGACCATTTTACAATTTGGGCCCAAGTTAGAAGCAGAGCCTAAGGTGTAAATTATCGATAGTCCATATCTCGGAAACTATAAGAGATAATGCAATTTGGCAACCGGCAATGTAATTAGCATGCCGAATATTACTTGGAATGTGAATTGGAACGAAATCGCCAATAGATAAGACCATTTTACAATTTGGGCCCAAGTTAGAAGCAGAGCCTAAGGTGTAAATTATCGATAGTCCATATCTCGGAAACTATAAGAGATAATGCAATTTGGCAACCGGCAATGTAATTAGCATGCCGAATATTACTTGGAATGTGAATTGGAACGAAATCGCCAATAGGTAAGACCATTTTACAATTTGGGCCCAAGTTAGAAGCAGAGCCTAAGGTGTAAATTATCGATAGTCCATATCTCGGAAACTATAAGAGATAATTCAATTTGGCAACCGGCAATGTAATTAGCATGCCGAATATTACTTGGAATGTGAATTGGAACGAAATCGCCAATAGATAAGACCATTTTACAATTTGGGCCCAAGTTAGAAGCAGAGCCTAAGGTGTAAATTATCGATAGTCCATATCTCGGAAACTATAAGAGTTAATGCAATTTGGCAACCGGCAATGTAATTAGCATGCCGAATATTACTTGGAATGTGAATTGGAACGAAATCGCCAATAGATAAGACCATTTTACAATTTGGGCCCAAGTTAGAAGCAGAGCCTAAGGTGTAAATTATCGATAGTCCATATCTCGGAAACTATAAGAGATAATGCAATTTGGCAACCGGCAATGTAATTAGCATGCCGAATATTACTTGGAATGTGAATTGGAACGAAATCGCCAATAGATAAGACCATTTTACAATTTGGGCCCAAGTTAGAAGCAGAGCTTTAGGTGTAAATTATCGATAGTCCATATCTCGGAAACTATAAGAGATAATGCAATTTGGCAACCGGCAATGTAATTAGCATGCCGAGTATTACTTGGAATGTGAATTGGAACGAAATCGCCAATAGATAAGACCATTTTACAATTTGGGCCCAAGTTAGAAGCAGAGCCTAAGGTGTAAATTATCGATAGTCCATATCTCGGAAACTATAAGAGATAATGCAATTTGGCAACCGGCAATGTAATTAGCATGCCGAATATTACTTGGAATGTGAATTGGAACGAAATCGCCAATAGATAAGACCATTTTACAATGTGGGCCCAAGTTAGAAGCAGAGCCTAAGGTGTAAATTATCGATAGTCCATATCACGGAAACTATAAGAGATAATGCAATTTGGCAACCGGCAATGTAATTAGCATGCCGAGTATTACTTGGAATGTGAATTGGAACGAAATCGCCAATAGATAAGACCATTTTACAATTTGGGCCCAAGTTAGAAGCAGAGCCTAAGGTGTAAATTATCGATAGTCCATATCTCGGAAACTATAAGAGATAATGCAATTTGGCAACCGGCAATGTAATTAGCATGCCGAATATTACTTGGAATGTGAATTGGAACGAAATCGCCAATAGATAAGACCATTTTACAATTTGGGCCCAAGTTAGAAGCAGAGCCTAAGGTGTAAATTATCGATAGTCCATATCTCGGAAACTATAAGAGATAATGCAATTTGGCAACCGGCAATGTAATTAGCATGCCGAATATTACTTGGTATGTGAATTGGAACGAAATCGCCAATAGATAAGACCATTTTACAATTTGGGCCCAAGTTAGAAGCAGAGCCTAAGGTGTAAATTATTGATAGTGCATATCTCGGAAACTATAAGAGATAATGCAATTTCGCAACCGGCAATGTAATTAGCATGCCGAATATCACTTGGAATGTGAATTGGGACGAAATCGCCAATAGATAAGACCATTTTACAATTTGGGCCCAAGTTAGAAGCAGAGCCTAAGGTGTAAATTATCGATAGTCCATATCTCGGAAACTATAAGAGATAATGCAATTTGGCAACCGGCAATGTAATTAGCATGCCGAATATTACTTGGAATGTTAATTGGAACGAAATCGCCAATAGATAAGACCATTTTACAATTTGGGCCCAAGTTAGAAGCAGAGCCTAAGGTGTAAATTATCGATAGTCCATATCTCGGAAACTATAAGAGATAATGCAATTTGGCAAACGGCAATGTAATTAGCATGCCGAATATTACTTGGAATGTGAATTGGAACGAGATCGCCAATAGGTAAGACCATTTTACAATTTGGGCCCAAGTTAGAAGCAGAGCCTAAGGTGTAAATTATCGATAGTCCATATCTCGGAAACTATAAGAGATAATTCAATTTGGCAACCGGCAATGTAATTAGCATGCCGAATATTACTTGGAATGTGAATTGGAACGAAATCGCCAATAGATAAGACCATTTTACAATTTGGGCCCAAGTTAGAAGCAGAGCCTAAGGTGTAAATTATCGATAGTCCATATCTCGGAAACTATAAGAGATAATGCAATTTGGCAAACGGCAATGTAATTAGCATGCCGAATATTACTTGGAATGTGAATTGGAACGAAATCGCCAATAGATAAGACCATTTTACAATTTGGGCCCAAGTTAGAAGCAGAGCCTAAGGTGTAAATTATTGATAGTCCATATCTCGGAAACTATAAGAGATAATGCAATTTCGCAACCGGCAATGTAATTAGCATGCCGAATATCACTTGGAATGTGAATTGGGACGAAATCGCCAATAGATAAGACCATTTTACAATTTGGGCCCAAGTTAGAAGCAGAGCCTAAGGTGTAAATTATCGATAGTCCATATCTCGGAAACTATAAGAGATAATGCAATTTGGCAACCGGCAATGTAATTAGCATGCCGAATATTACTTGGAATGTGAATTGGAACGAAATCGCCAATAGATAAGACCATTTTACAATTTGGGCCCAAGTTAGAAGCAGAGCCTAAGGTGTAAATTATCGATAGTCCATATCTCGGAAACTATAAGAGATAATGCAATTTCGCAACCGGCAATGTAATTAGCATACCGAATATTAATTGGAGTGTGAATTGGAACGAAATCGCCAATAGATAAGACCATTTTACAATTTGGGCCCAAGTTAGAAGCAGAGCCTAAGGTGTAAATAATCGATAGTCCATATCTCGGAAACTATAAGAGATAATGCAATTTGGCAACCGGCAATGTAATTAGCATGCCGAATATTACTTGGAATGTGAATTGGAACGAAATCGCCAATAGATAAGACCATTTTACAATTTGGGCCCAAGTTAGAAGCAGAGCCTAAGGTGTAAATTATCGATAGTCCATATCTCGGAAACTATAAGAGATAATGCAATTTGGCAACCGGCAATGTAATTAGCATGCCGAATATTACTTGGAATGTGAATTGCAACTAAATCGCCAATAGATAAGACCATTTTACAATTTGGGCCCAAGTTAGAAGCAGAGCCTAAGGTGTAAATTATCGATAGTCCATATCTCGGAAACTATAAGAGATAATGCAATTTGGCAACCGGCAATGTAATTAGCATGCCGAATATTACTTGGAATGTGAATTGGAACGAAATCGCCAATAGATAAGACCATTTTACAATTTGGGCCCAAGTTAGAAGCAGAGCCTAAGGTGTAAATTATCGATAGTCCATATCTCGGAAACTATAAGAGATAATGCAATTTCGCAACCGGCAATGTAATTAGCATGCCGAATATTACTTGGAGTGTAAATTGGAACGAAATCGCCAATAGATAAGATCATTTTACAATTTGGGCCCAAGTTAGAAGCAGAGCCTAAGGTGTAAATTATCGATAGTCCATATCTCGGAAACTATAAGAGATAATGTAATTTGGCAACCGGCAATGTAATTAGCATGCCGAATATTACTTGGAATGTGAATTGGAACGAAATCGCCAATAGATAAGACCATTTTACAATTTGGGCCCAAGTTAGAAGCAGAGCCTAAGGTGTAAATTATCGATAGTCCATATCTCGGAAACTATAAGAGATAAAGCCATCGATCGATGGACAACCGGCAATGTAATTAGCATGCCGAATATTACTTGGAATGTGAATTGGAACGAAATCGCCAATAGATAAGACTATTTTACAATTTGGGCCCAAGTTAGAAGCAGAGCCTAAGGTGTAAATTATCGATAGTCCATATCTCGGAAACTATAAGAGATAATGCAATTTGGCAACCGGCAATGTAATTAGCATGCCGAATATTACTTGGAATGCGAATTGCAACTAAATCGCCAATAGATAAGACCATTTTACAATTTGGGTCCAAGTTAGAAGCAGAGCCTAAGGTGTAAATTATCGATAGTCCATATCTCGGAAACTATAAGAGATAATGCAATTTGGCAACCGGCAATGTAATTAGCATGCCGAATATTACTTGGAATGTGAATTGGAACGAAATCGCCAATAGATAAGGCCATTTTACAATTTGGGCCCAAGTTAGAAGCAGATCCTAAGGTGTAAATTATCGATAGTCCATATCTCGGAAACTATAAGAGATAATGCAATTTGGCAACCGGCAATGTAATTAGCATGCCGAATATTACTTGGAATGTGAATTGCAACTAAATCGCCAATAGATAAGACCATTTTACAATTTCGGCCCAAGTTAGAAGCAGAGCCTAAGGTGTAAATTATCGATAGTCCATATCTCGGAAACTATAAGAGATAATGCAATTTGGCAACCGGCAATGTAATTAGCATGCCGAATATTACTTGGAATGTGAATTGGAACGAAATCGCCAATAGATAAGACCATTTTACAATTTGGGCCCAAGTTAGAAGCAGAGCCTAAGGTGTAAATTATCGATAGTCCATATCTCGGAAACTATAAGAGATAATGCAATTTCGCAACCGGCAATGTAATTAGCATGCCGAATATCACTTGTAATGTGAATTGGGACGAAATCGCCAATAGATAAGACCATTTTACAATTTGGGCCCAAGTTAGAAGCAGAGCCTAAGGTGTAAATTATCGATAGCCCATATCTCGGAAACTATAAGAGATAATGCAATTTGGCAACCGGCAATGTAATTAGCATGCCGAATATTACTTGGAATGTGAATTGGAACGAAATCGCCAATAGATAAGACCATTTTACAATTTGGGCCCAAGTTAGAAGCAGAGCCTAAGGTGTAAATTATCGATAGTCCATATCTCGGAAACTATAAGAGATAATGCAATTTGGCAACCGGCAATGTAATTAGCATGCCGAATATTACTTGGAATGTGAATTGGAACGAAATCGCCAATAGGTAAGACCATTTTACAATTTGGGCCCAAGTTAGAAGCAGAGCCTAAGGTGTAAATTATCGATAGTCCATATCTCGGAAACTATAAGAGATAATTCAATTTGGCAACCGGCAATGTAATTAGCATGCCGAATATTACTTGGAATGTGAATTGGAACGAAATCGCCAATAGATAAGACCATTTTACAATTTGGGCCCAAGTTAGAAGCAGAGCCTAAGGTGTAAATTATCGATAGTCCATATCTCGGAAACTATAAGAGATAATGCAATTTGGCAACCGGCAATGTAATTAGCATGCCGAATATTACTTGGAATGTGAATTGGAACGAAATCGCCAATAGATAAGACCATTTTACAATTTGGGCCCAAGTTAGAAGCAGAGCCTAAGGTGTAAATTATCGATAGTCCATATCTCGGAAACTATAAGAGATAATGCAATTTGGCAACCGGCAATGTAATTAGCATGCCGAATATTACTTGGAATGTGAATTGGAACGAAATCGCCAATAGATAAGACCATTTTACAATTTGGGCCCAAGTTAGAAGCAGAGCCTATGGTGTAAATTATCGATAGTCCATATCTCGGAAACTATAAGAGATAATGCAATTTGGCAACCGGCAATGTAATTAGCATGTCGAATATTACTTGGAATGTGAATTGGAACGAAATCGCCAATAGATAAGACCATTTTACAATTTGGGCCCAAGTTAGAAGCAGAGCCTAAGGTGTAAATTATCGATAGTCCATATCTCGGAAACTATAAGAGTTAATGCAATTTGGCAACCGGCAATGTAATTAGCATGCCGAATATTACTTGGAATGTGAATTGGAACGAAATCGCCAATAGATAAGACCATTTCACAATTTGGGCCCAAGTTAGAAGCAGAGCCTAAGGTGTAAATTATCGATAGTCCATATCTCGGAAACTATAAGAGATAATGCAATTTGGCAACCGGCAATGTAATTAGCATGCCGAATATTACTTGGAATGTGAATTGGAACGAAATTGCCAATAGATAAGACCATTTTACAATTTGGGCCCAAGTTAGAAGCAGAGCCTAAGGTGTAAATTATCGATAGTCCATATCTCTGAAACTATAAGAGATAATGCAATTTCGCAACCGGCAATGTAATTAGCATGCCGAATATTACTTGGAATGTGAATTGGGACGAAATCGCCAATAGATAAGGCCATTTTACAATTTGGGCCCAAGTTAGAAGCAGAGCCTAAGGTGTAAATTATCGATAGTCCATATCTCGGAAACTATAAGAGATAATGCAATTTGGCAACCGGCAATGTAATTAGCATGCCGAATATTACTTGGAATGTGAATTGGAACGAAATCGTCAATAGATAAGACCATTTTACAATTTGGGCCCAAGTTAGAAGCAGAGCCTAAGGTGTAAATTATTGATAGTCCATATCTCGGAAACTATAAGAGATAATGCAATTTGGCAACCGGCAATGTAATTAGCATGCCGAATATTACTTGGAATGTGAATTGGAACGAAATCGCCAATAGATAAGACCATTTTACAATTTGGGCCCAAGTTAGAAGCAGAGCCTAAGGTGTAAATTATCGATAGTCCATATCTCGGAAACTATAAGAGATAATGCAATTTGGCAACCGGCAATGTAATTAGCATGCCGAATATTACTTGGAATGTGAATTGGAACGAAATCGCCAATAGATAAGACCATTTTACAATTTGGGCCCAAGTTAGAAGCAGAGCCTAAGGTGTAAATTATCGATAGTCCATATCTCGGAAACTATAAGAGATAATGCAATTTGGCAACCGGCAATGTAATTAGCATGCCGAATATTACTTGGAATGTGAATTGGAACGAAATCGCCAATAGATAAGACCATTTTACAATTGGGGCCCAAGTTAGAAGCAGAGACTAAGGTGTAAATTATCGATAGTCCATATCTCGGAAACTATAAGAGATAATGCAATTTGGCAACCGGCAATGTAATTAGCATACCGAATATTACTTGGAATGTGAATTGGAACGAAATCGCCAATAGATAAGACCATTTTACAATTTGGGCCCAAGTTAGAAGCAGAGCCTAAGGTGTAAATTATTGATAGTCCATATCTCGGAAACTATAAGAGATAATGCAATTTAGCAACCGGCAATGTAATTAGCATGCCGAATATCACTTGGAATGTGAATTGGGACGAAATCGCCAATAGATAAGACCATTTTACAATTTGGGCCCAAGTTAAAAGCAGAGCCTAAGGTGTAAATTATCGATAGTCCATATCTCGGAAACTATAAGAGATAATGCAATTTGGCAACCGGCAATGTAATTAGCATGCCGAATATTACTTGGAATGTGAATTGGAACGAAATCGCCAATAGATAAGACCATTTTACAATTGGGGCCCAAGTTAGAAGCAGAGCCTAAGGTGTAAATTATCGATAGTCCATATCTCGGAAACTATAAGAGATAATGCAATTTGGCAACCGGCAATGTAATTAGCATACCGAATATTACTTGGAATGTGAATTGGAACGAAATCGCCAATAGATAAGACCATTTTACAATTTGGGCCCAAGTTAGAAGCAGAGCCTAAGGTGTAAATTATCGATAGTCCATATCTCGGAAACTATAAGAGATAATGCAATTTCGCAACCGGCAATGTAATTAGCATGCCGAATATTACTTGGAGTGTGAATTGGAACGAAATCGCCAATAGATAAGACCATTTTACAATTTGGGCCCAAGTTAGAAGCAGAGCCTAAGGTGTAAATTATCGATAGTCCATATCTCGGAAACTATAAGAGATAATGCAATTTGGCAACCGGCAATGTAATTAGCATGCCGAATATTACTTGGAATGTGAATTGGAACGAAATCGCCAATAGATAAGACCATTTTACAATTTGGGCCCAAGTTAGAAGCAGAGCCTAAGGTGTAAATTATTCGATAGTCCATATCTCGGAAACTATAAGAGATAATGCAATTTGGCAACCGGCAATGTAATTAGCATGCCGAATATTACTTGGAATGTGAATTGGAACGAAATCGCCAATAGATAAGACCATTTTACAATTTGGGCCCAAGTTAGAAGCAGAGCCTAAGGTGTAAATTATCGATAGTCCATATCTCGGAAACTATAAGAGATAATGCAATTTGGCAACCGGCAATGTAATTAGCATGCCGAATATTACTTGGAATGTGAATTGCAACTAAATCGCCAATAGATAAGACCATTTTACAATTGGGACCCAAGTTAGAAGCAGAGCCTAAGGTGTAAATTATCGATAGTCCATATCTCGGAAACTATAAGAGATAATGCAATTTGGCAACCGGCAATGTAATTAGCATGCCGAATATTACTTGGAATGTGAATTGGAACGAAATCGCCAATATATAAGACCATTTTACAATTTGGGCCCAAGTTAGAAGCAGAGCCTAAGGTGTAAATTATCGATAGTCCATATCTCGGAAACTATAAGAGATAATGCAATTTGGCAACCGGCAATGTAATTAGCATGCCGAATATTACTTGGAATGTGAATTGGAACGAAATCGCCAATAGATAAGACCATTTTACAATTTGGGCCCAAGTTAGAAGCAGAGCCTAAGGTGTAAATTATCGATAGTCCATATCTCGGAAACTATAAGAGATAATGCAATTTGGCAACCGGCAATGTAATTAGCATGCCGAATATTACTTGGAATGTGAATTGCAACTAAATCGCCAATAGATAAGACCATTTTACAATTTGGGCCCAAGTTAGAAGCAGAGCCTAAGGTGTAAATTATCGATAGTCCATATCTCGGAAACTATAAGAGATAATGCAATTTGGCAACCGGCAATGTAATTAGCATGCCGAATATTACTTGGAATGTGAATTGGAACGAAATCGCCAATAGATAAGACCATTTTACAATTTGGGCCCAAGTTAGAAGCAGAGCCTAAGGTGTAAATTATCGATAGTCCATATCTCGGAAACTATAAGAGATAATCCAATTTGGCAACCGGCAATGTAATTAGCATGCCGAATATTACTTCGAATGTGAATTGGAACGAAATCGCCAATAGATAAGACCATTTTACAATTTGGGCCCAAGTTAGAAGCAGAGCCTAAGGTGTAAATTATCGATAGTCCATATCTCGGAAACTATAAGAGATAATGCAATTTGGCAACCGGCAATGTAATTAGCATGCCGAATATTACTTGGAATGTGAATTGCAACTAAATCGCCAATAGATAAGACCATTTTACAATTTGGGCCCAAGTTAGAAGCAGAGCCTAAGGTTCGTCCATCGATAGTCCATATCTCGGAAACTATAAGAGATAATGCAATTTGGCAACCGGCAATGTAATTAGCATGCCGAATAGTACTAGGAATGTGAATTGGAACGAAATCGCCAATAGATAAGACCATTTTACAATTTGGGCCCAAGTTAGAAGCAGAGCCTAAGGTGTAAATTATCGATAGTCCATATCTCGGAAACTATAAGAGATAATGCAATTTGGCAACCGGCAATGTAATTAGCATGCCGAATATTACTTGGAATGTGAATTGGAACGAAATCGCCAATAGATAAGACCATTTTACAATTTGGGCCCAAGTTAGAAGCAGAGCCTAAGGTGTAAATTATCGATAGTCCATATTTCGGAAACTATAAGAGATAATGCAATTTGGCAACCGGCAATGTAATTAGCATGCCGAATATTACTTGGAATGTGAATTGGAACGAAATCGCCAATAGATAAGACCATTTTACAATTTGGGCCCAAGTTAGAAGCAGAGCCTAAGGTGTAAATTATCGATAGTCCATATCTCGGAAACTATAAGAGTTAATGCAATTTGGCAACCGGCAATGTAATTAGCATGCCGAATATTACTTGGAATGTGAATTGGAACGAAATCGCCAATAGATAAGACCATTTTACAATTTGGGCCCAAGTTAGAAGCAGAGCCTAAGGTGTAAATTATCGATAGTCCATATCTCGGAAACTATAAGAGATAATGCAATTTGGCAACCGGCAATGTAATTAGCATGCCGAATATTACTTGGAATGTGAATTGGAACGAAATTGCCAATAGATAAGACCATTTTACAATTTGGGCCCAAGTTAGAAGCAGAGCCTAAGGTGTAAATTATCGATAGTCCATATCTCTGAAACTATAAGAGATAATGCAATTTCGCAACCGGCAATGTAATTAGCATGCCGAATATTACTTGGAATGTGAATTGGGACGAAATCGCCAATAGATAAGGCCATTTTACAATTTGGGCCCAAGTTAGAAGCAGAGCCTAAGGTGTAAATTATCGATAGTCCATATCTCGGAAACTATAAGAGATAATGCAATTTGGCAACCGGCAATGTAATTAGCATGCCGAATATTACTTGGAATGTGAATTGGAACGAAATCGTCAATAGATAAGACCATTTTACAATTTGGGCCCAAGTTAGAAGCAGAGCCTAAGGTGTAAATTATTGATAGTCCATATCTCGGAAACTATAAGAGATAATGCAATTTGGCAACCGGCAATGTAATTAGCATGCCGAATATTACTTGGAATGTGAATTGGAACGAAATCGCCAATAGATAAGACCATTTTACAATTTGGGCCCAAGTTAGAAGCAGAGCCTAAGGTGTAAATTATCGATAGTCCATATCTCGGAAACTATAAGAGATAATGCAATTTGGCAACCGGCAATGTAATTAGCATGCCGAATATTACTTGGAATGTGAATTGGATCGAAATCGCCAATAGATAAGACCATTTTACAATTTGGGCCCAAGTTAGAAGCAGAGCCTAAGGTGTAAATTATCGATAGTCCATATCTCGGAAACTATAAGAGATAATGCAATTTGGCAACCGGCAATATAATTAGCATGCCGAATATTACTTGGAATGTGAATTGGAACGAAATCGCCAATAGATAAGACCATTTTACAATTTGGGCCCAAGTTAGAAGCAGAGCCTAAGGTGTAAATTATTGATAGTCCATATCTCGGAAACTATAAGAGATAATGCAATTTAGCAACCGGCAATGTAATTAGCATGCCGAATATCACTTGGAATGTGAATTGGGACGAAATCGCCAATAGATAAGACCATTTTACAATTTGGGCCCAAGTTAGAAGCAGAGCCTAAGGTGTAAATTATCGATAGTCCATATCTCGGAAACTATAAGAGATAATGCAATTTGGCAACCGGCAATGTAATTAGCATGCCGAATATTACTTGGAATGTGAATTGGAACGAAATCGCCAATAGATAAGACCATTTTACAATTTGGGCCCAAGTTAGAAGCAGAGCCTAAGGTGTAAATTATCGATAGTCCATATCTCGGAAACTATAAGAGATAATGCAATTTGGCAACCGGCAATGTAATTAGCATGCCGAATATTACTTGGAATGTGAATTGGAACGAAATCGCCAATAGATAAGACCATTTTACAATTTGGGCCCAAGTTAGAAGCAGAGCCTAAGGTGTAAATTATCGATAGTCCATATCTCGGAAACTATAAGAGATAATGCAATTTGGCAACTGGCAATGTAATTAGCATGCCGAATATTACTTGGAATGTGAATTGGAACGAAATCGCCAATAGATAAGACCATTTTACAATTTGGGCCCAAGTTAGAAGCAGAGCCTAAGGTGTAAATTATTGATAGTCCATATCTCGGAAACTATAAGAGATAATGCAATTTCGCAACCGGCAATGTAATTAGCATGCCGAATATCACTTGGAATGTGAATTGGGACGAAATCGCCAATAGATAAGACCATTTTACAATTTGGGCCCAAGTTAGAAGCAGAGCCTAAGGTGTAAATTATCGATAGTCCATATCTCGGAAACTATAAGAGATAATGCAATTTGGCAACCGGCAATGTAATTAGCATGCCGAATATTACTTGGAATGTGAATTGGAACGAAATCGCCAATAGATAAGACCATTTTACAATTTGGGCCCAAGTTAGAAGCAGAGCCTAAAGTGTAAATTATCGATAGTCCATATCTCGGAAACTATAAGAGATAATGCAATTTGGCAACCGGCAATGTAATTAGCATGCCGAATATTACTTGGAATGTGAATTGGAACGAAATCGCCAATAGATAAGACCATTTTACAATTTGGGCCCAAGTTAGAAGCAGAGCCTAAGGTGTAAATTATCGATAGTCCATATCTCGGAAACTATAAGAGATAATGCAATTTGGCAACCGGCAATGTAATTAGCATGCCGAATATTACTTGGAATGTGAATTGGAACGAAATCGCCAATAGATAAGACCATTTTACAATTTGGGCCCAAGTTATAAGCAGAGCCTATGGTGTAAATTATCGATAGTCCATATCTCGGAAATTATAAGAGATAATGCAATTTGGCAACCGGCAATGTAATTAGCATGCCGAATATTACTTGGAATGTGAATTGGAACGAAATCGCCAATAGATAAGACCATTTTACAATTTGGGCCCAAGTTAGAAGCAGAGCCTAAGGTGTAAATTATCGATAGTCCATATCTCGGAAACTATAAGAGTTAATGCAATTTGGCAACCGCAATGTAATTAGCATGCCGAATATTACTTGGAATGTGAATTGGAACGAAATCGCCAATAGATAAGACCATTTTACAATTTGGGCCCAAGTTAGAAGCAGAGCCTAAGGTGTAAATTATCGATAGCCCATATATCGGAAACTATAAGAGATAATGCAATTTGGCAACCGGCAATGTAATTAGCATGCCGAATATTACTTGGAATGTGAATTGGAACGAAATCGCCAATAGATAAGACCATTTTACAATTTGGGCCCAAGTTAGAAGCAGAGCCTAAGGTGTAAATTATCGATAGTCCATATCTCGGAAACTATAAGAGATAATGCAATTTGGCAACCGGCAATGTAATTAGCATGCCGAATATTACTTGGAATGTGAATTGGAACGAAATCGCCAATAGGTAAGACCATTTTACAATTTGGGCCCAAGTTAGAAGCAGAGCCTAAGGTGTAAATTATCGATAGTCCATATATCGGAAACTATAAGAGATAATGCAATTTGGCAACCGGCAATGTAATTAGCATGCCGAATATTACTTGGAATGTGAATTGGAACGAAATCGCCAATAGATAAGACCATTTTACAATTTGGGCCCAAGTTAGAAGCAGAGCCTAAGGTGTAAATTATCGATAGTCCATATCTCGGAAACTATAAGAGATAATGCAATTTGGCAACTGGCAATGTAATTAGCATGCCGAATATTACTTGGAATGTGAATTGGAACGAAATCGCCAATAGATAAGACCATTTTACAATTTGGGCCCAAGTTAGAAGCAGAGCCTAAGGTGTAAATTATTGATAGTCCATATCTCGGAAACTATAAGAGATAATGCAATTTCGCAACCGGCAATGTAATTAGCATGCCGAATATCACTTGGAATGTGAATTGGGACGAAATCGCCAATAGATAAGACCATTTTACAATTTGGGCCCAAGTTAGAAGCAGAGCCTAAGGTGTAAATTATCGATAGTCCATATCTCGGAAACTATAAGAGATAATGCAATTTGGCAACCGGCAATGTAATTAGCATGCCGAATATTACTTGGAATGTGAATTGGAACGAAATCGCCAATAGATAAGACCATTTTACAATTTGGGCCCAAGTTAGAAGCAGAGCCTAAAGTGTAAATTATCGATAGTCCATATCTCGGAAACTATAAGAGATAATGCAATTTGGCAACCGGCAATGTAATTAGCATGCCGAATATTACTTGGAATGTGAATTGGAACGAAATCGCCAATAGATAAGACCATTTTACAATTTGGGCCCAAGTTAGAAGCAGAGCCTAAAGTGTAAATTATCGATAGTCCATATCTCGGAAACTATAAGAGATAATGCAATTTGGCAACCGGCAATGTAATTAGCATGCCGAATATTACTTGGAATGTGAATTGGAACGAAATCGCCAATAGATAAGACCATTTTACAATTTGGGCCCAAGTTATAAGCAGAGCCTATGGTGTAAATTATCGATAGTCCATATCTCGGAAATTATAAGAGATAATGCAATTTGGCAACCGGCAATGTAATTAGCATGCCGAATATTACTTGGAATGTGAATTGGAACGAAATCGCCAATAGATAAGACCATTTTACAATTTGGGCCCAAGTTAGAAGCAGAGCCTAAGGTGTAAATTATCGATAGTCCATATCTCGGAAACTATAAGAGTTAATGCAATTTGGCAACCGCAATGTAATTAGCATGCCGAATATTACTTGGAATGTGAATTGGAACGAAATCGCCAATAGATAAGACCATTTTACAATTTGGGCCCAAGTTAGAAGCAGAGCCTAAGGTGTAAATTATCGATAGTCCATATATCGGAAACTATAAGAGATAATGCAATTTGGCAACCGGCAATGTAATTAGCATGCCGAATATTACTTGGAATGTGAATTGGAACGAAATCGCCAATAGATAAGACCATTTTACAATTTAGGCCCAAGTTAGAAGCAGAGCCTAAGGTGTAAATTATCGATAGTCCATATCTCGGAAACTATAAGAGATAATGCAATTTGGCAACCGGCAATGTAATTAGCATGCCGAATATTACTTGGAATGTGAATTGGAACGAAATCGCCAATAGGTAAGACCATTTTACAATTTGGGCCCAAGTTAGAAGCAGAGCCTAAGGTGTAAATTATCGATAGTCCATATCTCGGAAACTATAAGAGATAATTCAATTTGGCAACCGGCAATGTAATTAGCATGCCGAATATTACTTGGAATGTGAATTGGAACGAAATCGCCAATAGATAAGACCATTTTACAATTTGGGCCCAAGTTAGAAGCAGAGCCTAAGGTGTAAATTATCGATAGTCCATATCTCGGAAACTATAAGAGTTAATGCAATTTGGCAACCGGCAATGTAATTAGCATGCCGAATATTACTTGAAATGTGAATTGGAACGAAATCGCCAATAGATAAGACCATTTTACAATTTGGGCCCAAGTTAGAAGCAGAGCCTAAGGTGTAAAATATCGATAGTCCATATCTCGGAAACTATAAGAGTTAATGCAATTTGGCAACCGGCAATGTAATTAGCATGCCGAATATTACTTGGAATGTGAATTGGAACGAAATCGCCAATAGATAAGACCATTTTACAATTTGGGCCCAAGTTAGAAGCAGAGCCTAAAGTGTAAATTATCGATAGTCCATATCTCGGAAACTATAAGAGATAATGCAATTTGGCAACCGGCAATGTAATTAGCATGCCGAATATTACTTGGAATGTGAATTGGAACGAAATCGCCAATAGATAAGACCATTTTACAATTTGGGCCCAAGTTAGAAGCAGAGCCTAAGGTGTAAATTATTGATAGTCCATATCTCGGAAACTATAAGAGATAATGCAATTTCGCAACCGGCAATGTAATTAGCATGCCGAATATCACTTGGAATGTGAATTGGGACGAAATCGCCAATAGATAAGACCATTTTACAATTTGGGCCCAAGTTAGAAGCAGAGCCTAAGCTGTAAATTATCGATAGTCCATATCTCGGAAACTATAAGAGATAATGCAATTTGGCAACCGGCAATGTAATTAGCATGCCGAATATTACTTGGAATGTGAATTGGAACGAAATCGCCAATAGATAAGACCATTTTACAATTTGGGCCCAAGTTAGAAGCAGAGCCTAAAGTGTAAATTATCGATAGTCCATATCTCGGAAACTATAAGAGATAATGCAATTTGGCAACCGGCAATGTAATTAGCATGCCGAATATTACTTGGAATGTGAATTGGAACGAAATCGCCAATAGATAAGACCATTTTACAATTTGGGCCCAAGTTAGAAGCAGAGCCTAAAGTGTAAATTATCGATAGTCCATATCTCGGAAACTATAAGAGATAATGCAATTTGGCAACCGGCAATGTAATTAGCATGCCGAATATTACTTGGAATGTGAATTGGAACGAAATCGCCAATAGATAAGACCATTTTACAATTTGGGCCCAAGTTATAAGCAGAGCCTATGGTGTAAATTATCGATAGTCCATATCTCGGAAATTATAAGAGATAATGCAATTTGGCAACCGGCAATGTAATTAGCATGCCGAATATTACTTGGAATGTGAATTGGAACGAAATCGCCAATAGATAAGACCATTTTACAATTTGGGCCCAAGTTAGAAGCAGAGCCTAAGGTGTAAATTATCGATAGTCCATATCTCGGAAACTATAAGAGTTAATGCAATTTGGCAACCGCAATGTAATTAGCATGCCGAATATTACTTGGAATGTGAATTGGAACGAAATCGCCAATAGATAAGACCATTTTACAATTTGGGCCCAAGTTAGAAGCAGAGCCTAAGGTGTAAATTATCGATAGTCCATATATCGGAAACTATAAGAGATAATGCAATTTGGCAACCGGCAATGTAATTAGCATGCCGAATATTACTTGGAATGTGAATTGGAACGAAATCGCCAATAGATAAGACCATTTTACAATTTGGGCCCAAGTTAGAAGCAGAGCCTAAGGTGTAAATTATCGATAGTCCATATCTCGGAAACTATAAGAGATAATGCAATTTGGCAACCGGCAATGTAATTAGCATGCCGAATATTACTTGGAATGTGAATTGGAACGAAATCGCCAATAGGTAAGACCATTTTACAATTTGGGCCCAAGTTAGAAGCAGAGCCTAAGGTGTAAATTATCGATAGTCCATATCTCGGAAACTATAAGAGATAATTCAATTTGGCAACCGGCAATGTAATTAGCATGCCGAATATTACTTGGAATGTGAATTGGAACGAAATCGCCAATAGATAAGACCATTTTACAATTTGGGCCCAAGTTAGAAGCAGAGCCTAAGGTGTAAATTATCGATAGTCCATATCTCGGAAACTATAAGAGTTAATGCAATTTGGCAACCGGCAATGTAATTAGCATGCCGAATATTACTTGAAATGTGAATTGGAACGAAATCGCCAATAGATAAGACCATTTTACAATTTGGGCCCAAGTTAGAAGCAGAGCCTAAGGTGTAAAATATCGATAGTCCATATCTCGGAAACTATAAGAGTTAATGCAATTTGGCAACCGGCAATGTAATTAGCATGCCGAATATTACTTGGAATGTGAATTGGAACGAAATCGCCAATAGATAAGACCATTTTACAATTTGGGCCCAAGTTAGAAGCAGAGCCTAAGGTGTAAATTATCGATAGTCCATATCTCGGAAACTATAAGAGATAATGCAATTTGGCAACCGGCAATGTAATTAGCATGCCGAATATTACTTGGAATGTGAATTGGAACGAAATCGCCAATAGATAAGACCATTTTACAATTTGGGCCCAAGTTAGAAGCAGAGCCTAAGGTGTAAATTATCGATAGTCCATATCTCGGAAACTATAAGAGATAATGCAATTTGGCAACCGGCAATGTAATTAGCATGCCGAATATTACTTGGAATGTGAATTGGAACGAAATCGCCAATAGATAAGACCATTTTACAATTTGGGCCCAAGTTAGAAGCAGAGCCTAAGGTGTAAATTATCGATAGTCCATATCTCGGAAACTATAAGAGATAATGCAATTTGGCAACCGGCAATGTAATTAGCATGCCGAATATTACTTGGAATGTGAATTGGAACGAAATCGCCAATAGATAAGACCATTTTACAATTTGGGCCCAAGTTAGAAGCAGAGCCTAAGGTGTAAATTATCGATAGTCCATATCTCGGAAACTATAAGAGATAATGCAATTTGGCAACCGGCAATGTAATTAGCATGCCGAATATTACTTGGAATGTGAATTGGAACGAAATCGCCAATAGATAAGACCATTTTACAATTTGGGCCCAAGTTGGAAGCAGAGCTTAAGGTGTAAATTATCGATAGTCCATATCTCGGAAACTATAAGAGATAATGCAATTTGGCAACCGGCAATGTAATTAGCATGCCGAGTATTACTTGGAATGTGAATTGGAACGAAATCGCCAATAGATAAGACCATTTTACAATTTGGGCCCAAGTTAGAAGCAGAGCCTAAGGTGTAAATTATCGATAGTCCATATCTCGGAAACTATAAGAGATAATGCAATTTGGCAACCGGCAATGTAATTAGCATGCCGAATATTACTTGGTATGTGAATTGGAACGAAATCGCCAATAGATAAGACCATTTTACAATTTGGGCCCAAGTTAGAAGCAGAGCCTAAGGTGTAAATTATCGATAGTCCATATCTCGGAAACTATAAGAGATAATGCAATTTAGCAACCGGCAATGTAATTAGCATGCCGAATATCACTTGGAATGTGAATTGGGACGAAATCGCCAATAGATAAGACCATTTTACAATTTGGGCCCAAGTTAGAAGCAGAGCCTAAGGTGTAAATTATCGATAGTCCATATCTCGGAAACTATAAGAGATAATGCAATTTGGCAACCGGCAATGTAATTAGCATGCCGAATATTACTTGGAATGTGAATTGGAACGAAATCGCCAATAGATAAGACCATTTTACAATTTGGGCCCAAGTTAGAAGCAGAGCCTAAGGTGTAAATTATCGATAGTCCATATCTCGGAAACTATAAGAGATAATGCAATTTGGCAACCGGCAATGTAATTAGCATGCCGAATATTACTTGGAATGTGAATTGGAACGAAATCGCCAATAGATAAGACCATTTTACAATTTGGGCCCAAGTTAGAAGCAGAGCCTAAGGTGTAAATTATCGATAGTCCATATCTCGGAAACTATAAGAGATAATGCAATTTGGCAACTGGCAATGTAATTAGCATGCCGAATATTACTTGGAATGTGAATTGGAACGAAATCGCCAATAGATAAGACCATTTTACAATTTGGGCCCAAGTTAGAAGCAGAGCCTAAGGTGTAAATTATTGATAGTCCATATCTCGGAAACTATAAGAGATAATGCAATTTCGCAACCGGCAATGTAATTAGCATGCCGAATATCACTTGGAATGTGAATTGGGACGAAATCGCCAATAGATAAGACCATTTTACAATTTGGGCCCAAGTTAGAAGCAGAGCCTAAGGTGTAAATTATCGATAGTCCATATCTCGGAAACTATAAGAGATAATGCAATTTGGCAACCGGCAATGTAATTAGCATGCCGAATATTACTTGGAATGTGAATTGGAACGAAATCGCCAATAGATAAGACCATTTTACAATTTGGGCCCAAGTTAGAAGCAGAGCCTAAAGTGTAAATTATCGATAGTCCATATCTCGGAAACTATAAGAGATAATGCAATTTGGCAACCGGCAATGTAATTAGCATGCCGAATATTACTTGGAATGTGAATTGGAACGAAATCGCCAATAGATAAGACCATTTTACAATTTGGGCCCAAGTTAGAAGCAGAGCCTAAGGTGTAAATTATCGATAGTCCATATCTCGGAAACTATAAGAGATAATGCAATTTGGCAACCGGCAATGTAATTAGCATGCCGAATATTACTTGGAATGTGAATTGGAACGAAATCGCCAATAGATAAGACCATTTTACAATTTGGGCCCAAGTTATAAGCAGAGCCTATGGTGTAAATTATCGATAGTCCATATCTCGGAAATTATAAGAGATAATGCAATTTGGCAACCGGCAATGTAATTAGCATGCCGAATATTACTTGGAATGTGAATTGGAACGAAATCGCCAATAGATAAGACCATTTTACAATTTGGGCCCAAGTTAGAAGCAGAGCCTAAGGTGTAAATTATCGATAGTCCATATCTCGGAAACTATAAGAGTTAATGCAATTTGGCAACCGCAATGTAATTAGCATGCCGAATATTACTTGGAATGTGAATTGGAACGAAATCGCCAATAGATAAGACCATTTTACAATTTGGGCCCAAGTTAGAAGCAGAGCCTAAGGTGTAAATTATCGATAGCCCATATATCGGAAACTATAAGAGATAATGCAATTTGGCAACCGGCAATGTAATTAGCATGCCGAATATTACTTGGAATGTGAATTGGAACGAAATCGCCAATAGATAAGACCATTTTACAATTTGGGCCCAAGTTAGAAGCAGAGCCTAAGGTGTAAATTATCGATAGTCCATATCTCGGAAACTATAAGAGATAATGCAATTTGGCAACCGGCAATGTAATTAGCATGCCGAATATTACTTGGAATGTGAATTGGAACGAAATCGCCAATAGGTAAGACCATTTTACAATTTGGGCCCAAGTTAGAAGCAGAGCCTAAGGTGTAAATTATCGATAGTCCATATATCGGAAACTATAAGAGATAATGCAATTTGGCAACCGGCAATGTAATTAGCATGCCGAATATTACTTGGAATGTGAATTGGAACGAAATCGCCAATAGATAAGACCATTTTACAATTTGGGCCCAAGTTAGAAGCAGAGCCTAAGGTGTAAATTATCGATAGTCCATATCTCGGAAACTATAAGAGATAATGCAATTTGGCAACTGGCAATGTAATTAGCATGCCGAATATTACTTGGAATGTGAATTGGAACGAAATCGCCAATAGATAAGACCATTTTACAATTTGGGCCCAAGTTAGAAGCAGAGCCTAAGGTGTAAATTATTGATAGTCCATATCTCGGAAACTATAAGAGATAATGCAATTTCGCAACCGGCAATGCAATTAGCATGCCGAATATCACTTGGAATGTGAATTGGGACGAAATCGCCAATAGATAAGACCATTTTACAATTTGGGCCCAAGTTAGAAGCAGAGCCTAAGGTGTAAATTATCGATAGTCCATAACTCGGAAACTATAAGAGATAATGCAATTTGGCAACCGGCAATGTAATTAGCATGCCGAATATTACTTGGAATGTGAATTGGAACGAAATCGCCAATAGATAAGACCATTTTACAATTTGGGCCCAAGTTAGAAGCAGAGCCTAAAGTGTAAATTATCGATAGTCCATATCTCGGAAACTATAAGAGATAATGCAATTTGGCAACCGGCAATGTAATTAGCATGCCGAATATTACTTGGAATGTGAATTGGAACGAAATCGCCAATAGATAAGACCATTTTACAATTTGGGCCCAAGTTAGAAGCAGAGCCTAAAGTGTAAATTATCGATAGTCCATATCTCGGAAACTATAAGAGATAATGCAATTTGGCAACCGGCAATGTAATTAGCATGCCGAATATTACTTGGAATGTGAATTGGAACGAAATCGCCAATAGATAAGACCATTTTACAATTTGGGCCCAAGTTATAAGCAGAGCCTATGGTGTAAATTATCGATAGTCCATATCTCGGAAATTATAAGAGATAATGCAATTTGGCAACCGGCAATGTAATTAGCATGCCGAATATTACTTGGAATGTGAATTGGAACGAAATCGCCAATAGATAAGACCATTTTACAATTTGGGCCCAAGTTAGAAGCAGAGCCTAAGGTGTAAATTATCGATAGTCCATATCTCGGAAACTATAAGAGTTAATGCAATTTGGCAACCGCAATGTAATTAGCATGCCGAATATTACTTGGAATGTGAATTGGAACGAAATCGCCAATAGATAAGACCATTTTACAATTTGGGCCCAAGTTAGAAGCAGAGCCTAAGGTGTAAATTATCGATAGTCCATATATCGGAAACTATAAGAGATAATGCAATTTGGCAACCGGCAATGTAATTAGCATGCCGAATATTACTTGGAATGTGAATTGGAACGAAATCGCCAATAGATAAGACCATTTTACAATTTAGGCCCAAGTTAGAAGCAGAGCCTAAGGTGTAAATTATCGATAGTCCATATCTCGGAAACTATAAGAGATAATGCAATTTGGCAACCGGCAATGTAATTAGCATGCCGAATATTACTTGGAATGTGAATTGGAACGAAATCGCCAATAGGTAAGACCATTTTACAATTTGGGCCCAAGTTAGAAGCAGAGCCTAAGGTGTAAATTATCGATAGTCCATATCTCGGAAACTATAAGAGATAATTCAATTTGGCAACCGGCAATGTAATTAGCATGCCGAATATTACTTGGAATGTGAATTGGAACGAAATCGCCAATAGATAAGACCATTTTACAATTTGGGCCCAAGTTAGAAGCAGAGCCTAAGGTGTAAATTATCGATAGTCCATATCTCGGAAACTATAAGAGTTAATGCAATTTGGCAACCGGCAATGTAATTAGCATGCCGAATATTACTTGAAATGTGAATTGGAACGAAATCGCCAATAGATAAGACCATTTTACAATTTGGGCCCAAGTTAGAAGCAGAGCCTAAGGTGTAAAATATCGATAGTCCATATCTCGGAAACTATAAGAGTTAATGCAATTTGGCAACCGGCAATGTAATTAGCATGCCGAATATTACTTGGAATGTGAATTGGAACGAAATCGCCAATAGGTAAGACCATTTTACAATTTGGGCCCAAGTTAGAAGCAGAGCCTAAGGTGTAAATTATCGATAGTCCATATCTCGGAAACTATAAGAGATAATGCAATTTGTCAACCGGCAATGTAATTAGCATGCCGAATATTACTTGGAATGTGAATTGGAACGAAATCGCCAATAGATAAGACCATTTTACAATTTGGGCCCAAGTTAGAAGCAGAGCCTAAGGTGTAAATTATTGATAGTCCATATCTCGGAAACTATAAGAGATAATGCAATTTCGCAACCGGCAATGTAATTAGCATGCCGAATATCACTTGGAATGTGAATTGGGACGAAATCGCCAATAGATAAGACCATTTTACAATTTGGGCCCAAGTTAGAAGCAGAGCCTAAGCTGTAAATTATCGATAGTCCATATCTCGGAAACTATAAGAGATAATGCAATTTGGCAACCGGCAATGTAATTAGCATGCCGAATATTACTTGGAATGTGAATTGGAACGAAATCGCCAATAGATAAGACCATTTTACAATTTGGGCCCAAGTTAGAAGCAGAGCCTAAAGTGTAAATTATCGATAGTCCATATCTCGGAAACTATAAGAGATAATGCAATTTGGCAACCGGCAATGTAATTAGCATGCCGAATATTACTTGGAATGTGAATTGGAACGAAATCGCCAATAGATAAGACCATTTTACAATTTGGGCCCAAGTTAGAAGCAGAGCCTAAAGTGTAAATTATCGATAGTCCATATCTCGGAAACTATAAGAGATAATGCAATTTGGCAACCGGCAATGTAATTAGCATGCCGAATATTACTTGGAATGTGAATTGGAACGAAATCGCCAATAGATAAGACCATTTTACAATTTGGGCCCAAGTTATAAGCAGAGCCTATGGTGTAAATTATCGATAGTCCATATCTCGGAAATTATAAGAGATAATGCAATTTGGCAACCGGCAATGTAATTAGCATGCCGAATATTACTTGGAATGTGAATTGGAACGAAATCGCCAATAGATAAGACCATTTTACAATTTGGGCCCAAGTTAGAAGCAGAGCCTAAGGTGTAAATTATCGATAGTCCATATCTCGGAAACTATAAGAGTTAATGCAATTTGGCAACCGCAATGTAATTAGCATGCCGAATATTACTTGGAATGTGAATTGGAACGAAATCGCCAATAGATAAGACCATTTTACAATTTGGGCCCAAGTTAGAAGCAGAGCCTAAGGTGTAAATTATCGATAGTCCATATATCGGAAACTATAAGAGATAATGCAATTTGGCAACCGGCAATGTAATTAGCATGCCGAATATTACTTGGAATGTGAATTGGAACGAAATCGCCAATAGATAAGACCATTTTACAATTTGGGCCCAAGTTAGAAGCAGAGCCTAAGGTGTAAATTATCGATAGTCCATATCTCGGAAACTATAAGAGATAATGCAATTTGGCAACCGGCAATGTAATTAGCATGCCGAATATTACTTGGAATGTGAATTGGAACGAAATCGCCAATAGGTAAGACCATTTTACAATTTGGGCCCAAGTTAGAAGCAGAGCCTAAGGTGTAAATTATCGATAGTCCATATCTCGGAAACTATAAGAGATAATTCAATTTGGCAACCGGCAATGTAATTAGCATGCCGAATATTACTTGGAATGTGAATTGGAACGAAATCGCCAATAGATAAGACCATTTTACAATTTGGGCCCAAGTTAGAAGCAGAGCCTAAGGTGTAAATTATCGATAGTCCATATCTCGGAAACTATAAGAGTTAATGCAATTTGGCAACCGGCAATGTAATTAGCATGCCGAATATTACTTGAAATGTGAATTGGAACGAAATCGCCAATAGATAAGACCATTTTACAATTTGGGCCCAAGTTAGAAGCAGAGCCTAAGGTGTAAAATATCGATAGTCCATATCTCGGAAACTATAAGAGTTAATGCAATTTGGCAACCGGCAATGTTATTAGCATGCCGAATATTACTTGGAATGTGAATTGGAACGAAATCGCCAATAGATAAGACCATTTTACAATTTGGGCCCAAGTTAGAAGCAGAGCCTAAGGTGTAAATTATCGATAGTCCATATCTCGGAAACTATAAGAGATAATGCAATTTGGCAACCGGCAATGTAATTAGCATGCCGAATATTACTTGGAATGTGAATTGGAACGAAATCGCCAATAGATAAGACCATTTTACAATTTGGGCCCAAGTTAGAAGCAGAGCCTAAGGTGTAAATTATCGATAGTCCATATCTCGGAAACTATAAGAGATAATGCAATTTGGCAACCGGCAATGTAATTAGCATGCCGAATATTACTTGGAATGTGAATTGGAACGAAATCGCCAATAGATAAGACCATTTTACAATTTGGGCCCAAGTTAGAAGCAGAGCCTAAGGTGTAAATTATCGATAGTCCATATCTCGGAAACTATAAGAGATAATGCAATTTGGCAACCGGCAATGTAATTAGCATGCCGAATATTACTTGGAATGTGAATTGGAACGAAATCGCCAATAGATAAGACCATTTTACAATTTGGGCCCAAGTTAGAAGCAGAGCCTAAGGTGTAAATTATCGATAGTCCATATCTCGGAAACTATAAGAGATAATGCAATTTGGCAACCGGCAATGTAATTAGCATGCCGAATATTACTTGGAATGTGAATTGGAACGAAATCGCCAATAGATAAGACCATTTTACAATTTGGGCCCAAGTTGGAAGCAGAGCTTAAGGTGTAAATTATCGATAGTCCATATCTCGGAAACTATAAGAGATAATGCAATTTGGCAACCGGCAATGTAATTAGCATGCCGAGTATTACTTGGAATGTGAATTGGAACGAAATCGCCAATAGATAAGACCATTTTACAATTTGGGCCCAAGTTAGAAGCAGAGCCTAAGGTGTAAATTATCGATAGTCCATATCTCGGAAACTATAAGAGATAATGCAATTTGGCAACCGGCAATGTAATTAGCATGCCGAATATTACTTGGTATGTGAATTGGAACGAAATCGCCAATAGATAAGACCATTTTACAATTTGGGCCCAAGTTAGAAGCAGAGCCTAAGGTGTAAATTATTGATAGTGCATATCTCGGAAACTATAAGAGATAATGCAATTTCGCAACCGGCAATGTAATTAGCATGCCGAATATCACTTGGAATGTGAATTGGGACGAAATCGCCAATAGATAAGACCATTTTACAAATTGGGCCCAAGTTAGAAGCAGAGCCTAAGGTGTAAATTATCGATAGTCCATATCTCGGAAACTATAAGAGATAATGCAATTTGGCAACCGGCAATGTAATTAGCATGCCGAATATTACTTGGAATGTTAATTGGAACGAAATCGCCAATAGATAAGACCATTTTACAATTTGGGCCCAAGTTAGAAGCAGAGCCTAAGGTGTAAATTATCGATAGTCCATATCTCGGAAACTATAAGAGATAATGCAATTTGGCAACCGGCAATGTAATTAGCATGCCGAATATTACTTGGAATGTGAATTGGAACGAGATCGCCAATAGGTAAGACCATTTTACAATTTGGGCCCAAGTTAGAAGCAGAGCCTAAGGTGTAAATTATCGATAGTCCATATCTCGGAAACTATAAGAGATAATGCAATTTGGCAACCGGCAATGTAATTAGCATGCCGAATATTACTTGGAATGTGAATTGGAACGAAATCGCCAATAGATAAGACCATTTTACAATTTGGGCCCAAGTTAGAAGCAGAGCCTAAGGTGTAAATTATCGATAGTCCATATCTCGGAAACTATAAGAGATAATGCAATTTGGCAACCGGCAATGTAATTAGCATGCCGACTATTACTTGGAATGTGAATTGGAACGAAATCGCCAATAGATAAGACCATTTTACAATTTGGGCCCAAGTTAGAAGCAGAGCCTAAGGTGTAAATTATTGATAGTCCATATCTCGGAAACTATAAGAGATAATGCAATTTCGCAACCGGCAATGTAATTAGCATGCCGAATATCACTTGGAATGTGAATTGGGACGAAACCGCCAATAGATAAGACCATTTTACAATTTGGGCCCAAGTTAGAAGCAGAGCCTAAGGTGTAAATTATCGATAGTCCATATCTCGGAAACTATAAGAGATAATGCAATTTGGCAACCGGCAATGTAATTAGCATGCCGAATATTACTTGGAATGTGAATTGGAACGAAATCGCCAATAGATAAGACCATTTTACAATTTGGGCCCAAGTTAGAAGCAGAGCCTAAGGTGTAAATTATCGATAGTCCATATCTCGGAAACTATAAGAGATAATGCAATTTGGCAACCGGCAATGTAATTAGCATGCCGAATATTACTTGGAATGTGAATTGGAACGAAATCGCCAATAGATAAGACCATTTTACAATTTGGGCCCAAGTTAGAAGCAGAGCCTAAGGTGTAAATTATCGATAGTCCATATCTCGGAAACTATAAGAGATAATGCAATTTCGCAACCGGCAATGTAATTAGCATACCGAATATTACTTGGAGTGTGAATTGGAACGAAATCGCCAATAGATAAGACCATTTTACAATTTGGGCCCAAGTTAGAAGCAGAGCCTAAGGTGTAAATAATCGATAGTCCATATCTCGGAAACTATAAGAGATAATGCAATTTGGCAACCGGCAATGTAATTAGCATGCCGAATATTACTTGGAATGTGAATTGGAACGAAATCGCCAATAGATAAGACCATTTTACAATTTGGGCCCAAGTTAGAAGCAGAGCCTAAGGTGTAAATTATCGATAGTCCATATCTCGGAAACTATAAGAGATAATGCAATTTGGCAACCGGCAATGTAATTAGCATGCCGAATATTACTTGGAATGTGAATTGCAACTAAATCGCCAATAGATAAGACCATTTTACAATTTGGGCCCAAGTTAGAAGCAGAGCCTAAGGTGTAAATTATCGATAGTCCATATCTCGGAAACTATAAGAGATAATGCAATTTGGCAACCGGCAATGTAATTAGCATGCCGAATATTACTTGGAATGTGAATTGGAACGAAATCGCCAATAGATAAGACCATTTTACAATTTGGGCCCAAGTTAGCAGCAGAGCCTAAGGTGTAAATTATCGATAGTCCATATCTCGGAAACTATAAGAGATAATGCAATTTGGCAACCGGCAATGTAATTAGCATGCCGAATATTACTTGGAATGTGAATTGGAACGAAATCGCCAATAGATAAGACCATTTTACAATTTGGGCCCAAGTTAGAAGCAGAGCCTAAGGTGTAAATTATCGATAGTCCATATCTCGGAAACTATAAGAGATAATGCAATTTGGCAACCGGCAATGTAATTAGCATGCCGAATATTACTTGGAATGTGAATTGGAACGAAATCGCCAATAGATAAGACCATTTTACAATTTGGGCCCAAGTTAGAAGCAGAGCCTAAAGTGTAAATTATCGATAGTCCATATCTCGGAAACTATAAGAGATAATGCAATTTGGCAACCGGCAATGTAATTAGCATGCCGAATATTACTTGGAGTGTGAATTGGAACGAAATCGCCAATAGATAAGACCATTTTACAATTTGGGCCCAAGTTAGAAGCAGAGCCTAAGGTGTAAATTATCGATAGTCCATATCTCGGAAACTATAAGAGATAATTCAATTTGGCAACCGGCAATGTAATTAGCATGCCGGATATTACTTGGAATGTGAATTGGAACGAAATCGCCAATAGATAAGACCATTTTACAATTTGGGCCCAAGTTAGAAGCAGAGCCTAAGGTGTAAATTATCGATAGTCCATATCTCGGAAACTATAAGAGATAATGCAATTTGGCAACCGGCAATGTAATTAGCATGCCGAATATTACTTGGAATGTGAATTGGAACGAAATCGCCAATAGATAAGACCATTTTACAATTTGGGCCCAAGTTAGAAGCAGAGCCTAAGGTGTAAATTATCGATAGTCCATATCTCGGAAACTATAAATCGCCAATAGATAAGACCATTTTACAATTTGGGCCCAAGTTAGAAGCAGAGCCTAAGGTGTAAATTATCGATAGTCCATATCTCGGAAACTATAAGAGATAATGCAATTTGGCAACCGGCAATGTAATTAGCATGCCGAATATTACTTGGAATGTGAATTGGAACGAAATCGCCAATAGATAAGACCATTTTACAATTTGGGCCCAAGTTAGAAGCAGAGCCTATAAGAGATAATTCAATTTGGCAACCGGCAATGTAATTAGCATGCCGGATATTACTTGGAATGTGAATTGGAACGAAATCGCCAATAGATAAGACCATTTTACAATTTGGGCCCAAGTTAGAAGCAGAGCCTAAGGTGTAAATTATCGATAGTCCATATCTCGGAAACTATAAGAGATAATGCAATTTGGCAACCGGCAATGTAATTAGCATGCCGAATATTACTTGGAATGTGAATTGGAACGAAATCGCCAATAGATAAGACGATTTTACAATTTGGGCCCAAGTTAGAAGCAGAACCTAAGATGTAAATTATCGATAGTCCATATCTCGGAAACTATAAGAGATAATGCAATTTGGCAACCGGCAATGTAATTAGCATGCCGAATATTACTTGGAGTGTGAATTGGAACGAAATCGCCAATAGATAAGACCATTTTACAATTTGGGCCCAAGTTAGAAGCAGAGCCTAAGGTGTAAATTATCGATAGTCCATATCTCGGAAACTATAAGAGATAATGCATTTTGGCAACCGGCAATGTAATTAGCATGCCGAATATTACTTGGAATGTGAATTGGAACGAAATCGCCAATAGGTAAGACCATTTTACAATTTGGGCCCAAGTTAGAAGCAGAGCCTAAGGTGTAAATTATTGATAGTCCATATCTCGGAAACTATAAGAGATAATTCAATTTGGCAACCGGCAATGTAATTAGCATGCCGGATATTACTTGGAATGTGAATTGGAACGAAATCGCCAATAGATAAGACCATTTTACAATTTGGGCCCAAGTTAGAAGCAGAGCCTAAGGTGTAAATTACCGATAGTCCATATCTCGGAAACTATAAGAGATAATGCAATTTGGCAACCGGCAATGTAATTAGCATGCCGAATATTACTTGGAATGTGAATTGGAACGAAATAGCCAATAGATAAGACGATTTTACAATTTGGGCCCAAGTTAGAAGCAGAGCCTAAGGTGTAAATTATCGATAGTCCATATCTCGGAAACTATAAGAGATAATGCAATTTGGCAACCGGCAATGTAATTAGCATGCCGAATATTACTTGGAATGTGAATTGGAACAAAATCGCCAATAGAGAAGACCATTTTACAATTTGGGTCCAAGTTAGAAGCAGAGCCTAAGGTGTAAATTATCGATAGTCCATATCTCGGAAACTATAAGAGATAATGCAATTTGGCAACCGGCAATGTAATTAGCATGCCGAATATTACTTGGAATGTGAATTGGAACGAAATCGCCAATAGAGAAGACCATTTTACAATTTGGGCCCAAGTTAGAAGCAGAGCCTAAAGTGTAAATTATCGATAGTCCATATCTCGGAAACTATAAGAGATAATGCAATTTGGCAACCGGCAATGTAATTAGCATGCCGAATATTACTTGGAATGTGAATTGGAACGAAATCGCCAATAGATAAGACCATTTTACAATTTGGGCCCAAGTTAGAAGCAGAGCCTAAGGTGTAAATTATCGATAGTCCATATCTCGGAAACTATAAGAGATAATGCAATTTGGCAACCGGCAATGTAATTAGCATGCCGAATATTACTTGGAATGTGAATTGGAACGAAATCGCCAATAGAGAAGACCATTTTACAATTTGGGCCCAAGTTAGAAGCAGAGCCTAAGGTGTAAATTATCGATAGTCCATATCTCGGAAACTATAAGAGATAATGCAATTTGGCAACCGGCAATGTAATTAGCATGCCGAATATTACTTGGAATGTGAATTGGAACGAAAACGCCTATAGATAAGACCATTTTACAATTTGGGCCCAAGTTAGAAGCAGAGGCTAAGGTGTAAATAATCGATAGTCCATATCTCGGAAACTATAAGAGATAATGCAATTTGGCAACCGGCAATGTAATTAGCATGCCGAATATTACTTGGAATGTGAATTGGAACGAAATCGCCAATAGATAAGACCATTTTACAATTTGGGCCCAAGTTAGAAGCAGAGCCTAAGGTGTAAATTATCGATAGTCCATATCTCGGAAACTATAAGAGATAATGCAATTTGCCGAATATTACTTGGAATGTGAATTGGAACGAAACCGCCAATAGATAAGACCATTTTACAATTTGGGCCCAAGTTAGAAGCAGAGCCTAAGGTGTAAATTATTGATAGTCCATATCTCGGAAACTATAAGAGATAATGCAATTTCGCAACCGGCAATGTAATTAGCATGCCGAATATTACTTGGAGTGTGAATTGGAACGAAATCGCCAATAGATAAGACCATTTTACAATTTGGGCCCAAGTTAGAAGCAGAGCCTAAGGTGTAAATTATCGATAGTCCATATCTCGGAAACTATAAGAGATAATGCAATTTGGCAACCGGCAATGTAATTAGCATGCCGAATATAACTTGGAATGTGAATTGAAACGAAATCGCCAATAGATAAGACCATTTTACAATTTGGGCCCAAGTTAGAAGCAGAGCCTAAGGTGTAAATTATCGATAGTCCATATCTCGGAAACTATAAGAGATAATGCAATTTGGCAACCGGCAATGTAATTAGCATGCCGAATATTACTTGGAATGTGAATTGGAACGTAATCGCCAATAGATAAGACCATTTTACAATTTGGGCCCAAGTTAGAAGCAGAGCCTAAGATGTAAATTATCGATAGTCCATATCTCGGAAACTATAAGAGATAATTCAATTTGGCAACCGGCAATATAATTAGCATGCCGGATATTACTTGGAATGTGAATTGGAACGAAATCGCCAATAGATAAGACCATTTTACAATTTGGGCCCAAGTTAGAAGCAGAGCCTAAGGTGTAAATTACCGATAGTCCATATCTCGGAAACTATAAGAGATAATGCAATTTGGCAACCGGCAATGTAATTAGCATGCCGAATATTACTTGTAATGTGAATTGGAACGAAATCGCCAATAGATAAGACGATTTTACAATTTGGGCCCAAGTTAGAAGCAGAGCCTAAGGTGTAAATAATCGATAGTCCATATCTCGGAAACTATAAGAGATAATGCAATTTGGCAACCGGCAATGTAATTAGCATGCCGAATATTACTTGGAATGTGAATTGGAACGAAATCGCCAATAGATAAGACCATTTTACAATTTGGGCCCAAGTTAGAAGCAGAGCCTAAGGTGTAAATTATCGATAGTCCATATCTCGGAAACTATAAGAGATAATGCAATTTGGCAACCGGCAATGTAATTAGCATGCCGAATATTACTTGGAATGTGAATTGGAACGAAATCGCCAATAGATAAGACCATTTTACAATTTGGGCCCAAGTTAGAAGCAGAGCCTAAGGTGTAAATTACCGATAGTCCATATCTCGGAAACTATAAGAGATAATGCAATTTGGCAACCGGCAATGTAATTAGCATGCCGAATATTACTTGTAATGTGAATTGGAACGAAATCGCCAATAGATAAGACGATTTTACAATTTGGGCCCAAGTTAGAAGCAGAGCCTAAGGTGTAAATAATCGATAGTCCATATCTCGGAAACTATAAGAGATAATGCAATTTGGCAACCGGCAATGTAATTAGAATGCCGAATATTACTTGGAATGTGAATTGGAACGAAATCGCCAATAGATAAGACCATTTTACAATTTGGGCCCAAGTTAGAAGCAGAGCCTAAGGTGTAAATTATCGATAGTCCATATCTCGGAAACTATAAGAGATAATGCAATTTGGCAACCGGCAATGTAATTAGCATGCCGAATATTACTTGGAATGTGAATTGGAACGAAATCGCCAATAGGTAAGACCATTTTACAATTTGGGCCCAAGTTAGAAGCAGAGCCTAAGGTGTAAATTACCGATAGTCCATATCTCGGAAACTATAAGAGAAAATGCAATTTGGCAACCGGCAATGTAATTAGCATGCCGAATATTACTTGTAATGTGAATTGGAACGAAATCGCCAATAGATAAGACGATTTTACAATTTGGGCCCAAGTTAGAAGCAGAGCCTAAGGTGTAAATAATCGATAGTCCATATCTCGGAAACTATAAGAGATGATGCAATTTGGCAACCGGCAATGTAATTAGCATGCCGAATATTACTTGGAATGTGAATTGGAACGAAATCGCCAATAGATAAGACCATTTTACAATTTGGGCCCAAGTTAGAAGCAGAGCCTAAGGTGTAAATTATCGATAGTCCATATCTCGGAAACTATAAGAGATAATGCAATTTGGCAACCGGCAATGTAATTAGCATGCCGAATATTACTTGGAATGTGAATTGGAACGAAATCGCCAATAGGTAAGACCATTTTACAATTTGGGCCCAAGTTAGAAGCAGAGCCTAAGGTGTAAATTATCGATAGTCCATATCTCGGAAACTATAAGAGATAATTCAATTTGGCAACCGGCAATGTAATTAGCATGCCGAATATTACTTGGAATGTGAATTGGAACGAAATCGCCAATTGATAAGACCATTTTACAATTTGGGCCCAAGTTAGAAGCAGAGCCTAAGGTGTAAATTATCGATAGTCCATATCTCGGAAACTATAAGAGATAATGCAATTTGGCAACCGGCAATGTAATTAGCATGCCGAATATTACTTGGAATGTGAATTGGAACGAAATCGCCAATAGATAAGACCATTTTACAATTTGGGCCCAAGTTAGAAGCAGAGCCTAAGGTGTAAATTATCGATAGTCCATATCTCGGAAACTATAAGAGATAATGCAATTTGGCAACCGGCAATGTAATTAGCATGCCGAATATTACTTGGAATGTGAATTGGAACGAAATCGCCAATAGATAAGACCATTTTACAATTTGGGCCCAAGTTAGAAGCAGAGCCTAAGGTGTAAATTATCGATAGTCCATATCTCGGAAACTATAAGAGATAATGCAATTTGGCAACCGGCAATGTAATTAGCATGCCGAATATTACTTGGAATGTGAATTAGAACGAAATCGCCAATAGATAAGACCATTTTACAATTTGGGCCCAAGTTAGAAGCAGAGCCTAAGGTGTAAATTATCGATAGTCCATATCTCGGAAACTATAAGAGATAATTCAATTTGGCAACCGGCAATGTAATTAGCATGCCGAATATTACTTGGAATGTGAATTAGAACGAAATCGCCAATTGATAAGACCATTTTACAATTTGGGCCCAAGTTAGAAGCAGAGCCTAAGGTGTAAATTATCGATAGTCCATATCTCGGAAACTATAAGAGATAATGCAATTTGGCAACCGGCAATGTAATTAGCATGCCGAATATTACTTGGAATGTGAATTGGAACGAAATCGCCAATAGATAAGACCATTTTACAATTTGGGCCCAAGTTAGAAGCAGAGCCTAAGGTGTAAATTATCGATAGTCCATATCTCGGAAACTATAAGAGATAATGCAATTTGGCAACCGGCAATGTAATTAGCATGCCGAATAATACTTGGAATGTGAATTGGAACGAAATCGCCAATAGATAAGACCATTTTACAATTTGGGCCCAAGTTAGAAGCAGAGCCTAAGGTGTAAATTATCGATAGTCCATATCTCGGAAACTATAAGAGATAATGCAATTTGGCAACCGGCAATGTAATTAGCATGCCGAATATTAATTGGAATGTGAATTGGAACGAAATCGCCAATAGATAAGACCATTTTACAATTTGGGCCCAAGTTAGAAGTAGAGCCTATGGTGTAAATTATCGATAGTCCATATCTCGGAAACTATAAGAGATAATGCAATTTGGCAACCGGCAATGTAATTAGCATGCCGAATATTACTTGGAATGTGAATTGGAACGAAATCGCCAATAGGTAAGACCATTTTACAATTTGGGCCCAAGTTAGAAGCAGAGCCTAAGGTGTAAATTATCGATAGTCCATATCTCGGAAACTATAAGGGATAATGCAATTTGGCAACCGGCAATGTAATTAGCATGCCGAATATTACTTGGAATGTGAATTGGAACGAAATCGCCAATAGATAAGACCATTTTACAATTTGGGCCCAAGTTAGAAGCAGAGCCTAAGGTGTAAATTATCGATAGTCCATATCTCGGAAACTATAAGAGATAATGCAATTTGGCAACCGGCAATGTAATTAGCATGCCGAATATTACTTGGAATGTGAATTGGAACGAAATCGCCAATAGATAAGACCATTTTACAATTTGGGCCCAAGTTAGAAGCAGAGCCTAAGGTGTAAATTATCGATAGTCAATATCTCGGAAACTATAAGAGATAATGCAATTTGGCAACCGGCAATGTAATTAGCATGCCGAATATTACTTGGAATGTGAATTGGAACGAAATCGCCAATAGATAAGACCATTTTACAATTTGGGCCCAAGTTAGAAGCAGAGCCTAAGGTGTAAATTATCGATAGTCCATATCTCGGAAACTATAAGAGATAATGCAATTTGGCAACCGGCAATGTAATTAGCATGCCGAATATTACTTGGAATGTGAATTGGAACGAAATCGCCAATAGATAAGACCATTTTACAATTTGCGCCCAAGTTAGAAGCAGAGCCTAAGGTGTAAATTATTGATAGTCCATATCTCGGAAACTATAAGAGATAATGCAATTTCGCAACCGGCAATGTAATTAGCATGCCGAATATTACTTGGAGTGTGAATTGGAACGAAATCGCCAATAGATAAGACCATTTTACAATTTGGGCCCAAGTTAGAAGCAGAGCCTAAGGTGTAAATTATCGATAGTCCATATCTCGGAAACTATAAGAGATAATGCAATTTGACAACCGGCAGTGTAATTAGCATGCCGAATATTACTTGGAATGTGAATTGGAACGAAATCGCCAATAGATAAGACGATTTTACAATTTGGGCCCAAGTTAGAAGCAGAGCCTAAGGTGTAAATTATCGATAGTCCATATCTCGGAAACTATAAGAGATAATGCAATTTGGCAACCGGCAATGTAATTAGCATGCCGAATATTACTTGGAATGTGAATTGGAACGAAATCGCCAATAGATAAGACCATTTTACAATTTGCGCCCAAGTTAGAAGCAGAGCCTAAGGTGTAAATTATTGATAGTCCATATCTCGGAAACTATAAGAGATAATGCAATTTCGCAACCGGCAATGTAATTAGCATGCCGAATATTACTTGGAGTGTGAATTGGAACGAAATCGCCAATAGATAAGACCATTTTACAATTTGGGCCCAAGTTAGAAGCAGAGCCTAAGGTGTAAATTATCGATAGTCCATATCTCGGAAACTATAAGAGATAATGCAATTTGACAACCGGCAGTGTAATTAGCATGCCGAATATTACTTGGAATGTGAATTGGAACGAAATCGCCAATAGATAAGACGATTTTACAATTTGGGCCCAAGTTAGAAGCAGAGCCTAAGGTGTAAATTATTGATAGTCCATATCTCGGAAACTATAAGAGATAATGCAATTTGGCAACCGGCAATGTAATTAGCATGCCGAATATTACTTGGAATGTGAATTGGAACGAAATCGCCAATAGAGAAGACCATTTTACAATTTGGGCCCAAGTTAGAAGCAGAGCCAAAGGTGTAAATTATCGATAGTCCATATCTCGGAAATTATAAGAGATAATGCAATTTGGCAACCGGCAATGTAATTAGCATGCCGAATATTACTTGGAATGTGAATTGGAACGAAATCGCCAATAGAGAAGACCATTTTACAATTTGGGCCCAAGTTAGAAGCAGAGCCTAAGGTGTAAATTATCGATAGTCCATATCTCGGAAACTATAAGAGATAATGCAATTTGGCAACCGGCAATGTAATTAGCATGCCGAATATTACTTGGAATGTGAATTGGAACGAAATCGCCAATAGATAAGACCATTTTACAATTTGGGCCCAAGTTAGAAGCAGAGCCTAAGGTGTAAATTATCGATAGTCCATATCTCGGAAACTATAAGAGATAATGCAATTTGGCAACCGGCAATGTAATTAGCATGCCGAATATTACTTGGAATGTGAATTGGAACGAAATCGCCAATAGATAAGACCATTTTACAATTTGGGCCCAAGTTAGAAGCAGAGCCTAAGGTGTAAATTATCGATAGTACATATCTCGGAAACTATAAGAGATAATGCAATTTGGCAACCGGCAATGTAATTAGCATGCCGAATATTACTTGGAATGTGAATTGGAACGAAATCGCCAATAGATAAGACCATTTTACAATTTGGGCCCAAGTTAGAAGCAGAGGCTAAGGTGTAAATTATCGATAGTCCATATCTCGGAAACTATAAGAGATAATGCAATTTGGCAACCGGCAATGTAATTAGCATGCCGAATATTACTTGGAATGTGAATTGGAACGAAAACGCCAATAGATAAGACCATTTTACAATTTGGGCCCAAGTTAGAAGCAGAGCCTAAGGTGTAAATTATCGATAGTACATATCTCGGAAACTATAAGAGATAATGCAATTTGGCAACCGGCAATGTAATTAGCATGCCGAATATTACTTGGAATGTGAATTGGAACGAAATCGCCAATAGATAAGACCATTTTACAATTTGGGCCCAAGTTAGAAGCAGAGGCTAAGGTGTAAATTATCGATAGTCCATATCTCGGAAACTATAAGAGATAATGCAATTTGGCAACCGGCAATGTAATTAGCATGCCGAATATTACTTGGAATGTGAATTGGAACGAAATCGCCAATAGATAAGACCATTTTACAATTTGGGCCCAAGTTAGAAGCAGAGCCTAAGGTGTAAATTATCGATAGTCCATATCTCGGAAACTATAAGAGATAATGCAATTTGGCAACCGGCAATGTAATTAGCATGCCGAATATTACTTGGAATGTGAATTGGAACGAAATCGCCAATAGATAAGACCATTTTACAATTTGGGCCCAAGTTAGAAGCAGAGCCTAAGGTGTAAATTATCGATAGTCCATATCTCGGAAACTATAAGAGATAATGCAATTTGGCAACCGGCAATGTAATTAGCATGCCGAATATTACTTGGAATGTGAATTGGAACGAAATCGCCAATAGATAAGACCATTTTACAATTTGGGCCCAAGTTAGAAGCAGAGCCTAAGGTGTAAATTATTGATAGTTCATATCTCGGAAACTATAAGAGATAATGCAATTTCGCAACCGGCAATGTAATTAGCATGCCGAATATTACTTGGAGTGTGAATTGGAACGAAATCGCCAATAGATAAGACCATTTTACAATTTGGGCCCAAGTTAGAAGCAGAGCCTAAGGTGTAAATTATCGATAGTCCATATCTCGGAAACTATAAGAGATAATGCAATTTGGCAACCGGCAATGTAATTAGCATGCCGAATATTACTTGGAATGTGAATTGGAACGAAATCGCCAATAGATAAGACCATTTTACAATTTGGGCCCAAGTTAGAAGCAGAGCCTAAGGTGTAAATTATCGATAGTCCATATCTCGGAAACTATAAGAGATAATGCAATTTGGCAACCGGCAATGTAATTAGCATGCCGAATATTACTTGGAATGTGAATTGGAACGTAATCGCCAATAGTTAAGACCATTTTACAATTTGGGCCCAAGTTAGAAGCAGAGCCTAAGGTGTAAATTATCGATAGTCCATATCTCGGAAACTATAAGAGATAATTCAATTTGGCAACCGGCAATGTAATTAGCATGCCGAATATTACTTGGAATGTGAATTGGAACGAAATCGCCAATTGATAAGACCATTTTACAATTTGGGCCCAAGTTAGAAGCAGAGCCTAAGGTGTAAATTATCGATAGTCCATATCTCGGAAACTATAAGAGATAATGCAATTTGGCAACCGGCAATGTAATTAGCATGCCGAATATTACTTGGAATGTGAATTGGAACGAAATCGCCAATAGATAAGACCATTTTACAATTTGGGCCCAAGTTAGAAGCAGAGCCTAAGGTGTAAATTATCGATAGTCCATATCTCGGAAACTATAAGAGATAATGCAATTTTACAACCGGCAATGTAATTAGCATGCCGAATAATACTTGGAATGTGAATTGGAACGAAATCGCCAATAGATAAGACCATTTTACAATTTGGGCCCAAGTTAGAAGCAGAGCCTAAGGTGTAAATTATCGATAGTCCATATCTCGGAAACTATAAGAGATAATGCAATTTGGCAACCGGCAATGTAATTAGCATGCCTAATATTAATTGGAATGTGAATTGGAACGAAATCGCCAATAGATAAGACCATTTTACAATTTGGGCCCAAGTTAGAAGTAGAGCCTATGGTGTAAATTATCGATAGTCCATATCTCGGAAACTATAATAGATAATGCAATTTGGCAACCGGCAATGTAATTAGCATGCCGAATATTACTTGGAATGTGAATTGGAACGAAATCGCCAATAGGTAAGACCATTTTACAATTTGGGCCCAAGTTAGAAGCAGAGCCTAAGGTGTAAATTATCGATAGTCCATATCTCGGAAACTATAAGAGATAATGCAATTTGGCAACCGGCAATGTAATTAGCATGCCGAATATTACTTGGAATGTGAATTGGAACGAAATCGCCAATAGATAAGACCATTTTACAATTTGGGCCCAAGTTAGAAACAGAGCCTAAGGTGTAAATTATCGATAGTCCATATCTCGGAAACTATAAGAGATAATGCAATTTGGCAACCGGCAATGTAATTAGCATGCCGAATATTACTTGGAATGTGAATTGGAACGAAATCGCCAATAGATAAGACCATTTTACAATTTGGGCCCAAGTTAGAAGCAGAGCCTAAGGTGTAAATTATCGATAGTCCATATCTCGGAAACTATAAGAGATAATGCAATTTGGCAACCGGCAATGTAATTAGCATGCCGAATATTACTTGGATTGTGAATTGGAACGAAATCGCCAATAGATAAGACCATTTTACAATTTGGGCCCAAGTTAGAAGCAGAGCCTAAGGTGTAAATTATCGATAGTCCATATCTCGGAAACTATAAGAGATAATGCAATTTGGCAACCGGCAATGTAATTAGCATGCCGAATATTACTTGGAATGTGAATTGGAACGAAATCGCCAATAGATAAGACCATTTTACAATTTGGGCCCAAGTTAGAAGCAGAGTCTAATATGTAAATTATCGATAGTCCATATCTCGGAAACTATAAGAGATAATGCAATTTGGCAACCGGCAATGTAATTAGCATGCCGAATATTACTTGGAATGTGAATTGGAACGAAATCGCCAATAGATAAGACCATTTTACAATTTGGGCCCAAGTTAGAAGCAGAGCCTAAGGTGTAAATTATCGATAGTCCATATCTCGGAAACTATAAGAGATAATGCAATTTGGCAACCGGCAATGTAATTAGCATGCCGAATATTACTTGGAATGTGAATTGGAACGTAATCGCCAATAGATAAGACCATTTTACAATTTGGGCCCAAGTTAGAAGCAGAGCCTAAGATGTAAATTATCGATAGTCCATATCTCGGAAACTATAAGAGATAATTCAATTTGGCAACCGGCAATATAATTAGCATGCCGGATATTACTTGGAATGTGAATTGGAACGAAATCGCCAATAGATAAGACCATTTTACAATTTGGGCCCAAGTTAGAAGCAGAGCCTAAGGTGTAAATTACCGATAGTCCATATCTCGGAAACTATAAGAGATAATGCAATTTGGCAACCGGCAATGTAATTAGCATGCCGAATATTACTTGTAATGTGAATTGGAACGAAATCGCCAATAGATAAGACGATTTTACAATTTGGGCCCAAGTTAGAAGCAGAGCCTAAGGTGTAAATAATCGATAGTCCATATCTCGGAAACTATAAGAGATAATGCAATTTGGCAACCGGCAATGTAATTAGCATGCCGAATATTACTTGGAATGTGAATTGGAACGAAATCGCCAATAGATAAGACCATTTTACAATTTGGGCCCAAGTTAGAAGCAGAGCCTAAGGTGTAAATTATCGATAGTCCATATCTCGGAAACTATAAGAGATAATGCAATTTGGCAACCGGCAATGTAATTAGCATGCCGAATATTACTTGGAATGTGAATTGGAACGAAATCGCCAATAGATAAGACCATTTTACAATTTGGGCCCAAGTTAGAAGCAGAGCCTAAGGTGTAAATTATCGATAGTCCATATCTCGGAAACTATAAGAGATAATGCAATTTGACAACCGGCAATGTAATTAGCATGCCGAATAATACTTGGAATGTGAATTGGAACGAAATCGCCAATAGATAAGACCATTTTACAATTTGGGCCCAAGTTAGAAGCAGAGCCTAAGGTGTAAATTATCGATAGTCCATATCTCGGAAACTATAAGAGATAATGCAATTTGGCAACCGGCAATGTAATTAGCATGCCTAATATTAATTGGAATGTGAATTGGAACGAAATCGCCAATAGATAAGACCATTTTACAATTTGGGCCCAAGTTAGAAGTAGAGCCTATGGTGTAAATTATCGATAGTCCATATCTCGGAAACTATAATAGATAATGCAATTTGGCAACCGGCAATGTAATTAGCATGCCGAATATTACTTGGAATGTGAATTGGAACGAAATCGCCAATAGGTAAGACCATTTTACAATTTGGGCCCAAGTTAGAAGCAGAGCCTAAGGTGTAAATTATCGATAGTCCATATCTCGGAAACTATAAGAGATAATGCAATTTGGCAACCGGCAATGTAATTAGCATGCCGAATATTACTTGGAATGTGAATTGGAACGAAATCGCCAATAGATAAGACCATTTTACAATTTGGGCCCAAGTTAGAAACAGAGCCTAAGGTGTAAATTATCGATAGTCCATATCTCGGAAACTATAAGAGATAATGCAATTTGGCAACCGGCAATGTAATTAGCATGCCGAATATTACTTGGAATGTGAATTGGAACGAAATCGCCAATAGATAAGACCATTTTACAATTTGGGCCCAAGTTAGAAGCAGAGCCTAAGGTGTAAATTATCGATAGTCCATATCTCGGAAACTATAAGAGATAATGCAATTTGGCAACCGGCAATGTAATTAGCATGCCGAATATTACTTGGAATGTGAATTGGAACGAAATCGCCAATAGATAAGACCATTTTACAATTTGGGCCCAAGTTAGAAGCAGAGCCTAAGGTGTAAATTATCGATAGTCCATATCTCGGAAACTATAAGAGATAATGCAATTTGGCAACCGGCAATGTAATTAGCATGCCGAATATTACTTGGAATGTGAATTGGAACGAAATCGCCAATAGATAAGACCATTTTACAATTTGGGCCCAAGTTAGAAGCAGAGTCTAATATGTAAATTATCGATAGTCCATATCTCGGAAACTATAAGAGATAATGCAATTTGGCAACCGGCAATGTAATTAGCATGCCGAATATTACTTGGAATGTGAATTGGAACGAAATCGCCAATAGATAAGACCATTTTACAATTTGGGCCCAAGTTAGAAGCAGAGCCTAAGGTGTAAATTATCGATAGTCCATATCTCGGAAACTATAAGAGATAATGCAATTTGGCAACCGGCAATGTAATTAGCATGCCGAATATTACTTGGAATGTGAATTGGAACGTAATCGCCAATAGATAAGACCATTTTACAATTTGGGCCCAAGTTAGAAGCAGAGCCTAAGATGTAAATTATCGATAGTCCATATCTCGGAAACTATAAGAGATAATTCAATTTGGCAACCGGCAATATAATTAGCATGCCGGATATTACTTGGAATGTGAATTGGAACGAAATCGCCAATAGATAAGACCATTTTACAATTTGGGCCCAAGTTAGAAGCAGAGCCTAAGGTGTAAATTACCGATAGTCCATATCTCGGAAACTATAAGAGATAATGCAATTTGGCAACCGGCAATGTAATTAGCATGCCGAATATTACTTGTAATGTGAATTGGAACGAAATCGCCAATAGATAAGACGATTTTACAATTTGGGCCCAAGTTAGAAGCAGAGCCTAAGGTGTAAATAATCGATAGTCCATATCTCGGAAACTATAAGAGATAATGCAATTTGGCAACCGGCAATGTAATTAGCATGCCGAATATTACTTGGAATGTGAATTGGAACGAAATCGCCAATAGATAAGACCATTTTACAATTTGGGCCCAAGTTAGAAGCAGAGCCTAAGGTGTAAATTATCGATAGTCCATATCTCGGAAACTATAAGAGATAATGCAATTTGGCAACCGGCAATGTAATTAGCATGCCGAATATTACTTGGAATGTGAATTGGAACGAAATCGCCAATAGATAAGACCATTTTACAATTTGGGCCCAAGTTAGAAGCAGAGCCTAAGGTGTAAATTACCGATAGTCCATATCTCGGAAACTATAAGAGATAATGCAATTTGGCAACCGGCAATGTAATTAGCATGCCGAATATTACTTGTAATGTGAATTGGATCGAAATCGCCAATAGATAAGACGATTTTACAATTTGGGCCCAAGTTAGAAGCAGAGCCTAAGGTGTAAATAATCGATAGTCCATATCTCGGAAACTATAAGAGATAATGCAATTTGGCAACCGGCAATGTAATTAGCATGCCGAATATTACTTGGAATGTGAATTGGAACGAAATCGCCAATAGATAAGACCATTTTACAATTTGGGCCCAAGTTAGAAGCAGAGCCTAAGGTGTAAATTATCGATAGTCCATATCTCGGAAACTATAAGAGATAATGCAATTTGGCAACCGGCAATGTAATTAGCATGCCGAATATTACTTGGAATGTGAATTGGAACGAAATCGCCAATAGGTAAGACCATTTTACAATTTGGGCCCAAGTTAGAAGCAGAGCCTAAGGTGTAAATTACCGATAGTCCATATCTCGGAAACTATAAGAGATAATGCAATTTGGCAACCGGCAATGTAATTAGCATGCCGAATATTACTTGTAATGTGAATTGGAACGAAATCGCCAATAGATAAGACGATTTTACAATTTGGGCCCAAGTTAGAAGCAGAGCCTAAGGTGTAAATAATCGATAGTCCATATCTCGGAAACTATAAGAGATAATGCAATTTGGCAACCGGCAATGTAATTAGCATGCCGAATATTACTTGGAATGTGAATTGGAACGAAATCGCCAATAGATAAGACCATTTTACAATTTGGGCCCAAGTTAGAAGCAGAGCCTAAGGTGTAAATTATCGATAGTCCATATCTCGGAAACTATAAGAGATAATGCAATTTGGCAACCGGCAATGTAATTAGCATGCCGAATATTACTTGGAATGTGAATTGGAACGAAATCGCCAATAGGTAAGACCATTTTACAATTTGGGCCCAAGTTAGAAGCAGAGCCTAAGGTGTAAATTATCGATAGTCCATATCTCGGAAACTATAAGAGATAATTCAATTTGGCAACCGGCAATGTAATTAGCATGCCGAATATTACTTGGAATGTGAATTGGAACGAAATCGCCAATTGATAAGACCATTTTACAATTTGGGCCCAAGTTAGAAGCAGAGCCTAAGGTGTAAATTATCGATAGTCCATATCTCGGAAACTATAAGAGATAATGCAATTTGGCAACCGGCAATGTAATTAGCATGCCGAATATTACTTGGAATGTGAATTGGAACGAAATCGCCAATAGATAAGACCATTTTACAATTTGGGCCCATGTTAGAAGCAGAGCCTAAGGTGTAAATTATCGATAGTCCATATCTCGGAAACTATAAGAGATAATGCAATTTGGCAACCGGCAATGTAATTAGCATGCCGAATATTACTTGGAATGTGAATTAGAACGAAATCGCCAATAGATAAGACCATTTTACAATTTGGGCCCAAGTTAGAAGCAGAGCCTAAGGTGTAAATTATCGATTGTCCATATCTCGGAAACTATAAGAGATAATTCAATTTGGCAACCGGCAATGTAATTAGCATGCCGAATATTACTTGGAATGTGAATTGGAACGAAATCGCCAATTGATAAGACCATTTTACAATTTGGGCCCAAGTTAGAAGCAGAGCCTAAGGTGTAAATTATCGATAGTCCATATCTCGGAAACTATAAGAGATAATGCAATTTGGCAACCGGCAATGTAATTAGCATGCCGAATATTACTTGGAATGTGAATTGGAACGAAATCGCCAATAGATAAGACCATTTTACAATTTGGGCCCAAGTTAGAAGCAGAGCCTAAGGTGTAAATTATCGATAGTCCATATCTCGGAAACTATAAGAGATAATGCAATTTGGCAACCGGCAATGTAATTAGCATGCCGAATAATACTTGGAATGTGAATTGGAACGAAATCGCCAATAGATAAGACCATTTTACAATTTGGGCCCAAGTTAGAAGCAGAGCCTAAGGTGTAAATTATCGATAGTCCATATCTCGGAAACTATAAGAGATAATGCAATTTGGCAACCGGCAATGTAATTAGCATGCCGAATATTAATTGGAATGTGAATTGGAACGAAATCGCCAATAGATAAGACCATTTTACAATTTGGGCCCAAGTTAGAAGTAGAGCCTATGGTGTAAATTATCGATAGTCCATATCTCGGAAACTATAAGAGATAATGCAATTTGGCAACCGGCAATGTAATTAGCATGCCGAATATTACTTGGAATGTGAATTGGAACGAAATCGCCAATAGGTAAGACCATTTTACAATTTGGGCCCAAGTTAGAAGCAGAGCCTAAGGTGTAAATTATCGATAGTCCATATCTCGGAAACTATAAGGGATAATGCAATTTGGCAACCGGCAATGTAATTAGCATGCCGAATATTACTTGGAATGTGAATTGGAACGAAATCGCCAATAGATAAGACCATTTTACAATTTGGGCCCAAGTTAGAAGCAGAGCCTAAGGTGTAAATTATCGATAGTCCATATCTCGGAAACTATAAGAGATAATGCAATTTGGCAACCGGCAATGTAATTAGCATGCCGAATATTACTTGGAATGTGAATTGGAACGAAATCGCCAATAGATAAGACCATTTTACAATTTGGGCCCAAGTTAGAAGCAGAGCCTAAGGTGTAAATTATCGATAGTCCATATCTCGGAAACTATAAGAGATAATGCAATTTGGCAACCGGCAATGTAATTAGCATGCCGAATATTACTTGGAATGTGAATTGGAACGAAATCGCCAATAGATAAGACCATTTTACAATTTGGGCCCAAGTTAGAAGCAGAGCCTAAGGTGTAAATTATCGATAGTCCATATCTCGGAAACTATAAGAGATAATGCAATTTGGCAACCGGCAATGTAATTAGCATGCCGAATATTACTTGGAATGTGAATTGGAACGAAATCGCCAATAGATAAGACCATTTTACAATTTGCGCCCAAGTTAGAAGCAGAGCCTAAGGTGTAAATTATTGATAGTCCATATCTCGGAAACTATAAGAGATAATGCAATTTCGCAACCGGCAATGTAATTAGCATGCCGAATATTACTTGGAGTGTGAATTGGAACGAAATCGCCAATAGATAAGACCATTTTACAATTTGGGCCCAAGTTAGAAGCAGAGCCTAAGGTGTAAATTATCGATAGTCCATATCTCGGAAACTATAAGAGATAATGCAATTTGACAACCGGCAGTGTAATTAGCATGCCGAATATTACTTGGAATGTGAATTGGAACGAAATCGCCAATAGATAAGACCATTTTACAATTTGGGCCCAAGTTAGAAGCAGAGCCTAAGGTGTAAATTATCGATAGTCCATATCTCGGAAACTATAAGAGATAATGCAATTTGGCAACCGGCAATGTAATTAGCATGCCGAATATTACTTGGAATGTGAATTGGAACGAAATCGCCAATAGATAAGACCATTTTACAATTTGGGCCCAAGTTAGAAGCAGAGCCTAAGGTGTAAATTATCGATAGTCCATATCTCGGAAACTATAAGAGATAATGCAATTTGGCAACCGGCAATGTAATTAGCATGCCGAATATTACTTGGAATGTGAATTGGAACGAAATCGCCAATAGATAAGACCATTTTACAATTTGGGCCCAAGTTAGAAGCAGAGCCTAAGGTGTAAATTATCGATAGTCCATATCTCGGAAACTATAAGAGATAATGCAATTTGGCAACCGGCAATGTAATTAGCATGCCGAATATTACTTGGAATGTGAATTGGAACGAAATCGCCAATAGATAAGACCATTTTTCAATTTGCGCCCAAGTTAGAAGCAGAGCCTAAGGTGTAAATTATTGATAGTCCATATCTCGGAAACTATAAGAGATAATGCAATTTCGCAACCGGCAATGTAATTAGCATGCCGAATATTACTTGGAGTGTGAATTGGAACGAAATCGCTAATAGATAAGACCATTTTACAATTTGGGCCCAAGTTAGAAGCAGAGCCTAAGGTGTAAATTATCGATAGTCCATATCTCGGAAACTATAAGAGATAATGCAATTTGGCAACCGGCAATGTAATTAGCATGCCGAATATTACTTGGAATGTGAATTGGAACGAAATCGCCAATAGATAAGACCATTTTACAATTTGGGCCCAAGTTAGAAGCAGAGCCTAAGGTGTAAATTATCGATAGTCCATATCTCGGAAACTATAAGAGATAATGCAATTTGGCAACCGGCAATGTAATTAGCATGCCGATTATTACTTGGAATGTGAATTGGAACGAAATCGCCAATAGATAAGGCCATTTTAAAATTTGGGCCCAAGTTAGAAGCAGAGCCTAAGGTGTAAATTATTGATAGTCCATATCTCGGAAACTATAAGAGATAATGCAATTTCGCAACCGGCAATGTAATTAGCATGCCGAATATCACTTGGAATGTGAATTGGGACGAAATCGCCAATAGATAAGACCATTTTACAATTTGGGCCCAAGTTAGAAGCAGAGCCTAAGGTGTAAATTATCGATAGTCCATATCTCGGAAACTATAAGAGATAATGCAATTTGGCAACCGGCAATGTAATTAGCATGCCGAATATTACTTGGAATGTGAATTGGAACGAAATCGCCAATAGATAAGACCATTTTACAATTTGGGCCCAAGTTAAAAGCAGAGCCTAAGATGTAAATAATCGATAGTCCATATCTCGGAAACTATAAGAGATAATGCAATTTGGCAACCGGCAATGTAATTAGCATGCCGAATATTACTTGGAATGTGAATTGGAACGAAATCGCCAATAGATAAGACGATTTTACAATTTGGGCCCAAGTTAGAAGCAGAGCCTAAGATGTAAATTATCGATAGTCCATATCTCGGAAACTATAAGAGATAATGCAATTTGGCAACCGGCAATGTAATTAGCATGCCGAATATTACTTGGAATGTGAATTGGAACGAAATCGCCAATAGATAAGACCATTTTACAATTTGGGCCCAAGTTAGAAGCAGAGCCTAAGGTGTAAATTATCGATAGTCCATATCTCGGAAACTATAAGAGATAATGCAATTTGGCAACCGGCAATGTAATTAGCATGCCGAATATTACTTGGAATGTGAATTGGAACGAAATCGCCAATAGATAAGACCATTTTACAATTTGGGCCCAAGTTAGAAGCAGAGCCTAAGGTGTAAATTATCGATAGTCCATATCTCGGAAACTATAAGAGATAATGCAATTTGGCAACCGGCAATGTAATTAGCATGCCGAATATTACTTGGAATGTGAATTGGAACGAAATCGCCAATAGATAAGACCATTTTACAATTTGGGCCCAAGTTAGAAGCAGAGCCTAAGGTGTAAATTATCGATAGTCCATATCTCGGAAACTATAAGAGATAATGCAATTTGGCAAACGGCAATGTAATTAGCATGCCGAATATTACTTGGAATGTGAATTGGAACGAAATCGCTAATAGGTAAGACCATTTTACAATTTGGGCCCAAGTTAGAAGCAGAGCCTAAGGTGTAAATTATCGATAGTCCATATCTCGGAAACTATAAGAGATAATTCAATTTGGCAACCGGCAATGTAATTAGCATGCCGAATATTACTTGGAATGTGAATTGGAACGAAATCGCCAATAGATAAGACCATTTTACAATTTGGGCCCAAGTTAGAAGAAGAGCCTAAGGTGTAAATTATCGATAGTCCATATCTCGGAAACTATAAGAGATAATGCAATTTGGCAACCGGCAATGTAATTGGCATGCCGAATATTACTTGGAATGTGAATTGGAACGAAATCGCCAATAGATAAGACCATTTTACAATTTGGGCCCAAGTTAGAAGCAGAGCCTAAGGTGTAAATTATCGATAGTCCATATCTCGGAAACTATAAGAGATAATGCAATTTGGCAACCGGCAATGTAATTAGCATGCCGAATATTACTTGGAATGTGAATTGGAACGAAATCGCCAATAGATAAGACCATTTTACAATTTGGGCCCAAGTTAGAAGCAGAGCCTAAGGTGTAAATTATCGATAGTCCATATCTCGGAAACTATAAGAGATAATGCAATTTGGCAACCGGCAATGTAATTAGCATGCCGAATATTAATTGGAATGTGAATTGGAACGAAATCGCCAATAGATAAGACCATTTTACAATTTGGGCCCAAGTTAGAAGCAGAGCCTAAGGTGTAAATTATCGATAGTCCATATCTCGGAAACTATAAGAGATAATTCAATTTGGCAACCGGCAATGTAATTAGCATGCCGAATATTACTTGGAATGTGAATTGGAACGAAATCGCCAATAGATAAGACCATTTTACAATTTGGGCCCAAGTTAGAAGCAGAGCCTAAGGTGTAAATTATTGATAGTCCATATCTCGGAAACTATAAGAGATAATGCAATTTGGCAACCGGCAATGTAATTAGCATGCCGAATATTACTTGGAATGTGAATTGGAACGAAATCGCCAATAGAGAAGGCCATTTTACAATTTGGGCCCAAGTTAGAAGTAGAGCCTAAGGTGTAAATTATCGATAGTCCATATCTCGGAAACTATAAGAGATAATGCAATTTGGCAACCGGCAATGTAATTAGCATGCCGAATATTACTTGGAATGTGAATTGGAACGAAATCGCCAATAGATAAGACCATTTTACAATTTGGGCCCAAGTTAGAAGCAGAGCCTAAGGTGTAAATTATCGATAGTCCATATCTCGGAAACTATAAGAGGTAATGCAATTTGGCAACCGGCAATGTAATTAGCATGCCGAATATTACTTGGAATGTGAATTGGAACGAAATCGCCAATAGAGAAGACCATTTTACAATTTGGTCCCAAGTTAGAAGCAGAGCCTAAGGTGTAAATTATCGATAGTCCATATCTCGGAAACTATAAGAGATAATGCAATTTGGCAACCGGCAATGTAATTAGCATGCCGAATATTACTTGGAGTGTGAATTGGAACGAAATCGCCAATAGATAAGACCATTTTACAATTTGGGCCCAAGTTAGAAGCAGAGCCTAAGGTGTAAATTATCGATAGTCCATATCTCGGAAACTATAAGAGATAATGCAATTTGGCAACCGGCAATGTAATTAGCATGCCGAATATTACTTGGAATGTGAATTGGAACGAAATCGCCAATAGATAAGACCATTTTACAATTTGGGCCCAAGTTAGAAGCAGAGCCTAAGGTGTAAATTATCGATAGTCCATATCTCGGAAACTATAAGAGATAATGCAATTTGGCAACCGGCAATGTAATTAGCATGCCGAATATTACTTGGAATGTGAATTGGAACGAAATCGCCAATAGATAAGACCATTTTACAATTTGGGCCCAAGTTAGAAGCAGAGCCTAAGGTGTAAATTATTGATAGTCCATATCTCGGAAACTATAAGAGATAATGCAATTTCGCAACCGGCAATGTAATTAGCATGCCGAATATTACTTGGAGTGTGAATTGGAACGAAATCGCCAATAGATAAGACCATTTTACAATTTGGGCCCAAGTTAGAAGCAGAGCCTAAGGTGTAAATTATCGATAGTCCATATCTCGGAAACTATAAGAGATAATGCAATTTGGCAACCGGCAATGTAATTAGCATGCCGAATATTACTTGGAATGTGAATTGGAACGAAATCGCCAATAGATAAGACCATTTTACAATTTTTGCCGAAGTTAGAAGCAGAGCCTAAGGTGTAAATTATCGATAGTCCATATCTCGGAAAATATAAGAGATAATGCAATTTGGCAACCGGCAATGTAATTAGCATGCCGAATATTACTTGGAATGTGAATTGGAACGAAATCGCCAATAGATAAGACCATTTTACAATTTGGGCCCAAGTTAGAAGCAGAGCCTAAGGTGTAAATTATCGATAGTCCATATCTCGGAAACTATAAGAGATAATGCAATTTGGCAACCGGCAAAGTAATTAGCATGCCGAATATTACTTGGAATGTGAATTGGAACGAAATCGCCAATAGATAAGACCATTTTACAATTTGGGCCCAAGTTAGAAGCAGAGCCTAAGGTGAAAATTATCGATAGTCCATATCTCGGAAACTATAAGAGATAATGCAATTTGGCAACCGGCAATGTAATTAGCATGCCGAATATTACTTGGAATGTGAATTGGAACGAAATCGCCAATAGATAAGACCATTTTACAATTTGGGCCCAAGTTAGAAGCAGAGCCTAAGGTGTAAATTATGGATAGTCCATATCTCGGAAACTATAAGAGATAATGCAATTTCGCAACCGGCAATGTAATTAGCATGCCGAATATCACTTGGAATGTGAATTGGGACGAAATCGCCAATAGATAAGACCATTTTACAATTTGGGCCCAAGTTAGAAGCAGAGCCTAAGGTGTAAATTATCGATAGTCCATATCTCGGAAAGTATAAGAGATAATGCAATTTGGCAACCGGCAATGTAATTAGCATGCCGAATATTACTTGGAATGTGAATTGGAACGAAATCGCCAATAGATAAGACCATTTTACAATTTGGGCCCAAGTTAGAAGCAGAGCCTAAGATGTAAATTATCGATAGTCCATATCTCGGAAACTATAAGAGATAATGCAATTTGGCAACCGGCAATGTAATTAGCATGCCGAATATTACTTGGAATGTGAATTGGAACGAAATCGCCAATAGATAAGACCATTTTACAATTTGGGCCCAAGTTAGAAGCAGAGCCTAAGGTGTAAATTATCGATAGTCCATATCTCGGAAACTATAAGAGATAATTCAATTTGGCAACCGGCAATGTAATTAGCATGCCGGATATTACTTGGAATGTGAATTGGAACGAAATCGCCAATAGATAAGACCATTTTACAATTTGGGCCCAAGTTAGAAGCAGAGCCTAAGGTGTAAATTATCGATAGTCCATATCTCGGAAACTATAAGAGATAATGCAATTTGGCAACCGGCAATGTAATTAGCATGCCGAATATTACTTGGAATGTGAATTGGAACGAAATCGCCAATAGATAAGACGATTTTACAATATGGGCCCCAGTTAGAAGCAGAGCCTAAGATGTAAGTTATCGATAGTCCATATCTCGGAAACTATAAGAGATAATGCAATTTGGCAACCGGCAATGTAATTAGCATGCCGAATATTACTTGGAATGTGAATTGGAACGAAATCGCCAATAGATAAGACCATTTTACAATTTGGGCTCAATTTAGAAGCAGAGCCTAAGGTGTAAATTATCGATAGTCCATATCTCGGAAACTATAAGAGATAATGCAATTTGGCAACCGGCAATGTAATTAGCATGCCGAATATTACTTGGAATGTGAATTGGAACGAAATCGTTAATAGATAAGACCATTTTACAATTTGGGCCCAAGTTAGAAGCAGAGCCTAAGGTGTAAATTATCGATAGTCCATATCTCGGAAACTATAAGAGATAATGCAATTTGGCAACCGGCAATGTAATTAGCATGCCGAATATTACTTGGAATGTGAATTGGAACGAAATCGCCAATAGATAAGGCCATTTTACAATTTGGGCCCAAGTTAGAAGCAGAGCCTAAGGTGTAAATTATCGATAGTCCATATCTCGGAAACTATAAGAGATAATGCAATTTGGCAACCGGCAATGTAATTAGCATGCCGAATATTACTTGGAATGTGAATTGAAACGAAATCGCCAATAGATAAGACCATTTTACAATTTGGGCCCAAGTTAGAAGCAGAGCCTAAGGTGTAAATTATTGATAGTCCATATCTCGGAAACTATAAGAGATAATGCAATTTCGCAACCGGCAATGTAATTAGCATGCCGAATATCACTTGGAATGTGAATTGGGACGAAATCGCCAATAGATAAGACAATTTTACAATTTGGGCCCAAGTTAGAAGCAGAGCCTAAGGTGTAAATTATCGATAGTCCATATCTCGGAAACTATAAGAGATAATGCAATTTGGCAACCGGCAATGTAATTAGCATGCCGAATATTACTTGGAATGTGAATTGGAACGAAATCGCCAATAGATAAGACCATTTTACAATTTGGGCCCAAGTTAGAAGCAGAGCCTAAGGTGTAAATTATCGATAGTCCATATCTCGGAAACTATAAGAGATAATGCAATTTGGCAACCGGCAATGTAATTAGCATGCCGAATATTACTTGGAATGTGAATTGGAACGAAATCGCCAATAGGTAAGACCATTTTACAATTTGGGCCCAAGTTAGAAGCAGAGCCTAAGGTGTAAATTATCGATAGTCCATATCTCGGAAACTATAAGAGATAATTCAATTTGGCAACCGGCAATATAATTAGCATGCCGAATATTACTTGGAATGTGAATTGGAACGAAATCGCCAATAGATAAGACCATTTTACAATTTGGGCCCAAGTTAGAAGCAGAGCCTAAGGTGTAAATTATCGATAGTCCATATCTCGGAAACTATAAGAGATAATGCAATTTGGCAACCGGCAATGTAATTAGCATGCCGAATATTACTTGGAATGTGAATTGGAACGAAATCGCCAATAGATAAGACCATTTTACAATTTGGGCCCAAGTTAGAAGCAGAGCCTAAGGTGTAAATTATCGATAGTTCATATCTCGGAAACTATAAGAGATAATGCAATTTGGCAACCGGCAATGTAATTAGCATGCCGAATATTACTTGGAATGTGAATTGGAACGGAATCGCCAATAGATAAGACCATTTTACAATTTGGGCCCAAGTTAGAAGCAGAGCCTAAGGTGTAAATTATCGATAGTCCATATCTCGGAAACTATAAGAGATAATGCAATTTGGCAACCGGCAATGTAATTAGCATGCCGAATATTAATTGGAATGTGAATTGGAACGAAATCGCCAATAGATAAGACCATTTTAAAATTTGGGCCCAAGTTAGAAGCAGAGCCTAAGGTGTAAATTATCGATAGTCCATATCTCGGAAACTATAAGAGATAATGCAATTTGGCAACCGGCAATGTAATTAGCATGCCGAATATTACTTGGAATGTAAATTGGAACGAAATCGTCAATAGATAAGACCATTTTACAATTTGGGCCCAAGTTAGAAGCAGAGCCTAAGGTGTAAATTATCGATAGTCCATATCTCGGAAACTATAAGAGATAATGCAATTTGGCAACCGGCAATGTAATTAGCATGCCCAATATTACTTGGAATGTGAATTGGAACGAAATCGCCAATAGATAAGGCCATTTTACAATTTGGGCCCAAGTTAGAAGCAGAGCCTAAGGTGTAAATTATCGATAGTCCGTATCTCGGAAACTATAAGAGATAATGCAATTTGGCAACCGGCAATGTAATTAGCATGCCGAATATTACTTGGAATGTGAATTGGAACGAAATCGCCAATAGATAAGACCATTTTACAATTTGGACCCAAGTTAGAAGCAGAGCCTAAGGTGTAAATTATTGATAGTCCATATCTCGGAAACTATAAGAGATAATGCAATTTCGCAACCGGCAATGTAATTAGCATGCCGAATATCACTTGGAATGTGAATTGGGACGAAATCGCCAATAGATAAGACCATTTTACAATTTGGGCCCAAGTTAGAAGCAGAGCCTAAGGTGTAAATTATCGATAGTCCATATCTCGGAAACTATAAGAGATAATGCAATTTGGCAACCGGCAATGTAATTAGCATGCCGAATATTACTTGGAATGTGAATTGGAACGAAATCGCCAATAGATAAGACCATTTTACAATTTGGGCCCAAGTTAGAAGCAGAGCCTAAGGTGTAAATTATCGATAGTCCATATCTCGGAAACTATAAGAGATAATGCAATTTGGCAACCGGCAATGTAATTAGCATGCCGAATATTACTTGGAATGTGAATTGGAACGAAATCGCCAATAGGTAAGACCATTTTACAATTTGGGCCCAAGTTAGAAGCAGAGCCTAAGGTGTAAATTATCGATAGTCCATATCTCGGAAACTATAAGAGATAATTCAATTTGGCAACCGGCAATGTAATTAGCATGCCGAATATTACTTGGAATGTGAATTGGAACGAAATCGCCAATAGATAAGACCATTTTACAATTTGGGCCCAAGTTAGAAGCAGAGCCTAAGGTGTAAATTATCGATAGTCCATATCTCGGAAACTATAAGAGATAATGCAATTTGGCAACCGGCAATGTAATTAGCATGCCGAATATTACTTGGAATGTGAATTGGAACGAAATCGCCAATAGATAAGACCATTTTACAATTTGTGCCCAAGTTAGAAGCAGAGCCTAAGGTGTAAATTATCGATAGTCCATATCTCGGAAACTATAAGAGATAATGCAATTTGGCAACCGGCAATGTAATTAGCATGCCGAATATTACTTGGAATGTGAATTGGAACGGAATCGCCAATAGATAAGACCATTTTACAATTTGGGCCCAATTTAGAAGCAGAGCCTAAGGTGTAAATTATCGATAGTCCATATCTCGGAAACTATAAGAGATAATGCAATTTGGCAACCGGCAATGTAATTAGCATGCCGAATATTAATTGGAATGTGAATTGGAACGAAATCGCCAATAGATAAGACCATTTTACAATTTGGGCCCAAGTTAGAAGCAGAGCCTAAGGTGTAAATTATCGATAGTCCATATCTCGGAAACTATAAGAGATAATGCAATTTGGCAACCGGCAATGTAATTAGCATGCCGAATATTACTTGGAATGTGAATTGGAACGAAATCGCCAATAGATAAGACCATTTTACAATTTGGGCCCAAGTTAGAAGCAGAGCCTAAGGTGTAAATTATTGATAGTCCATATCTCGGAAACTATAAGAGATAATGCAATTTCGCAACCGGCAATGTAATTAGCATGCCGAATATTTCTTGGAGTGTGAATTGGAACGAAATCGCCAATAGATAAGACCATTTTACAATTTGGGCCCAAGTTAGAAGCAGAGCCTAAGGTGTAAATTATCGATAGTCCATATCTCGGAAACTATAAGAGATAATGCAATTTGGCAACCGGCAATGTAATTAGCATGCCGAATATTACTTGGAATGTGAATTGGAACGAAATCGCCAATAGATAAGACCATTTTACAATTTTTGCCGAAGTTAGAAGCAGAGCCTAAGGTGTAAATTATCGATAGTCCATGTCTCGGAAAATATAAGAGATAATGCAATTTGGCAACCGGCAATGTAATTAGCATGCCGAATATTACTTGGAATGTGAATTGGAACGAAATCGCCAATAGATAAGACCATTTTACAATTTGGGCCCAAGTTAGAAGCAGAGCCTAAGGTGTAAATTATCGATAGTCCATATCTCGGAAACTATAAGAGATAATGCAATTTGGCAACCGGCAAAGTAATTAGCATGCCGAATATTACTTGGAATGTGAATTGGAACGAAATCGCCAATAGATAAGACCATTTTACAATTTGGGCCCAAGTTAGAAGCAGAGCCTAAGGTGTAAATTATCGATAGTCCATATCTCGGAAACTATAAGAGATAATGCAATTTGGCAACCGGCAATGTAATTAGCATGCCGAATATTACTTGGAATGTGAATTGGAACGAAATCGCCAATAGATAAGACCATTTTACAATTTGGGCCCAAGTTAGAAGCAGAGCCTAAGGTGTAAATTATGGATAGTCCATATCTCGGAAACTATAAGAGATAATGCAATTTCGCAACCGGCAATGTAATTAGCATGCCGAATATTACTTGGAATGTGAATTGGAACGAAATCGCCAATAGATAAGACCATTTTACAATTTGGGCCCAAGTTAGAAGCAGAGCCTAAGGTGTAAATTATCGATAGTCCATATCTCGGAAACTATAAGAGATAATGCAATTTGGCAACCGGCAATGTAATTAGCATGCCGAATAATACTTGGAATGTGAATTGGAACGAAATCGCCAATAGATAAGACCATTTTACAATTTGGGCCCAAGTTAGAAGCAGAGCCTAAGGTGTAAATTATCGATAGTCCATATCTCGGAAACTATAAGAGATAATGCAATTTGGCAACCGGCAATGTAATTAGCATGCCGAATATTAATTGGAATGTGAATTGGAACGAAATCGCCAATAGATAAGACCATTTTACAATTTGGGCCCAAGTTAGAAGTAGAGCCTATGGTGTAAATTATCGATAGTCCATATCTCGGAAACTATAAGAGATAATGCAATTTGGCAACCGGCAATGTAATTAGCATGCCGAATATTACTTGGAATGTGAATTGGAACGAAATCGCCAATAGGTAAGACCATTTTACAATTTGGGCCCAAGTTAGAAGCAGAGCCTAAGGTGTAAATTATCGATAGTCCATATCTCGGAAACTATAAGAGTTAATGCAATTTGGCAACCGGCAATGTAATTAGCATGCCGAATATTACTTGGAATGTGAATTGGAACGAAATCGCCAATAGATAAGACCATTTTACAATTTGGGCCCAAGTTAGAAGCAGAGCCTAAGGTGTAAATTATCGATAGTCCATATCTCGGAAACTATAAGAGATAATGCAATTTGGCAACCGGCAATGTAATTAGCATGCCGAATATTACTTGGAATGTGAATTGGAACGAAATCGCCAATAGATAAGACCATTTTACAATTTGGGCCCAAGTTAGAAGCAGAGCCTAAGGTGTAAATTATCGATAGTCCATATCTCGGAAACTATAAGAGATAATGCAATTTGGCAACCGGCAATGTAATTAGCATGCCGAATATTACTTGGAATGTGAATTGGAACGAAATCGCCAATAGATAAGACCATTTTACAATTTGGGCCCAAGTTAGAAGCAGAGCCTAAGGTGTAAATTATCGATAGTCCATATCTCGGAAACTATAAGAGATAATGCAATTTGGCAACCGGCAATGTAATTAGCATGCCGAATATTACTTGGAATGTGAATTGGAACGAAATCGCCAATAGATAAGACCATTTTACAATTTGCGCCCAAGTTAGAAGCAGAGCCTAAGGTGTAAATTATTGATAGTCCATATCTCGGAAACTATAAGAGATAATGCAATTTCGCAACCGGCAATGTAATTAGCATGCCGAATATTACTTGGAGTGTGAATTGGAACGAAATCGCCAATAGATAAGACCATTTTACAATTTGGGCCCAAGTTAGAAGCAGAGCCTAAGGTGTAAATTATCGATAGTCCATATCTCGGAAACTATAAGAGATAATGCAATTTGGCAACCGGCAATGTAATTAGCATGCCGAATATTACTTGGAATGTGAATTGGAACGAAATCGCCAATAGATAAGACCATTTTACAATTTGGGCCCAAGTTAGAAGCAGAGCCTAAGGTGTAAATTATCGATAGTCCATATCTCGGAAACTATAAGAGATAATGCAATTTGGCAACCGGCAATGTAATTAGCATGCCGAATATTACTTGGAATGTGAATTGGAACGAAATCGCCAATAGATAAGACCATTTTACAATTTGGGCCCAAGTTAGAAGCAGAGCCTAAGGTGTAAATTATCGATAGTCCATATCTCGGAAACTATAAGAGATAATGCAATTTGGCAACCGGCAATGTAATTAGCATGCCGAATATTACTTGGAATGTGAATTGGAACGAAATCGCCAATAGATAAGACCATTTTACAATTTGGGCCCAAGTTAGAAGCAGAGCCTAAGGTGTAAATTATCGATAGTCCATATCTCGGAAACTATAAGAGATAATGCAATTTGGCAACCGGCAATGTAATTAGCATGCCGAATATTACTTGGAATGTGAATTGGAACGAAATCGCCAATAGATAAGACCATTTTTCAATTTGCGCCCAAGTTAGAAGCAGAGCCTAAGGTGTAAATTATTGATAGTCCATATCTCGGAAACTATAAGAGATAATGCAATTTCGCAACCGGCAATGTAATTAGCATGCCGAATATTACTTGGAGTGTGAATTGGAACGAAATCGCCAATAGATAAGACCATTTTACAATTTGGGCCCAAGTTAGAAGCAGAGCCTAAGGTGTAAATTATCGATAGTCCATATCTCGGAAACTATAAGAGATAATGCAATTTGGCAACCGGCAATGTAATTAGCATGCCGAATATTACTTGGAATGTGAATTGGAACGAAATCGCCAATAGATAAGACCATTTTACAATTTGGGCCCAAGTTAGAAGCAGAGCCTAAGGTGTAAATTATCGATAGTCCATATCTCGGAAACTATAAGAGATAATGCAATTTGGCAACCGGCAATGTAATTAGCATGCCGATTATTACTTGGAATGTGAATTGGAACGAAATCGCCAATAGATAAGGCCATTTTAAAATTTGGGCCCAAGTTAGAAGCAGAGCCTAAGGTGTAAATTATTGATAGTCCATATCTCGGAAACTATAAGAGATAATGCAATTTCGCAACCGGCAATGTAATTAGCATGCCGAATATCACTTGGAATGTGAATTGGGACGAAATCGCCAATAGATAAGACCATTTTACAATTTGGGCCCAAGTTAGAAGCAGAGCCTAAGGTGTAAATTATCGATAGTCCATATCTCGGAAACTATAAGAGATAATGCAATTTGGCAACCGGCAATGTAATTAGCATGCCGAATATTACTTGGAATGTGAATTGGAACGAAATCGCCAATAGATAAGACCATTTTACAATTTGGGCCCAAGTTAAAAGCAGAGCCTAAGATGTAAATAATCGATAGTCCATATCTCGGAAACTATAAGAGATAATGCAATTTGGCAACCGGCAATGTAATTAGCATGCCGAATATTACTTGGAATGTGAATTGGAACGAAATCGCCAATAGATAAGACGATTTTACAATTTGGGCCCAAGTTAGAAGCAGAGCCTAAGATGTAAATTATCGATAGTCCATATCTCGGAAACTATAAGAGATAATGCAATTTGGCAACCGGCAATGTAATTAGCATGCCGAATATTACTTGGAATGTGAATTGGAACGAAATCGCCAATAGATAAGACCATTTTACAATTTGGGCCCAAGTTAGAAGCAGAGCCTAAGGTGTAAATTATCGATAGTCCATATCTCGGAAACTATAAGAGATAATGCAATTTGGCAACCGGCAATGTAATTAGCATGCCGAATATTACTTGGAATGTGAATTGGAACGAAATCGCCAATAGATAAGACCATTTTACAATTTGGGCCGAAGTTAGAAGCAGAGCCTAAGGTGTAAATTATCGATAGTCCATATCTCGGAAACTATAAGAGATAATGCAATTTGGCAACCGGCAATGTAATTAGCATGCCGAATATTACTTGGAATGTGAATTGGAACGAAATCGCCAATAGATAAGACCATTTTACAATTTGGGCCCAAGTTAGAAGCAGAGCCTAAGGTGTAAATTATCGATAGTCCATATCTCGGAAACTATAAGAGATAATGCAATTTGGCAAACGGCAATGTAATTAGCATGCCGAATATTACTTGGAATGTGAATTGGAACGAAATCGCTAATAGGTAAGACCATTTTACAATTTGGGCCCAAGTTAGAAGCAGAGCCTAAGGTGTAAATTATCGATAGTCCATATCTCGGAAACTATAAGAGGTAATGCAATTTGGCAACCGGCAATGTAATTAGCATGCCGAATATTACTTGGAATGTGAATTGGAACGAAATCGCCAATAGAGAAGACCATTTTACAATTTGGTCCCAAGTTAGAAGCAGAGCCTAAGGTGTAAATTATCGATAGTCCATATCTCGGAAACTATAAGAGATAATGCAATTTGGCAACCGGCAATGTAATTAGCATGCCGAATATTACTTGGAGTGTGAATTGGAACGAAATCGCCAATAGATAAGACCATTTTACAATTTGGGCCCAAGTTAGAAGCAGAGCCTAAGGTGTAAATTATCGATAGTCCATATCTCGGAAACTATAAGAGATAATGCAATTTGGCAACCGGCAATGTAATTAGCATGCCGAATATTACTTGGAATGTGAATTGGAACGAAATCGCCAATAGATAAGACCATTTTACAATTTGGGCCCAAGTTAGAAGCAGAGCCTAAGGTGTAAATTATCGATAGTCCATATCTCGGAAACTATAAGAGATAATGCAATTTGGCAACCGGCAATGTAATTAGCATGCCGAATATTACTTGGAATGTGAATTGGAACGAAATCGCCAATAGATAAGACCATTTTACAATTTTTGCCGAAGTTAGAAGCAGAGCCTAAGGTGTAAATTATCGATAGTCCATATCTCGGAAACTATAAGAGATAATGCAATTTGGCAACCGGCAATGTAATTAGCATGCCGAATATTACTTGGAATGTGAATTGGAACGAAATCGCCAATAGATAAGACCATTTTACAATTTGGGCCCAAGTTAGAAGCAGAGCCTAAGGTGTAAATTATCGATAGTCCATATCTCGGAAACTATAAGAGATAATGCAATTTGGCAACCGGCAATGTAATTAGCATGCCGAATATTACTTGGAATGTGAATTGGAACGAAATCGCCAATAGATAAGACCATTTTACAATTTGGGCCCAAGTTAGAAGCAGAGCCTAAGGTGTAAATTATTGATAGTCCATATCTCGGAAACTATAAGAGATAATGCAATTTCGCAACCGGCAATGTAATTAGCATGCCGAATATTATTTGGAGTGTGAATTGGAACGAAATCGCCAATAGATAAGACCATTTTACAATTTGGGCCCAAGTTAGAAGCAGAGCCTAAGGTGTAAATTATCGATAGTCCATATCTCGGAAACTATAAGAGATAATGCAATTTGGCAACCGGCAATGTAATTAGCATGCCGAATATTACTTGGAATGTGAATTGGAACGAAATCGCCAATAGATAAGACCATTTTACAATTTTTGCCGAAGTTAGAAGCAGAGCCTAAGGTGTAAATTATCGATAGTCCATATCTCGGAAAATATAAGAGATAATGCAATTTGGCAACCGGCAATGTAATTAGCATGCCGAATATTACTTGGAATGTGAATTGGAACGAAATCGCCAATAGATAAGACCATTTTACAATTTGGGCCCAAGTTAGAAGCAGAGCCTAAGGTGTAAATTATCGATAGTCCATATCTCGGAAACTATAAGAGATAATGCAATTTGGCAACCGGCAAAGTAATTAGCATGCCGAATATTACTTGGAATGTGAATTGGAACGAAATCGCCAATAGATAAGACCATTTTACAATTTGGGCCCAAGTTAGAAGCAGAGCCTAAGGTGTAAATTATCGATAGTCCATATCTCGGAAACTATAAGAGATAATGCAATTTGGCAACCGGCAATGTAATTAGCATGCCGAATATTACTTGGAATGTGAATTGGAACGAAATCGCCAATAGATAAGACCATTTTACAATTTGGGCCCAAGTTAGAAGCAGAGCCTAAGGTGTAAATTATGGATAGTCCATATCTCGGAAACTATAAGAGATAATGCAATTTCGCAACCGGCAATGTAATTAGCATGCCGAATATCACTTGGAATGTGAATTGGGACGAAATCGCCAATAGATAAGACCATTTTACAATTTGGGCCCAAGTTAGAAGCAGAGCCTAAGGTGTAAATTATCGATAGTCCATATCTCGGAAAGTATCAGAGATAATGCAATTTGGCAACCGGCAATGTAATTAGCATGCCGAATATTACTTGGAATGTGAATTGGAACGAAATCGCCAATAGATAAGACCATTTTACAATTTGGGCCCAAGTTAGAAGCAGAGCCTAAGATGTAAATTATCGATAGTCCATATCTCGGAAACTATAAGAGATAATGCAATTTGGCAACCGGCAATGTAATTAGCATGCCGAATATTACTTGGAATGTGAATTGGAACGAAATCGCCAATAGATAAGACCATTTTACAATTTGGGCCCAAGTTAGAAGCAGAGCCTAAGGTGTAAATTATCGATAGTCCATATCTCGGAAACTATAAGAGATAATTCAATTTGGCAACCGGCAATGTAATTAGCATGCCGGATATTACTTGGAATGTGAATTGGAACGAAATCGCCAATAGATAAGACCATTTTACAATTTGGGCCCAAGTTAGAAGCAGAGCCTAAGGTGTAAATTATCGATAGTCCATATCTCGGAAACTATAAGAGATAATGCAATTTGGCAACCGGCAATGTAATTAGCATGCCGAATATTACTTGGAATGTGAATTGGAACGAAATCGCCAATAGATAAGACGATTTTACAATTTGGGCCCAAGTTAGAAGCAGAGCCTAAGATGTAAGTTATCGATAGTCCATATCTCGGAAACTATAAGAGATAATGCAATTTGGCAACCGGCAATGTAATTAGCATGCCGAATATTACTTGGAATGTGAATTGGAACGAAATCGCCAATAGATAAGACCATTTTACAATTTGGGCTCAAGTTAGAAGCAGAGCCTAAGGTGTAAATTATCGATAGTCCATATCTCGGAAACTATAAGAGATAATGCAATTTGGCAACCGGCAATGTAATTAGCATGCCGAATATTACTTGGAATGTGAATTGGAACGAAATCGTCAATAGATAAGACCATTTTACAATTTGGGCCCAAGTTAGAAGCAGAGCCTAAGGTGTAAATTATCGATAGTCCATATCTCGGAAACTATAAGAGATAATGCAATTTGGCAACCGGCAATGTAATTAGCATGCCGAATATTACTTGGAATGTGAATTGGAACGAAATCGCCAATAGATAAGGCCATTTTACAATTTGGGCCCAAGTTAGAAGCAGAGCCTAAGGTGTAAATTATCGATAGTCCATATCTCGGAAACTATAAGAGATAATGCAATTTGGCAACCGGCAATGTAATTAGCATGCCGAATATTACTTGGAATGTGAATTGGAACGAAATCGCCAATAGATAAGACCATTTTACAATTTGGGCTCAAGTTAGAAGCAGAGCCTAAGGTGTAAATTATCGATAGTCCATATCTCGGAAACTATAAGAGATAATGCAATTTGGCAACCGGCAATGTAATTAGCATGCCGAATATTACTTGGAATGTGAATTGGAACGAAATCGTCAATAGATAAGACCATTTTACAATTTGGGCCCAAGTTAGAAGCAGAGCCTAAGGTGTAAATTATCGATAGTCCATATCTCGGAAACTATAAGAGATAATGCAATTTGGCAACCGGCAATGTAATTAGCATGCCGAATATTACTTGGAATGTGAATTGGAACGAAATCGCCAATAGATAAGGCCATTTTACAATTTGGGCCCAAGTTAGAAGCAGAGCCTAAGGTGTAAATTATCGATAGTCCATATCTCGGAAACTATAAGAGATAATGCAATTTGGCAACCGGCAATGTAATTAGCATGCCGAATATTACTTGGAATGTGAATTGAAACGAAATCGCCAATAGATAAGACCATTTTACAATTTGGGCCCAAGTTAGAAGCAGAGCCTAAGGTGTAAATTATTGATAGTCCATATCTCGGAAACTATAAGAGATAATGCAATTTCGCAACCGGCAATGTAATTAGCATGCCGAATATCACTTGGAATGTGAATTGGGACGAAATCGCCAATAGATAAGACCATTTTACAATTTGGGCCCAAGTTAGAAGCAGAGCCTAAGGTGTAAATTATCGATAGTCCATATCTCGGAAACTATAAGAGATAATGCAATTTGGCAACCGGCAATGTAATTAGCATGCCGAATATTACTTGGAATGTGAATTGGAACGAAATCGCCAATAGATAAGACCATTTTACAATTTGGGCCCAAGTTAGAAGCAGAGCCTAAGGTGTAAATTATCGATAGTCCATATCTCGGAAACTATAAGAGATAATGCAATTTGGCAACCGGCAATGTAATTAGCATGCCGAATATTAATTGGAATGTGAATTGGAACGAAATCGCCAATAGATAAGACCATTTTACAATTTGGGCCCAAGTTAGAAGCAGAGCCTAAGGTGTAAATTATCGATAGTCCATATCTCGGAAACTATAAGAGATAATGCAATTTGGCAACCGGCAATGTAATTAGCATGCCGAATATTACTTGGAATGTGAATTGGAACGAAATCGCCAATAGATAAGACCATTTTACAATTTGGGCCCAAGTTAGAAGCAGAGCCTAAGGTGTAAATTATTGATAGTCCATATCTCGGAAACTATAAGAGATAATGCAATTTCGCAACCGGCAATGTAATTAGCATGCCGAATATTACTTGGAGTGTGAATTGGAACGAAATCGCCAATAGATAAGACCATTTTACAATTTGGGCCCAAGTTAGAAGCAGAGCCTAAGGTGTAAATTATCGATAGTCCATATCTCGGAAACTATAAGAGATAATGCAATTTGGCAACCGGCAATGTAATTAGCATGCCGAATATTACTTGGAATGTGAATTGGAACGAAATCGCCAATAGATAAGACCATTTTACAATTTTTGCCGAAGTTAGAAGCAGAGCCTAAGGTGTAAATTATCGATAGTCCATATCTCGGAAAATATAAGAGATAATGCAATTTGGCAACCGGCAATGTAATTAGCATGCCGAATATTACTTGGAATGTGAATTGGAACGAAATCGCCAATAGATAAGACCATTTTACAATTTGGGCCCAAGTTAGAAGCAGAGCCTAAGGTGTAAATTATCGATAGTCCATATCTCGGAAACTATAAGAGATAATGCAATTTGGCAACCGGCAAAGTAATTAGCATGCCGAATATTACTTGGAATGTGAATTGGAACGAAATCGCCAATAGATAAGACCATTTTACAATTTGGGCCCAAGTTAGAAGCAGAGCCTAAGGTGTAAATTATCGATAGTCCATATCTCGGAAACTATAAGAGATAATGCAATTTGGCAACCGGCAATGTAATTAGCATGCCGAATATTACTTGGAATGTGAATTGGAACGAAATCGCCAATAGATAAGACCATTTTACAATTTGGGCCCAAGTTAGAAGCAGAGCCTAAGGTGTAAATTATGGATAGTCCATATCTCGGAAACTATAAGAGATAATGCAATTTCGCAACCGGCAATGTAATTAGCATGCCGAATATTACTTGGAATGTGAATTGGAACGAAATCGCCAATAGATAAGACCATTTTACAATTTGGGCCCAAGTTAGAAGCAGAGCCTAAGGTGTAAATTATCGATAGTCCATATCTCGGAAACTATAAGAGATAATGCAATTTGGCAACCGGCAATGTAATTAGCATGCCGAATAATACTTGGAATGTGAATTGGAACGAAATCGCCAATAGATAAGACCATTTTACAATTTGGGCCCAAGTTAGAAGCAGAGCCTAAGGTGTAAATTATCGATAGTCCATATCTCGGAAACTATAAGAGATAATGCAATTTGGCAACCGGCAATGTAATTAGCATGCCGAATATTAATTGGAATGTGAATTGGAACGAAATCGCCAATAGATAAGACCATTTTACAATTTGGGCCCAAGTTAGAAGTAGAGCCTATGGTGTAAATTATCGATAGTCCATATCTCGGAAACTATAAGAGATAATGCAATTTGGCAACCGGCAATGTAATTAGCATGCCGAATATTACTTGGAATGTGAATTGGAACGAAATCGCCAATAGGTAAGACCATTTTAGAATTTGGGCCCAAGTTAGAAGCAGAGCCTAAGGTGTAAATTATCAATAGTCCATATCTCGGAAACTATAAGAGTTAATGCAATTTGGCAACCGGCAATGTAATTAGCATGCCGAATATTACTTGGAATGTGAATTGGAACGAAATCGCCAATAGATAAGACCATTTTACAATTTGGGCCCAAGTTAGAAGCAGAGCCTAAGGTGTAAATTATCGATAGTCCATATCTCGGAAACTATAAGAGATAATGCAATTTGGCAACCGGCAATGTAATTAGCATGCCGAATATTACTTGGAATGTGAATTGGAACGAAATCGCCAATAGATAAGACCATTTTACAATTTGGGCCCAAGTTAGAAGCAGAGCCTAAGGTGTAAATTATCGATAGTCCATATCTCGGAAACTATAAGAGATAATGCAATTTGGCAACCGGCAATGTAATTAGCATGCCGAATATTACTTGGAATGTGAATTGGAACGAAATCGCCAATAGATAAGACCATTTTACAATTTGGGCCCAAGTTAGAAGCAGAGCCTAAGGTGTAAATTATCGATAGTCCATATCTCGGAAACTATAAGAGATAATGCAATTTGGCAACCGGCAATGTAATTAGCATGCCGAATATTACTTGGAATGTGAATTGGAACGAAATCGCCAATAGATAAGACCATTTTACAATTTGCGCCCAAGTTAGAAGCAGAGCCTAAGGTGTAAATTATTGATAGTCCATATCTCGGAAACTATAAGAGATAATGCAATTTCGCAACCGGCAATGTAATTAGCATGCCGAATATTACTTGGAGTGTGAATTGGAACGAAATCGCCAATAGATAAGACCATTTTACAATTTGGGCCCAAGTTAGAAGCAGAGCCTAAGGTGTAAATTATCGATAGTCCATATCTCGGAAACTATAAGAGATAATGCAATTTGGCAACCGGCAATGTAATTAGCATGCCGAATATTACTTGGAATGTGAATTGGAACGAAATCGCCAATAGATAAGACCATTTTACAATTTGGGCCCAAGTTAGAAGCAGAGCCTAAGGTGTAAATTATCGATAGTCCATATCTCGGAAACTATAAGAGATAATGCAATTTGGCAACCGGCAATGTAATTAGCATGCCGAATATTACTTGGAATGTGAATTGGAACGAAATCGCCAATAGATAAGACCATTTTACAATTTGGGCCCAAGTTAGAAGCAGAGCCTAAGGTGTAAATTATCGATAGTCCATATCTCGGAAACTATAAGAGATAATGCAATTTGGCAACCGGCAATGTAATTAGCATGCCGAATATTACTTGGAATGTGAATTGGAACGAAATCGCCAATAGATAAGACCATTTTACAATTTGGGCCCAAGTTAGAAGCAGAGCCTAAGGTGTAAATTATCGATAGTCCATATCTCGGAAACTATAAGAGATAATGCAATTTGGCAACCGGCAATGTAATTAGCATGCCGAATATTACTTGGAATGTGAATTGGAACGAAATCGCCAATAGATAAGACCATTTTTCAATTTGCGCCCAAGTTAGAAGCAGAGCCTAAGGTGTAAATTATTGATAGTCCATATCTCGGAAACTATAAGAGATAATGCAATTTCGCAACCGGCAATGTAATTAGCATGCCGAATATTACTTGGAGTGTGAATTGGAACGAAATCGCCAATAGATAAGACCATTTTACAATTTGGGCCCAAGTTAGAAGCAGAGCCTAAGGTGTAAATTATCGATAGTCCATATCTCGGAAACTATAAGAGATAATGCAATTTGGCAACCGGCAATGTAATTAGCATGCCGAATATTACTTGGAATGTGAATTGGAACGAAATCGCCAATAGATAAGACCATTTTACAATTTGGGCCCAAGTTAGAAGCAGAGCCTAAGGTGTAAATTATCGATAGTCCATATCTCGGAAACTATAAGAGATAATGCAATTTGGCAACCGGCAATGTAATTAGCATGCCGATTATTACTTGGAATGTGAATTGGAACGAAATCGCCAATAGATAAGGCCATTTTAAAATTTGGGCCCAAGTTAGAAGCAGAGCCTAAGGTGTAAATTATTGATAGTCCATATCTCGGAAACTATAAGAGATAATGCAATTTCGCAACCGGCAATGTAATTAGCATGCCGAATATCACTTGGAATGTGAATTGGGACGAAATCGCCAATAGATAAGACCATTTTACAATTTGGGCCCAAGTTAGAAGCAGAGCCTAAGGTGTAAATTATCGATAGTCCATATCTCGGAAACTATAAGAGATAATGCAATTTGGCAACCGGCAATGTAATTAGCATGCCGAATATTACTTGGAATGTGAATTGGAACGAAATCGCCAATAGATAAGACCATTTTACAATTTGGGCCCAAGTTAAAAGCAGAGCCTAAGATGTAAATAATCGATAGTCCATATCTCGGAAACTATAAGAGATAATGCAATTTGGCAACCGGCAATGTAATTAGCATGCCGAATATTACTTGGAATGTGAATTGGAACGAAATCGCCAATAGATAAGACGATTTTACAATTTGGGCCCAAGTTAGAAGCAGAGCCTAAGATGTAAATTATCGATAGTCCATATCTCGGAAACTATAAGAGATAATGCAATTTGGCAACCGGCAATGTAATTAGCATGCCGAATATTACTTGGAATGTGAATTGGAACGAAATCGCCAATAGATAAGACCATTTTACAATTTGGGCCCAAGTTAGAAGCAGAGCCTAAGGTGTAAATTATCGATAGTCCATATCTCGGAAACTATAAGAGATAATGCAATTTGGCAACCGGCAATGTAATTAGCATGCCGAATATTACTTGGAATGTGAATTGGAACGAAATCGCCAATAGATAAGACCATTTTACAATTTGGGCCGAAGTTAGAAGCAGAGCCTAAGGTGTAAATTATCGATAGTCCATATCTCGGAAACTATAAGAGATAATGCAATTTGGCAACCGGCAATGTAATTAGCATGCCGAATATTACTTGGAATGTGAATTGGAACGAAATCGCCAATAGATAAGACCATTTTACAATTTGGGCCCAAGTTAGAAGCAGAGCCTAAGGTGTAAATTATCGATAGTCCATATCTCGGAAACTATAAGAGATAATGCAATTTGGCAAACGGCAATGTAATTAGCATGCCGAATATTACTTGGAATGTGAATTGGAACGAAATCGCTAATAGGTAAGACCATTTTACAATTTGGGCCCAAGTTAGAAGCAGAGCCTAAGGTGTAAATTATCGATAGTCCATATCTCGGAAACTATAAGAGGTAATGCAATTTGGCAACCGGCAATGTAATTAGCATGCCGAATATTACTTGGAATGTGAATTGGAACGAAATCGCCAATAGAGAAGACCATTTTACAATTTGGTCCCAAGTTAGAAGCAGAGCCTAAGGTGTAAATTATCGATAGTCCATATCTCGGAAACTATAAGAGATAATGCAATTTGGCAACCGGCAATGTAATTAGCATGCCGAATATTACTTGGAGTGTGAATTGGAACGAAATCGCCAATAGATAAGACCATTTTACAATTTGGGCCCAAGTTAGAAGCAGAGCCTAAGGTGTAAATTATCGATAGTCCATATCTCGGAAACTATAAGAGATAATGCAATTTGGCAACCGGCAATGTAATTAGCATGCCGAATATTACTTGGAATGTGAATTGGAACGAAATCGCCAATAGATAAGACCATTTTACAATTTGGGCCCAAGTTAGAAGCAGAGCCTAAGGTGTAAATTATCGATAGTCCATATCTCGGAAACTATAAGAGATAATGCAATTTGGCAACCGGCAATGTAATTAGCATGCCGAATATTACTTGGAATGTGAATTGGAACGAAATCGCCAATAGATAAGACCATTTTACAATTTGGGCCCAAGTTAGAAGCAGAGCCTAAGGTGTAAATTATTGATAGTCCATATCTCGGAAACTATAAGAGATAATGCAATTTCGCAACCGGCAATGTAATTAGCATGCCGAATATTACTTGGAGTGTGAATTGGAACGAAATCGCCAATAGATAAGACCATTTTACAATTTGGGCCCAAGTTAGAAGCAGAGCCTAAGGTGTAAATTATCGATAGTCCATATCTCGGAAACTATAAGAGATAATGCAATTTGGCAACCGGCAATGTAATTAGCATGCCGAATATTACTTGGAATGTGAATTGGAACGAAATCGCCAATAGATAAGACCATTTTACAATTTTTGCCGAAGTTAGAAGCAGAGCCTAAGGTGTAAATTATCGATAGTCCATATCTCGGAAAATATAAGAGATAATGCAATTTGGCAACCGGCAATGTAATTAGCATGCCGAATATTACTTGGAATGTGAATTGGAACGAAATCGCCAATAGATAAGACCATTTTACAATTTGGGCCCAAGTTAGAAGCAGAGCCTAAGGTGTAAATTATCGATAGTCCATATCTCGGAAACTATAAGAGATAATGCAATTTGGCAACCGGCAAAGTAATTAGCATGCCGAATATTACTTGGAATGTGAATTGGAACGAAATCGCCAATAGATAAGACCATTTTACAATTTGGGCCCAAGTTAGAAGCAGAGCCTAAGGTGTAAATTATCGATAGTCCATATCTCGGAAACTATAAGAGATAATGCAATTTGGCAACCGGCAATGTAATTAGCATGCCGAATATTACTTGGAATGTGAATTGGAACGAAATCGCCAATAGATAAGACCATTTTACAATTTGGGCCCAAGTTAGAAGCAGAGCCTAAGGTGTAAATTATGGATAGTCCATATCTCGGAAACTATAAGAGATAATGCAATTTCGCAACCGGCAATGTAATTAGCATGCCGAATATCACTTGGAATGTGAATTGGGACGAAATCGCCAATAGATAAGACCATTTTACAATTTGGGCCCAAGTTAGAAGCAGAGCCTAAGGTGTAAATTATCGATAGTCCATATCTCGGAAAGTATAAGAGATAATGCAATTTGGCAACCGGCAATGTAATTAGCATGCCGAATATTACTTGGAATGTGAATTGGAACGAAATCGCCAATAGATAAGACCATTTTACAATTTGGGCCCAAGTTAGAAGCAGAGCCTAAGATGTAAATTATCGATAGTCCATATCTCGGAAACTATAAGAGATAATGCAATTTGGCAACCGGCAATGTAATTAGCATGCCGAATATTACTTGGAATGTGAATTGGAACGAAATCGCCAATAGATAAGACCATTTTACAATTTGGGCCCAAGTTAGAAGCAGAGCCTAAGGTGTAAATTATCGATAGTCCATATCTCGGAAACTATAAGAGATAATTCAATTTGGCAACCGGCAATGTAATTAGCATGCCGGATATTACTTGGAATGTGAATTGGAACGAAATCGCCAATAGATAAGACCATTTTACAATTTGGGCCCAAGTTAGAAGCAGAGCCTAAGGTGTAAATTATCGATAGTCCATATCTCGGAAACTATAAGAGATAATGCAATTTGGCAACCGGCAATGTAATTAGCATGCCGAATATTACTTGGAATGTGAATTGGAACGAAATCGCCAATAGATAAGACGATTTTACAATTTGGGCCCAAGTTAGAAGCAGAGCCTAAGATGTAAGTTATCGATAGTCCATATCTCGGAAACTATAAGAGATAATGCAATTTGGCAACCGGCAATGTAATTAGCATGCCGAATATTACTTGGAATGTGAATTGGAACGAAATCGCCAATAGATAAGACCATTTTACAATTTGGGCTCAAGTTAGAAGCAGAGCCTAAGGTGTAAATTATCGATAGTCCATATCTCGGAAACTATAAGAGATAATGCAATTTGGCAACCGGCAATGTAATTAGCATGCCGAATATTACTTGGAATGTGAATTGGAACGAAATCGTCAATAGATAAGACCATTTTACAATTTGGGCCCAAGTTAGAAGCAGAGCCTAAGGTGTAAATTATCGATAGTCCATATCTCGGAAACTATAAGAGATAATGCAATTTGGCAACCGGCAATGTAATTAGCATGCCGAATATTACTTGGAATGTGAATTGGAACGAAATCGCCAATAGATAAGGCCATTTTACAATTTGGGCCCAAGTTAGAAGCAGAGCCTAAGGTGTAAATTATCGATAGTCCATATCTCGGAAACTATAAGAGATAATGCAATTTGGCAACCGGCAATGTAATTAGCATGCCGAATATTACTTGGAATGTGAATTGAAACGAAATCGCCAATAGATAAGACCATTTTACAATTTGGGCCCAAGTTAGAAGCAGAGCCTAAGGTGTAAATTATTGATAGTCCATATCTCGGAAACTATAAGAGATAATGCAATTTCGCAACCGGCAATGTAATTAGCATGCCGAATATCACTTGGAATGTGAATTGGGACGAAATCGCCAATAGATAAGACCATTTTACAATTTGGGCCCAAGTTAGAAGCAGAGCCTAAGGTGTAAATTATCGATAGTCCATATCTCGGAAACTATAAGAGATAATGCAATTTGGCAACCGGCAATGTAATTAGCATGCCGAATATTACTTGGAATGTGAATTGGAACGAAATCGCCAATAGATAAGACCATTTTACAATTTGGGCCCAAGTTAGAAGCAGAGCCTAAGGTGTAAATTATCGATAGTCCATATCTCGGAAACTATAAGAGATAATGCAATTTGGCAACCGGCAATGTAATTAGCATGCCGAATATTACTTGGAATGTGAATTGGAACGAAATCGCCAATAGGTAAGACCATTTTACAATTTGGGCCCAAGTTAGAAGCAGAGCCTAAGGTGTAAATTATCGATAGTCCATATCTCGGAAACTATAAGAGATAATTCAATTTGGCAACCGGCAATATAATTAGCATGCCGAATATTACTTGGAATGTGAATTGGAACGAAATCGCCAATAGATAAGACCATTTTACAATTTGGGCCCAAGTTAGAAGCAGAGCCTAAGGTGTAAATTATCGATAGTCCATATCTCGGAAACTATAAGAGATAATGCAATTTGGCAACCGGCAATGTAATTAGCATGCCGAATATTACTTGGAATGTGAATTGGAACGAAATCGCCAATAGATAAGACCATTTTACAATTTGGGCCCAAGTTAGAAGCAGAGCCTAAGGTGTAAATTATCGATAGTTCATATCTCGGAAACTATAAGAGATAATGCAATTTGGCAACCGGCAATGTAATTAGCATGCCGAATATTACTTGGAATGTGAATTGGAACGGAATCGCCAATAGATAAGACCATTTTACAATTTGGGCCCAAGTTAGAAACAGAGCCTAAGGTGTAAATTATCGATAGTCCATATCTCGGAAACTATAAGAGATAATGCAATTTGGCAACCGGCAATGTAATTAGCATGCCGAATATTAATTGGAATGTGAATTGGAACGAAATCGCCAATAGATAAGACCATTTTAAAATTTGGGCCCAAGTTAGAAGCAGAGCCTAAGGTGTAAATTATCGATAGTCCATATCTCGGAAACTATAAGAGATAATGCAATTTGGCAACCGGCAATGTAATTAGCATGCCGAATATTACTTGGAATGTAAATTGGAACGAAATCGTCAATAGATAAGACCATTTTACAATTTGGGCCCAAGTTAGAAGCAGAGCCTAAGGTGTAAATTATCGATAGTCCATATCTCGGAAACTATAAGAGATAATGCAATTTGGCAACCGGCAATGTAATTAGCATGCCGAATATTACTTGGAATGTGAATTGGAACGAAATCGCCAATAGATAAGGCCATTTTACAATTTGGGCCCAAGTTAGAAGCAGAGCCTAAGGTGTAAATTATCGATAGTCCGTATCTCGGAAACTATAAGAGATAATGCAATTTGGCAACCGGCAATGTAATTAGCATGCCGAATATTACTTGGAATGTGAATTGGAACGAAATCGCCAATAGATAAGACCATTTTACAATTTGGGCCCAAGTTAGAAGCAGAGCCTAAGGTGTAAATTATTGATAGTCCATATCTCGGAAACTATAAGAGATAATGCAATTTCGCAACCGGCAATGTAATTAGCATGCCGAATATCACTTGGAATGTGAATTGGGACGAAATCGCCAATAGATAAGACCATTTTACAATTTGGGCCCAAGTTAGAAGCAGAGCCTAAGGTGTAAATTATCGATAGTCCATATCTCAGAAAATATAAGAGATAATGCAATTTGGCAACCGGCAATGTAATTAGCATGCCGAATATTACTTGGAATGTGAATTGGAACGAAATCGCCAATAGATAAGACCATTTTACAATTTGGGCCCAAGTTAGAAGCAGAGCCTAAGGTGTAAATTATCGATAGTTCATATCTCGGAAACTATAAGAGATAATGCAATTTGGCAACCGGCAAAGTAATTAGCATGCCGAATATTACTTGGAATGTGAATTGGAACGAAATCGCCAATAGATAAGACCATTTTACAATTTGGGCCCAAGTTAGAAGCAGAGCCTAAGGTGTAAATTATCGATAGTCCATATCTCGGAAACTATAAGAGATAATGCAATTTGGCAACCGGCAATGTAATTAGCATGCCGAATATTACTTGGAATGTGAATTGGAACGAAATCGCCAATAGATAAGACCATTTTACAATTTGGGCCCAAGTTAGAAGCAGAGCCTAAGGTGTAAATTATGGATAGTCCATATCTCGGAAACTATAAGAGATAATGCAATTTCGCAACCGGCAATGTAATTAGCATGCCGAATATCACTTGGAATGTGAATTGGGACGAAATCGCCAATAGATAAGACCATTTTACAATTTGGGCCCAAGTTAGAAGCAGAGCCTAAGGTGTAAATTATCGATAGTCCATATCTCGGAAAGTATAAGAGATAATGCAATTTGGCAACCGGCAATGTAATTAGCATGCCGAATATTACTTGGAATGTGAATTGGAACGAAATCGCCAATAGATAAGACCATTTTACAATTTGGGCCCAAGTTAGAAGCAGAGCCTAAGATGTAAATTATCGATAGTCCATATCTCGGAAACTATAAGAGATAATGCAATTTGGCAACCGGCAATGTAATTAGCATGCCGAATATTACTTGGAATGTGAATTGGAACGAAATCGCCAATAGATAAGACCATTTTACAATTTGGGCCCAAGTTAGAAGCAGAGCCTAAGGTGTAAATTATCGATAGTCCATATCTCGGAAACTATAAGAGATAATTCAATTTGGCAACCGGCATTGTAATTAGCATGCCGGATATTACTTGGAATGTGAATTGGAACGAAATCGCCAATAGATAAGACCATTTTACAATTTGGGCCCAAGTTAGAAGCAGAGCCTAAGGTGTAAATTATCGATAGTCCATATCTCGGAAACTATAAGAGATAATGCAATTTGGCAACCGGCAATGTAATTAGCATGCCGAATATTACTTGGAATGTGAATTGGAACGAAATCGCCAATAGATAAGACCATTTTACAATTTGGGCCCAAGTTAGAAGCAGAGCCTAAGGTGTAAATTATCGATAGTCCATATCTCGGAAACTATAAGAGATAATGCAATTTGGCAACCGGCAATGTAATTAGCATGCCGAATATTACTTGGAATGTGAATTGGAACGAAATCGCCAATAGATAAGACCATTTTACAATTTGGGCCCAAGTTAGAAGCAGAGCCTAAGGTGTAAATTATCGATAGTCCATATCTCGGAAACTATAAGAGATAATGCAATTTGGCAACCGGCAATGTAATTAGCATGCCGAATATTACTTGGAATGTGAATTGGAACGAAATCGCCAATAGATAAGACCATTTTACAATTTGGGCCCAAGTTAGAAGCAGAGCCTAAGGTGTAAATTATCGATAGTCCATATCTCGGAAACTATAAGAGATAATGCAATTTGGCAAACGGCAATGTAATTAGCATGCCGAATATTACTTGGAATGTGAATTGGAACGAAATCGCTAATAGGTAAGACCATTTTACAATTTGGGCCCAAGTTAGAAGCAGAGCCTAAGGTGTAAATTATCGATAGTCCATATCTCGGAAACTATAAGAGATAATTCAATTTGGCAACCGGCAATGTAATTAGCATGCCGAATATTACTTGGAATGTGAATTGGAACGAAATCGCCAATAGATAAGACCATTTTACAATTTGGGCCCAAGTTAGAAGAAGAGCCTAAGGTGTAAATTATCGATAGTCCATATCTCGGAAACTATAAGAGATAATGCAATTTGGCAACCGGCAATGTAATTGGCATGCCGAATATTACTTGGAATGTGAATTGGAACGAAATCGCCAATAGATAAGACCATTTTACAATTTGGGCCCAAGTTAGAAGCAGAGCCTAAGGTGTAAATTATCGATAGTCCATATCTCGGAAACTATAAGAGATAATGCAATTTGGCAACCGGCAATGTAATTAGCATGCCGAATATTACTTGGAATGTGAATTGGAACGAAATCGCCAATAGATAAGACCATTTTACAATTTGGGCCCAAGTTAGAAGCAGAGCCTAAGGTGTAAATTATCGATAGTCCATATCTCGGAAACTATAAGAGATAATGCAATTTGGCAACCGGCAATGTAATTAGCATGCCGAATATTAATTGGAATGTGAATTGGAACGAAATCGCCAATAGATAAGACCATTTTACAATTTGGGCCCAAGTTAGAAGCAGAGCCTAAGGTGTAAATTATCGATAGTCCATATCTCGGAAACTATAAGAGATAATGCAATTTGGCAACCGGCAATGTAATTAGCATGCCGAATATTACTTGGAATGTGAATTGGAACGAAATCGCCAATAGATAAGACCATTTTACAATTTGGGCCCAAGTTAGAAGCAGAGCCTAAGGTGTAAATTATCGATAGTCCATATCTCGGAAACTATAAGAGATAATTCAATTTGGCAACCGGCAATGTAATTAGCATGCCGAATATTACTTGGAATGTGAATTGGAACGAAATCGCCAATAGATAAGACCATTTTACAATTTGGGCCCAAGTTAGAAGCAGAGCCTAAGGTGTAAATTATTGATAGTCCATATCTCGGAAACTATAAGAGATAATGCAATTTGGCAACCGGCAATGTAATTAGCATGCCGAATATTACTTGGAATGTGAATTGGAACGAAATCGCCAAGAGAGAAGGCCATTTTACAATTTGGGCCCAAGTTAGAAGCAGAGCCTAAGGTGTAAATTATCGATAGTCCATATCTCGGAAACTATAAGAGATAATGCAATTTGGCAACCGGCAATGTAATTAGCATGCCGAATATTACTTGGAATGTGAATTGGAACGAAATCGCCAATAGATAAGACCATTTTACAATTTGGGCCCAAGTTAGAAGCAGAGCCTAAGGTGTAAATTATCGATAGTCCATATCTCGGAAACTATAAGAGGTAATGCAATTTGGCAACCGGCAATGTAATTAGCATGCCGAATATTACTTGGAATGTGAATTGGAACGAAATCGCCAATAGAGAAGACCATTTTACAATTTGGTCCCAAGTTAGAAGCAGAGCCTAAGGTGTAAATTATCGATAGTCCATATCTCGGAAACTATAAGAGATAATGCAATTTGGCAACCGGCAATGTAATTAGCATGCCGAATATTACTTGGAGTGTGAATTGGAACGAAATCGCCAATAGATAAGACCATTTTACAATTTGGGCCCAAGTTAGAAGCAGAGCCTAAGGTGTAAATTATCGATAGTCCATATCTCGGAAACTATAAGAGATAATGCAATTTGGCAACCGGCAATGTAATTAGCATGCCGAATATTACTTGGAATGTGAATTGGAACGAAATCGCCAATAGATAAGACCATTTTACAATTTGGGCCCAAGTTAGAAGCAGAGCCTAAGGTGTAAATTATCGATAGTCCATATCTCGGAAACTATAAGAGATAATGCAATTTGGCAACCGGCAATGTAATTAGCATGCCGAATATTACTTGGAATGTGAATTGGAACGAAATCGCCAATAGATAAGACCATTTTACAATTTGGGCCCAAGTTAGAAGCAGAGCCTAAGGTGTAAATTATTGATAGTCCATATCTCGGAAACTATAAGAGATAATGCAATTTCGCAACCGGCAATGTAATTAGCATGCCGAATATTACTTGGAGTGTGAATTGGAACGAAATCGCCAATAGATAAGACCATTTTACAATTTGGGCCCAAGTTAGAAGCAGAGCCTAAGGTGTAAATTATCGATAGTCCATATCTCGGAAACTATAAGAGATAATGCAATTTGGCAACCGGCAATGTAATTAGCATGCCGAATATTACTTGGAATGTGAATTGGAACGAAATCGCCAATAGATAAGACCATTTTACAATTTTTGCCGAAGTTAGAAGCAGAGCCTAAGGTGTAAATTATCGATAGTCCATATCTCGGAAAATATAAGAGATAATGCAATTTGGCAACCGGCAATGTAATTAGCATGCCGAATATTACTTGGAATGTGAATTGGAACGAAATCGCCAATAGATAAGACCATTTTACAATTTGGGCCCAAGTTAGAAGCAGAGCCTAAGGTGTAAATTATCGATAGTCCATATCTCGGAAACTATAAGAGATAATGCAATTTGGCAACCGGCAAAGTAATTAGCATGCCGAATATTACTTGGAATGTGAATTGGAACGAAATCGCCAATAGATAAGACCATTTTACAATTTGGGCCCAAGTTAGAAGCAGAGCCTAAGGTGTAAATTATCGATAGTCCATATCTCGGAAACTATAAGAGATAATGCAATTTGGCAACCGGCAATGTAATTAGCATGCCGAATATTACTTGGAATGTGAATTGGAACGAAATCGCCAATAGATAAGACCATTTTACAATTTGGGCCCAAGTTAGAAGCAGAGCCTAAGGTGTAAATTATGGATAGTCCATATCTCGGAAACTATAAGAGATAATGCAATTTCGCAACCGGCAATGTAATTAGCATGCCGAATATCACTTGGAATGTGAATTGGGACGAAATCGCCAATAGATAAGACCATTTTACAATTTGGGCCCAAGTTAGAAGCAGAGCCTAAGGTGTAAATTATCGATAGTCCATATCTCGGAAAGTATAAGAGATAATGCAATTTGGCAACCGGCAATGTAATTAGCATGCCGAATATTACTTGGAATGTGAATTGGAACGAAATCGCCAATAGATAAGACCATTTTACAATTTGGGCCCAAGTTAGAAGCAGAGCCTAAGGTGTAAATTATCGATAGTCCATATCTCGGAAACTATAAGAGATAATTCAATTTGGCAACCGGCAATGTAATTAGCATGCCGGATATTACTTGGAATGTGAATTGGAACGAAATCGCCAATAGATAAGACCATTTTACAATTTGGGCCCAAGTTAGAAGCAGAGCCTAAGGTGTAAATTATCGATAGTCCATATCTCGGAAACTATAAGAGATAATGCAATTTGGCAACCGGCAATGTAATTAGCATGCCGAATATTACTTGGAATGTGAATTGGAACGAAATCGCCAATAGATAAGACGATTTTACAATTTGGGCCCAAGTTAGAAGCAGAGCCTAAGATGTAAGTTATCGATAGTCCATATCTCGGAAACTATAAGAGATAATGCAATTTGGCAACCGGCAATGTAATTAGCATGCCGAATATTACTTGGAATGTGAATTGGAACGAAATCGCCAATAGATAAGACCATTTTACAATTTGGGCTCAAGTTAGAAGCAGAGCCTAAGGTGTAAATTATCGATAGTCCATATCTCGGAAACTATAAGAGATAATGCAATTTGGCAACCGGCAATGTAATTAGCATGCCGAATATTACTTGGAATGTGAATTGGAACGAAATCGTCAATAGATAAGACCATTTTACAATTTGGGCCCAAGTTAGAAGCAGAGCCTAAGGTGTAAATTATCGATAGTCCATATCTCGGAAACTATAAGAGATAATGCAATTTGGCAACCGGCAATGTAATTAGCATGCCGAATATTACTTGGAATGTGAATTGGAACGAAATCGCCAATAGATAAGGCCATTTTACAATTTGGGCCCAAGTTAGAAGCAGAGCCTAAGGTGTAAATTATCGATAGTCCATATCTCGGAAACTATAAGAGATAATGCAATTTGGCAACCGGCAATGTAATTAGCATGCCGAATATTACTTGGAATGTGAATTGAAACGAAATCGCCAATAGATAAGACCATTTTACAATTTGGGCCCAAGTTAGAAGCAGAGCCTAAGGTGTAAATTATTGATAGTCCATATCTCGGAAACTATAAGAGATAATGCAATTTCGCAACCGGCAATGTAATTAGCATGCCGAATATCACTTGGAATGTGAATTGGGACGAAATCGCCAATAGATAAGACCATTTTACAATTTGGGCCCAAGTTAGAAGCAGAGCCTAAGGTGTAAATTATCGATAGTCCATATCTCGGAAACTATAAGAGATAATGCAATTTGGCAACCGGCAATGTAATTAGCATGCCGAATATTACTTGGAATGTGAATTGGAACGAAATCGCCAATAGATAAGACCATTTTACAATTTGGGCCCAAGTTAGAAGCAGAGCCTAAGGTGTAAATTATCGATAGTCCATATCTCGGAAACTATAAGAGATAATGCAATTTGGCAACCGGCAATGTAATTAGCATGCCGAATATTACTTGGAATGTGAATTGGAACGAAATCGCCAATAGGTAAGACCATTTTACAATTTGGGCCCAAGTTAGAAGCAGAGCCTAAGGTGTAAATTACCGATAGTCCATATCTCGGAAACTATAAGAGATAATTCAATTTGGCAACCGGCAATATAATTAGCATGCCGAATATTACTTGGAATGTGAATTGGAACGAAATCGCCAATAGATAAGACCATTTTACAATTTGGGCCCAAGTTAGAAGCAGAGCCTAAGGTGTAAATTATCGATAGTCCATATCTCGGAAACTATAAGAGATAATGCAATTTGGCAACCGGCAATGTAATTAGCATGCCGAATATTACTTGGAATGTGAATTGGAACGAAATCGCCAATAGATAAGACCATTTTACAATTTGGGCCCAAGTTAGAAGCAGAGCCTAAGGTGTAAATTATCGATAGTCCATATCTCGGAAACTATAAGAGATAATGCAATTTGGCAACCGGCAATGTAATTAGCATGCCGAATATTACTTGGAATGTGAATTGGAACGGAATCGCCAATAGATAAGACCATTTTACAATTTGGGCCCAAGTTAGAAGCAGAGCCTAAGGTGTAAATTATCGATAGTCCATATCTCGGAAACTATAAGAGATAATGCAATTTGGCAACCGGCAATGTAATTAGCATGCCGAATATTAATTGGAATGTGAATTGGAACGAAATCGCCAATAGATAAGACCATTTTAAAATTTGGGCCCAAGTTAGAAGCAGAGCCTAAGGTGTAAATTATCGATAGTCCATATCTCGGAAACTATAAGAGATAATGCAATTTGGCAACCGGCAATGTAATTAGCATGCCGAATATTACTTGGAATGTAAATTGGAACGAAATCATCAATAGATAAGACCATTTTACAATTTGGGCCCAAGTTAGAAGCAGAGCCTAAGGTGTAAATTATCGATAGTCCATATCTCGGAAACTATAAGAGATAATGCAATTTGGCAACCGGCAATGTAATTAGCATGCCGAATATTACTTGGAATGTGAATTGGAACGAAATCGCCAATAGATAAGGCCATTTTACAATTTGGGCCCAAGTTAGAAGCAGAGCCTAAGGTGTAAATTATCGATAGTCCGTATCTCGGAAACTATAAGAGATAATGCAATTTGGCAACCGGCAATGTAATTAGCATGCCGAATATTACTTGGAATGTGAATTGGAACGAAATCGCCAATAGATAAGACCATTTTACAATTTGGGCCCAAGTTAGAAGCAGAGCCTAAGGTGTAAATTATTGATAGTCCATATCTCGGAAACTATAAGAGATAATGCAATTTCGCAACCGGCAATGTAATTAGCATGCCGAATATCACTTGGAATGTGAATTGGGACGAAATCGCCAATAGATAAGACCATTTTACAATTTGGGCCCAAGTTAGAAGCAGAGCCTAAGGTGTAAATTATCGATAGTCCATATCTCGGAAACTATAAGAGATAATGCAATTTGGCAACCGGCAATGTAATTAGCATGCCGAATATTACTTGGAATGTGAATTGGAACGAAATCGCCAATAGATAAGACCATTTTACAATTTGGGCCCAAGTTAGAAGCAGAGCCTAAGGTGTAAATTATCGATAGTCCATATCTCGGAAACTATAAGAGATAATGCAATTTGGCAACCGGCAATGTAATTAGCATGCCGAATATTACTTGGAATGTGAATTGGAACGAAATCGCCAATAGGTAAGACCATTTTACAATTTGGGCCCAAGTTAGAAGCAGAGCCTAAGGTGTAAATTATCGATAGTCCATATCTCGGAAACTATAAGAGATAATGCAATTTGGCAACCGGCAATGTAATTAGCATGCCGAATATTACTTGGAATGTGAATTGGAACGAAATCGCCAATAGATAAGACCATTTTACAATTTGGGCCCAAGTTAGAAGCAGAGCCTAAGGTGTAAATTATCGATAGTCCATATCTCGGAAACTATAAGAGATAATGCAATTTGGCAACCGGCAATGTAATTAGCATGCCGAATATTACTTGGAATGTGAATTGGAACGAAATCGCCAATAGATAAGACCATTTTACAATTTGGGCCCAAGTTAGAAGCAGAGCCTAAGGTGTAAATTATCGATAGTCCATATCTCGGAAACTATAAGAGATAATGCAATTTGGCAACCGGCAATGTAATTAGCATGCCGAATATTACTTGGAATGTGAATTGGAACGAAATCGCCAATAGATAAGACCATTTTACAATTTGGGCCCAAGTTAGAAGCAGAGCCTAAGGTGTAAATTATCGATAGTCCATATCTCGGAAACTATAAGAGATAATGCAATTTGGCAACCGGCAATGTAATTAGCATGCCGAATATTACTTGGAATGTGAATTGGAACGAAATCGCCAATAGATAAGACCATTTTACAATTTGGGCCCAAGTTAGAAGCAGAGCCTAAGGTGTAAATTATCGATAGTCCATATCTCGGAAACTATAAGAGATAATGCAATTTGGCAACCGGCAATGTAATTAGCATGCCGAATATTACTTGGAATGTGAATTGGAACGAAATCGCCAATAGATAAGACCATTTTACAATTTGGGCCCAAGTTAGAAGCAGAGCCTAAGGTGTAAATTATCGATAGTCCATATCTCGGAAACTATAAGAGATAATGCAATTTGGCAACCGGCAATGTAATTAGCATGCCGAATATTACTTGGAATGTGAATTGGAACGAAATCGCCAATAGATAAGACGATTTTACAATTTGGGCCCAAGTTAGAAGCAGAGCCTAAGATGTAAGTTATCGATAGTCCATATCTCGGAAACTATAAGAGATAATGCAATTTGGCAACCGGCAATGTAATTAGCATGCCGAATATTACTTGGAATGTGAATTGGAACGAAATCGCCAATAGATAAGACCATTTTACAATTTGGGCTCAAGTTAGAAGCAGAGCCTAAGGTGTAAATTATCGATAGTCCATATCTCGGAAACTATAAGAGATAATGCAATTTGGCAACCGGCAATGTAATTAGCATGCCGAATATTACTTGGAATGTGAATTGGAACGAAATCGTCAATAGATAAGACCATTTTACAATTTGGGCCCAAGTTAGAAGCAGAGCCTAAGGTGTAAATTATCGATAGTCCATATCTCGGAAACTATAAGAGATAATGCAATTTGGCAACCGGCAATGTAATTAGCATGCCGAATATTACTTGGAATGTGAATTGGAACGAAATCGCCAATAGATAAGGCCATTTTACAATTTGGGCCCAAGTTAGAAGCAGAGCCTAAGGTGTAAATTATCGATAGTCCATATCTCGGAAACTATAAGAGATAATGCAATTTGGCAACCGGCAATGTAATTAGCATGCCGAATATTACTTGGAATGTGAATTGAAACGAAATCGCCAATAGATAAGACCATTTTACAATTTGGGCCCAAGTTAGAAGCAGAGCCTAAGGTGTAAATTATTGATAGTCCATATCTCGGAAACTATAAGAGATAATGCAATTTCGCAACCGGCAATGTAATTAGCATGCCGAATATCACTTGGAATGTGAATTGGGACGAAATCGCCAATAGATAAGACCATTTTACAATTTGGGCCCAAGTTAGAAGCAGAGCCTAAGGTGTAAATTATCGATAGTCCATATCTCGGAAACTATAAGAGATAATGCAATTTGGCAACCGGCAATGTAATTAGCATGCCGAATATTACTTGGAATGTGAATTGGAACGAAATCGCCAATAGATAAGACCATTTTACAATTTGGGCCCAAGTTAGAAGCAGAGCCTAAGGTGTAAATTATCGATAGTCCATATCTCGGAAACTATAAGAGATAATGCAATTTGGCAACCGGCAATGTAATTAGCATGCCGAATATTACTTGGAATGTGAATTGGAACGAAATCGCCAATAGGTAAGACCATTTTACAATTTGGGCCCAAGTTAGAAGCAGAGCCTAAGGTGTAAATTACCGATAGTCCATATCTCGGAAACTATAAGAGATAATTCAATTTGGCAACCGGCAATATAATTAGCATGCCGAATATTACTTGGAATGTGAATTGGAACGAAATCGCCAATAGATAAGACCATTTTACAATTTGGGCCCAAGTTAGAAGCAGAGCCTAAGGTGTAAATTATCGATAGTCCATATCTCGGAAACTATAAGAGATAATGCAATTTGGCAACCGGCAATGTAATTAGCATGCCGAATATTACTTGGAATGTGAATTGGAACGAAATCGCCAATAGATAAGACCATTTTACAATTTGGGCCCAAGTTAGAAGCAGAGCCTAAGGTGTAAATTATCGATAGTCCATATCTCGGAAACTATAAGAGATAATGCAATTTGGCAACCGGCAATGTAATTAGCATGCCGAATATTACTTGGAATGTGAATTGGAACGGAATCGCCAATAGATAAGACCATTTTACAATTTGGGCCCAAGTTAGAAGCAGAGCCTAAGGTGTAAATTATCGATAGTCCATATCTCGGAAACTATAAGAGATAATGCAATTTGGCAACCGGCAATGTAATTAGCATGCCGAATATTAATTGGAATGTGAATTGGAACGAAATCGCCAATAGATAAGACCATTTTAAAATTTGGGCCCAAGTTAGAAGCAGAGCCTAAGGTGTAAATTATCGATAGTCCATATCTCGGAAACTATAAGAGATAATGCAATTTGGCAACCGGCAATGTAATTAGCATGCCGAATATTACTTGGAATGTAAATTGGAACGAAATCATCAATAGATAAGACCATTTTACAATTTGGGCCCAAGTTAGAAGCAGAGCCTAAGGTGTAAATTATCGATAGTCCATATCTCGGAAACTATAAGAGATAATGCAATTTGGCAACCGGCAATGTAATTAGCATGCCGAATATTACTTGGAATGTGAATTGGAACGAAATCGCCAATAGATAAGGCCATTTTACAATTTGGGCCCAAGTTAGAAGCAGAGCCTAAGGTGTAAATTATCGATAGTCCGTATCTCGGAAACTATAAGAGATAATGCAATTTGGCAACCGGCAATGTAATTAGCATGCCGAATATTACTTGGAATGTGAATTGGAACGAAATCGCCAATAGATAAGACCATTTTACAATTTGGGCCCAAGTTAGAAGCAGAGCCTAAGGTGTAAATTATTGATAGTCCATATCTCGGAAACTATAAGAGATAATGCAATTTCGCAACCGGCAATGTAATTAGCATGCCGAATATCACTTGGAATGTGAATTGGGACGAAATCGCCAATAGATAAGACCATTTTACAATTTGGGCCCAAGTTAGAAGCAGAGCCTAAGGTGTAAATTATCGATAGTCCATATCTCGGAAACTATAAGAGATAATGCAATTTGGCAACCGGCAATGTAATTAGCATGCCGAATATTACTTGGAATGTGAATTGGAACGAAATCGCCAATAGATAAGACCATTTTACAATTTGGGCCCAAGTTAGAAGCAGAGCCTAAGGTGTAAATTATCGATAGTCCATATCTCGGAAACTATAAGAGATAATGCAATTTGGCAACCGGCAATGTAATTAGCATGCCGAATATTACTTGGAATGTGAATTGGAACGAAATCGCCAATAGGTAAGACCATTTTACAATTTGGGCCCAAGTTAGAAGCAGAGCCTAAGGTGTAAATTATCGATAGTCCATATCTCGGAAACTATAAGAGATAATTCAATTTGGCAACCGGCAATGTAATTAGCATGCCGAATATTACTTGGAATGTGAATTGGAACGAAATCGCCAATAGATAAGACCATTTTACAATTTGGGCCCAAGTTAGAAGCAGAGCCTAAGGTGTAAATTATCGATAGTCCATATCTCGGAAACTATAAGAGATAATGCAATTTGGCAACCGGCAATGTAATTAGCATGCCGAATATTACTTGGAATGTGAATTGGAACGGAATCGCCAATAGATAAGACCATTTTACAATTTGGGCCCAAGTTAGAAGCAGAGCCTAAGGTGTAAATTATCGATAGTCCATATCTCGGAAACTATAAGAGATAATGCAATTTGGCAACCGGCAATGTAATTAGCATGCCGAATATTAATTGGAATGTGAATTGGAACGAAATCGCCAATAGATAAGACCATTTTACAATTTGGGCCCAAGTTAGAAGCAGAGCCTAAGGTGTAAATTATCGATAGTCCATATCTCGGAAACTATAAGAGATAATGCAATTTGGCAACCGGCAATGTAATTAGCATGCCGAATATTACTTGGAATGTGAATTGGAACGAAATCGCCAATAGATAAGACCATTTTACAATTTGGGCCCAAGTTAGAAGCAGAGCCTAAGGTGTAAATTATTGATAGTCCATATCTCGGAAACTATAAGAGATAATGCAATTTCGCAACCGGCAATGTAATTAGCATGCCGAATATTACTTGGAGTGTGAATTGGAACGAAATCGCCAATAGTTAAGACCATTTTACAATTTGGGCCCAAGTTAGAAGCAGAGCCTAAGGTGTAAATTATCGATAGTCCATATCTCGGAAACTATAAGAGATAATGCAATTTGGCAACCGGCAATGTAATTAGCATGCCGAATATTACTTGGAATGTGAATTGGAACGAAATCGCCAATAGATAAGACCATTTTACAATTTTTGCCGAAGTTAGAAGCAGAGCCTAAGGTGTAAATTATCGATAGTCCATATCTCGGAAAATATAAGAGATAATGCAATTTGGCAACCGGCAATGTAATTAGCATGCCGAATATTACTTGGAATGTGAATTGGAACGAAATCGCCAATAGATAAGACCATTTTACAATTTGGGCCCAAGTTAGAAGCAGAGCCTAAGGTGTAAATTATCGATAGTCCATATCTCGGAAACTATAAGAGATAATGCAATTTGGCAACCGGCAATGTAATTAGCATGCCGAATATTACTTGGAATGTGAATTGGAACGAAATCGCCAATAGATAAGACCATTTTACAATTTGGGCCCAAGTTAGAAGCAGAGCCTAAGGTGTAAATTATGGATAGTCCATATCTCGGAAACTATAAGAGATAATGCAATTTCGCAACCGGCAATGTAATTAGCATGCCGAATATCACTTGGAATGTGAATTGGGACGAAATCGCCAATAGATAAGACCATTTTACAATTTGGGCCCAAGTTAGAAGCAGAGCCTAAGGTGTAAATTATCGATAGTCCATATCTCGGAAAGTATAAGAGATAATGCAATTTGGCAACCGGCAATGTAATTAGCATGCCGAATATTACTTGGAATGTGAATTGGAACGAAATCGCCAATAGATAAGACCATTTTACAATTTGGGCCCAAGTTAGAAGCAGAGCCTAAGATGTAAATTATCGATAGTCCATATCTCGGAAACTATAAGAGATAATGCAATTTGGCAACCGGCAATGTAATTAGCATGCCGAATATTACTTGGAATGTGAATTGGAACGAAATCGCCAATAGATAAGACCATTTTACAATTTGGGCCCAAGTTAGAAGCAGAGCCTAAGATGTAAGTTATCGATAGTCCATATCTCGGAAACTATAAGAGATAATGCAATTTGGCAACCGGCAATGTAATTAGCATGCCGAATATTACTTGGAATGTGAATTGGAACGAAATCGCCAATAGATAAGACCATTTTACAATTTGGGCTCAAGTTAGAAGCAGAGCCTAAGGTGTAAATTATCGATAGTCCATATCTCGGAAACTATAAGAGATAATGCAATTTGGCAACCGGCAATGTAATTAGCATGCCGAATATTACCTGGAATGTGAATTGGAACGAAATCGTCAATAGATAAGACCATTTTACAATTTGGGCCCAAGTTAGAAGCAGAGCCTAAGGTGTAAATTATCGATAGTCCATATCTCGGAAACTATAAGAGATAATGCAATTTGGCAACCGGCAATGTAATTAGCATGCCGAATATTACTTGGAATGTGAATTGGAACGAAATCGCCAATAGATAAGGCCATTTTACAATTTGGGCCCAAGTTAGAAGCAGAGCCTAAGGTGTAAATTATCGATAGTCCATATCTCGGAAACTATAAGAGATAATGCAATTTGGCAACCGGCAATGTAATTAGCATGCCGAATATTACTTGGAATGTGAATTGAAACGAAATCGCCAATAGATAAGACCATTTTACAATTTGGGCCCAAGTTAGAAGCAGAGCCTAAGGTGTAAATTATTGATAGTCCATATCTCGGAAACTATAAGAGATAATGCAATTTCGCAACCGGCAATGTAATTAGCATGCCGAATATCACTTGGAATGTGAATTGGGACGAAATCGCCAATAGATAAGACCATTTTACAATTTGGGCCCAAGTTAGAAGCAGAGCCTAAGGTGTAAATTATCGATAGTCCATATCTCGGAAACTATAAGAGATAATGCAATTTGGCAACCGGCAATGTAATTAGCATGCCGAATATTACTTGGAATGTGAATTGGAACGAAATCGCCAATAGATAAGACCATTTTACAATTTGGGCCCAAGTTAGAAGCAGAGCCTAAGGTGTAAATTATCGATAGTCCATATCTCGGAAACTATAAGAGATAATGCAATTTGGCAACCGGCAATGTAATTAGCATGCCGAATATTACTTGGAATGTGAATTGGAACGAAATCGCCAATAGGTAAGACCATTTTACAATTTGGGCCCAAGTTAGAAGCAGAGCCTAAGGTGTAAATTATCGATAGTCCATATCTCGGAAACTATAAGAGATAATTCAATTTGGCAACCGGCAATATAATTAGCATGCCGAATATTACTTGGAATGTGAATTGGAACGAAATCGCCAATAGATAAGACCATTTTACAATTTGGGCCCAAGTTAGAAGCAGAGCCTAAGGTGTAAATTATCGATAGTCCATATCTCGGAAACTATAAGAGATAATGCAATTTGGCAACCGGCAATGTAATTAGCATGCCGAATATTACTTGGAATGTGAATTGGAACGAAATCGCCAATAGATAAGACCATTTTACAATTTGGGCCCAAGGTAGAAGCAGAGCCTAAGGTGTAAATTATCGATAGTCCATATCTCGGAAACTATAAGAGATAATGCAATTTGGCAACCGGCAATGTAATTAGCATGCCGAATATTAATTGGAATGTGAATTGGAACGAAATCGCCAATAGATAAGACCATTTTACAATTTGGGCCCAAGTTAGAAGCAGAGCCTAAGGTGTAAATTATCGATAGTCCATATCTCGGAAACTATAAGAGATAATGCAATTTGGCAACCGGCAATGTAATTAGCATGCCGAATATTACTTGGAATGTGAATTGGAACGAAATCGCCAATAGATAAGACCATTTTACAATTTGGGCCCAAGTTAGAAGCAGAGCCTAAGGTGTAAATTATCGATAGTCCATATCTCGGAAACTATAAGAGATAATGCAATTTGGCAACCGGCAATGTAATTAGCATGCCGAATATTAATTGGAATGTGAATTGGAACGAAATCGCCAATAGATAAGACCATTTTACAATTTGGGCCCAAGTTAGAAGCAGAGCCTAAGGTGTAAATTATCGATAGTCCATATCTCGGAAACTATAAGAGATAATGCAATTTGGCAACCGGCAATGTAATTAGCATGCCGAATATTACTTGGAATGTGAATTGGAACGAAATCGTCAATAGATAAGACCATTTTACAATTTGGGCCCAAGTTAGAAGCAGAGCCTAAGGTGTAAATTATCGATAGTCCATATCTCGGAAACTATAAGAGATAATGCAATTTGGCAACCGGCAATGTAATTAGCATGCCGAATATTACTTGGAATGTGAATTGGAACGAAATCGCCAATAGATAAGGCCATTTTACAATTTGGGCTAAAGTTAGAAGCAGAGCCTAAGGTGTAAATTATCGATAGTCCGTATCTCGGAAACTATAAGAGATAATGCAATTTGGCAACCGGCAATGTAATTAGCATGCCGAATATTACTTGGAATGTGAATTGGAACGAAATCGCCAATAGATAATACCATTTTACAATTTGGGCCCAAGTTAGAAGCAGAGCCTAAGGTGTAAATTATTGATAGTCCATATCTCGGAAACTATAAGAGATAATGCAATTTCGCAACCGGCAATGTAATTAGCATGCCGAATATCACTTGGAATGTGAATTGGGACAAAATCGCCAATAGATAAGACCATTTTACAATTTGGGCCCAAGTTAGAAGCAGAGCCTAAGGTGTAAATTATCGATAGTCCATATCTCGGAAACTATAAGAGATAATGCAATTTGGCAACCGGCAATGTAATTAGCATGCCGAATATTACTTGGAATGTGAATTGGAACGAAATCGCCAATAGATAAGACCATTTTACAATTTGGGCCCAAGTTAGAAGCAGAGCCTAAGGTGTAAATTATCGATAGTCCATATCTCGGAAACTATAAGAGATAATGCAATTTGGCAACCGGCAATGTAATTAGCATGCCGAATATTACTTGGAATGTGAATTGGAACGAAATCGCCAATAGGTAAGACCATTTTACAATTTGGGCCCAAGTTAGAAGCAGAGCCTAAGGTGTAAATTATCGATAGTCCATATCTCGGAAACTATAAGAGATAATTCAATTTGGCAACCGGCAATGTAATTAGCATGCCGAATATTACTTGGAATGTGAATTGGAACGAAATCGCCAATAGATAAGACCATTTTACAATTTGGGCCCAAGTTAGAAGCAGAGCCTAAGGTGTAAATTATCGATAGTCCATATCTCGGAAACTATAAGAGATAATGCAATTTGGCAACCGGCAATGTAATTAGCATGCCGAATATTACTTGGAATGTGAATTGGAACGAAATCGCCAATAGATAAGGCCATTTTACAATTTGGGCCCAAGTTAGAAGCAGAGCCTAAGGTGTAAATTATCGATAGTCCGTATCTCGGAAACTATAAGAGATAATGCAATTTGGCAACCGGCAATGTAATTAGCATGCCGAATATTACTTGGAATGTGAATTGGAACGAAATCGCCAATAGATAAGACCATTTTACAATTTGGGCCCAAGTTAGAAGCAGAGCCTAAGGTGTAAATTATTGATAGTCCATATCTCGGAAACTATAAGAGATAATGCAATTTCGCAACCGGCAATGTAATTAGCATGCCGAATATCACTTGGAATGTGAATTGGGACAAAATCGCCAATAGATAAGACCATTTTACAATTTGGGCCCAAGTTAGAAGCAGAGCCTAAGGTGTAAATTATCGATAGTCCATATCTCGGAAACTATAAGAGATAATGCAATTTGGCAACCGGCAATGTAATTAGCATGCCGAATATTACTTGGAATGTGAATTGGAACGAAATCGCCAATAGATAAGACCATTTTACAATTTGGGCCCAAGTTAGAAGCAGAGCCTAAGGTGTAAATTATCGATAGTCCATATCTCGGAAACTATAAGAGATAATGCAATTTGGCAACCGTCAATGTAATTAGCATGCCGAATATTACTTGGAATGTGAATTGGAACGAAATCGCCAATAGGTAAGACCATTTTACAATTTGGGCCCAAGTTAGAAGCAGAGCCTAAGGTGTAAATTATCGATAGTCCATATCTCGGAAACTATAAGAGATAATTCAATTTGGCAACCGGCAATGTAATTAGCATGCCGAATATTACTTGGAATGTGAATTGGAACGAAATCGCCAATAGATAAGACCATTTTACAATTTGGGCCCAAGTTAGAAGCAGAGCCTAAGGTGTAAATTATCGATAGTCCATATCTCGGAAACTATAAGAGATAATGCAATTTGGCAACCGGCAATGTAATTAGCATGCCGAATATTACTTGGAATGTGAATTGGAACGAAATCGCCAATAGATAAGACCATTTTACAATTTGGGCCCAAGTTAGAAGCAGAGCCTAAGGTGTAAATTATCGATAGTCCATATCTCGGAAACTATAAGAGATAATGCAATTTGGCAACCGGCAATGTAATTAGCATGCCGAATATTACTTGGAATGTGAATTGGAACGGAATCGCCAATAGATAAGACCATTTTACAATTTGGGCCCAAGTTAGAAGCAGAGCCTAAGGTGTAAATTATCGATAGTCCATATCTCGGAAACTATAAGAGATAATGCAATTTGGCAACCGGCAATGTAATTAGCATGCCGAATATTAATTGGAATGTGAATTGGAACGAAATCGCCAATAGATAAGACCATTTTACAATTTGGGCCCAAGTTAGAAGCAGAGCCTAAGGTGTAAATTATCGATAGTCCATATCTCGGAAACTATAAGAGATAATGCAATTTGGCAACCGGCAATGTAATTAGCATGCCGAATATTACTTGGAATGTGAATTGGAACGAAATCGCCAATAGGTAAGACCATTTTACAATTTGGGCCCAAGTTAGAAGCAGAGCCTAAGGTGTAAATTATCGATAGTCCATATCTCGGAAACTATAAGAGATAATTCAATTTGGCAACCGGCAATGTAATTAGCATGCCGAATATTACTTGGAATGTGAATTGGAACGAAATCGCCAATAGATAAGACCATTTTACAATTTGGGCCCAAGTTAGAAGCAGAGCCTAAGGTGTAAATTATTGATAGTCCATATCTCGGAAACTATAAGAGATAATGCAATTTGGCAACCGGCAATGTAATTAGCATGCCGAATATTACTTTTAATGTGAATTGGAACGAAATCGCCAATAGAGAAGACCATTTTACAATTTGGGCCCAAGTTAGAAGCAGAGCCTAAGGTGTAAATTATCGATAGTCCATATCTCGGAAACTATAAGAGATAATGCAATTTGGCAACCGGCAATGTAATTAGCATGCCGAATATTACTTGGAATGTGAATTGGAACGATATCGCCAATAGATAAGACCATTTTACAATTTGGGCCCAAGTTAGAAGCAGAGCCTAAGGTGTAAATTATCGATAGTCCATATCTCGGAAACTATAAGAGGTAATGCAATTTGGCAACCGGAAATGTAATTAGCATGCCGAATATTACTTGGAATGTGAATTGGAACGAAATCGCCAATAGAGAAGACCATTTTACAATTTGGGCCCAAGTTAGAAGCAGAGCCTAAGGTGTAAATTATCGAGAGTCCATATCTCGGAAACTATAAGAGATAATGCAATTTGGCAACCGGCAATGTAATTAGCATGCCGAATATTACTTGGAATGTGAATTGGAACGAAATCGCCAATAGATAAGACCATTTTACAATTTGGGCCCAAGTTAGAAGCAGAGCCTAAGGTGTAAATTATCGATAGTCCATATCTCGGAAACTATAAGAGATAATGCAATTTGGCAACCGGCAATGTAATTAGCATGCCGAATATTACTTGGAATGTGAATTGGAACGAAATCGCCAATAGATAAGAATATTTTACAATTTGGGCCCAAGTTAGAAGCAGAGCCTAAGGTGTAAATTATCGATAGTCCATATCTCGGAAACTATAAGAGATAATGCAATTTGGCAACCGGCAATGTAATTAGCATGCCGAATATTACTTGGAATGTGAATTGGAACGAAATCGCCAATAGATAAGACCATTTTACAATTTGGGCCCAAGTTAGAAGCTGAGCCTAAGGTGTAAATTATTGATAGTCCATATCTCGGAAACTATAAGAGATAATGCAATTTCGCAACCGGCAATGTAATTAGCATGCCGAATATTACTTGAAGTGTGAATTGGAACGAAATCGCCAATAGATAAGACCATTTTACAATTTGGGCCCAAGTTAGAAGCAGAGCCTAAGGTGTAAATTATCGATAGTCCATATCTCGGAAACTATAAGAGATAATGCAATTTGGCAACCGGCAATGTAATTAGCATGCCGAATATTACTTGGAATGTGAATTGGAACGAAATCGCCAATAGATAAGACCATTTTACAATTTGGGCCCAAGTTAGAAGCAGAGCCTAAGGTGTAAATTATCGATAGTCCATATCTCGGAAACTATAAGAGATAATGCAATTTGGCAACCGGCAATGTAATTAGCATGCCGAATATTACTTGGAATGTGAATTGGAACGAAATCGCCAATAGATAAGACCATTTTACAATTTGGGCCCAAGTTAGAAGCAGAGCCTAAGGTGTAAATTATCGATAGTCCATATCTCGGAAACTATAAGAGATAATGCAATTTGGCAACCGGCAATGTAATTAGCATGCCGAATATTACTTGGAATGTGAATTGGAACGAAATCGCCAATAGATAAGACCATTTTACAATTTGGGCCCAAGTTAGAAGCAGAGCCTAAGGTGTAAATTATCGATAGTCCATATCTCGGAAACTATAAGAGATAATGCAATTTGGCAACCGGCAATGTAATTAGCATGCCGAATATTACTTGGAATGTGAATTGGAACGAAATCGCCAATAGATAAGACCATTTTACAATTTGGGCCCAAGTTAGAAGCAGAGCCTAAGGTGTAAATTATTGATAGTCCATATCTCGGAAACTATAAGAGATAATGCAATTTCGCAACCGGCAATGTAATTAGCATGCCGAATATCACTAGGAATGTGAATTGGGACGAAATCGCCAATAGATAAGGCCATTTTACAATTTGGGCCCAAGTTAGAAGCAGAGCCTAAGGTGTAAATTATCGATAGTCCATATCTCGGAAACTATAAGAGATAATGCAATTTGGCAACCGGCAATGTAATTAGCATGCCGAATATTACTTGGAATGTGAATTGGAACGAAATCGCCAATAGACAAGACCATTTTACAATTTGGGCCCAAGTTAGAAGCAGAGCCTAAGGTGTAAATTATCGATAGTCCATATCTCGGAAACTATAAGAGATAATGCAATTTGGCAACCGGCAATGTAATTAGCATGCCGAATATTACTTGGAATGTGAGTTGGAACGAAATCGCCAATACATAAGACCATTTTACAATTTGGGCCCAAGTTAGAAGCAGAGCCTAAGATGTAAATTATCGATAGTCCATATCTCGGAAACTATAAGAGATAATGCAATTTGGCAACCGGCAATGTAATTAGCATGCCGAATATTACTTGGAATGTGAATTGGAACGAAATCGCCAATAGATAAGACCATTTTACAATTTGGGCCCAAGTTAGAAGCAGAGCCGAAGGTGTAAATTATCGATAGTCCATATCTCGGAAACTATAAGAGATAATGCAATTTGGCAACCGGCAATGTAATTAGCATGCCGAATATTACTTGGAATGTGAATTGGAACGTAATCGCCAATAGATAAGACCATTTTACAATTTGGGCCCAAGTTAGAAGCAGAGCCTAAGGTGTAAATTATCGATAGTCCATATCTCGGAAACTATAAGAGATAATTCAATTTGGCAACCGGCAATGTAATTAGCATGCCGGATATTACTTGGAATGTGAATTGGAACGAAATCGCCAATAGATAAGACCATTTTACAATTTGGGCCCAAGTTAGAAGCAGAGCCTAAGGTGTAAATTATCGATAGTCCATATCTCGGAAACTATAAGAGATAATGCAATTTGGCAACCGGCAATGTAATTAGCATGCCGAATATTACTTGGAATGTGAATTGGAACGTAATCGCCAATAGATAAGACGATTTTACCATTTGGGCCCAAGTTAGAAGCAGAGCCTAAGATGTAAATTATCGATAGTCCATATCTCGGAAACTATAAGAGATAATGCAATTTGGCAACCGGCAATGTAATTAGCATGCCGAATATTACTTGGAATGTGAATTGGAACGAAATCGCCAATAGATAAGACCATTTTACAATTTGGGCCCAAGTTAGAAGCAGAGCCTAAGGTGTAAATTATCGATAGTCCATATCTCGGAAACTATAAGAGATAATGCAATTTGGCAACCGGCAATGTAATTAGCATGCCGAATATTACTTGGAATGTGAATTGGAACGAAATCGCCAATAGATAAGACCATTTTACAATTTGGGCCCAAGTTAGAAGCAGAGCCTAAGGTGTAAATAATCGATAGTCCATATCTCGGAAACTATAAGAGATAATGCAATTTGGCAACCGGCAATGTAATTAGCATGCCGAATATTACTTGGAATGTGAATTGGAACGAAATCGCCAATAGGTAAGACCATTTTACAATTTGGGCCCAAGTTAGAAGCAGAGCCTAAGGTGTAAATTATCGATAGTCCATATCTCGGAAACTATAAGAGATAATTCAATTTGGCAACCGGCAATATAATTAGCATGCCGAATATTACTTGGAATGTGAATTGGAACGAAATCGCCAATAGATAAGACCATTTTACAATTTGGGCCCAAGTTAGAAGCAGAGCCTAAGGTGTAAATTATCGATAGTCCATATCTCGGAAACTATAAGAGATAATGCAATTTGGCAACCGGCAATGTAATTAGCATGCCGAATATTACTTGGAATGTGAATTGGAATGAAATCGCCAATAGGTAAGACCATTTTACAATTTGGGCCCAAGTTAGAAGCAGAGCCTAAGGTGTAAATTATCGATAGTCCATATCTCGGAAACTATAAGAGATAATTCAATTTGGCAACCGGCAATATAATTAGCATGCCGAATATTACTTGGAATGTGAATTGGAACGAAATCGCCAATAGATAAGACCATTTTACAATTTGGGCCCAAGTTAGAAGCAGAGCCTAAGGTGTAAATTATCGATAGTCCATATCTCGGAAACTATAAGAGATAATGCAATTTGGCAACCGGCAATGTAATTAGCATGCCGAATATTACTTGGAATGTGAATTGGAACGAAATCGCCAATAGATAAGACCATTTTACAATTTGGGCCCAAGTTAGAAGCAGAGCCTAAGGTGTAAATTATCGATAGTCCATATCTCGGAAACTATAAGAGATAATGCAATTTGGCAACCGGCAATGTAATTAGCATGCCGAATATTACTTGGAATGTGAATAGGAACGGAATCGCCAATAGATAAGACCATTTTACAATTTGGGCCCAAGTTAGAAGCAGAGCCTAAGGTGTAAATTATCGATAGTCCATATCTCGGAAACTATAAGAGATAATGCAATTTGGCAACCGGCAATGTAATTAGCATGCCGAATATTAATTGGAATGTGAATTGGAACGAAATCGCCAATAGATAAGACCATTTTACAATTTGGGCCCAAGTTAGAAGCAGAGCCTAAGGTGTAAATTATCTATAGTCCATATCTCGGAAACTATAAGAGATAATGCAATTTGGCAACCGGCAATGTAATTAGCATGCCGAATATTACTTGGAATGTGAATTGGAACGATATCGCCAATAGATAAGACCATTTTACAATTTGGGCCCAAGTTAGAAGCAGAGCCTAAGGTGTAAATTATCGATAGTCCATATCTCGGAAACTATAAGAGGTAATGCAATTTGGCAACCGGAAATGTAATTAGCATGCCGAATATTACTTGGAATGTGAATTGGAACGAAATCGCCAATAGAGAAGACCATTTTACAATTTGGGCCCAAGTTAGAAGCAGAGCCTAAGGTGTAAATTATCGAGAGTCCATATCTCGGAAACTATAAGAGATAATGCAATTTGGCAACCGGCAATGTAATTAGCATGCCGAATATTACTTGGAATGTGAATTGGAACGAAACCGCCAATAGATAAGACCATTTTACAATTTGGGCCCAAGTTAGAAGCAGAGCCTAAGGTGTAAATTATCGATAGTCCATATCTCGGAAACTATAAGAGATAATGCAATTTGGCAACCGGCAATGTAATTAGCATGCCGAATATTACTTGGAATGTGAATTGGAACGAAATCGCCAATAGATAAGACCATTTTACAATTTGGGCCCAAGTTAGAAGCAGAGCCTAAGGTGTAAATTATCGATAGTCCATATCTCGGAAACTATAAGAGATAATGCAATTTGGCAACCGGCAATGTAATTAGCATGCCGAATATTACTTGGAATGTGAATTGGAACGAAATCGCCAATAGATAAGACCATTTTACAATTTGGGCCCAAGTTAGAAGCAGAGCCTAAGGTGTAAATTATCGATAGTCCATATCTCGGAAACTATAAGAGATAATGCAATTTGGCAACCGGCAATGTAATTAGCATGCCGAATATTACTTGGAATGTGAATTGGAACGAAATCGCCAATAGATAAGACCATTTTACAATTTGGGCCCAAGTTAGAAGCAGAGCCTAAGGTGTAAATTATTGATAGTCCATATCTCGGAAACTATAAGAGATAATGCAATTTCGCAACCGGCAATGTAATTAGCATGCCGAATATCACTTGGAATGTGAATTGGGACGAAATCGCCAATAGAAAAGACCATTTTACAATTTGGGCCCAAGTTAGAAGCAGAGCCTAAGGTGTAAATTATCGATAGTCCATATCTCGGAAACTATAAGAGATAATGCAATTTGGCAACCGGCAATGTAATTAGCATGCCGAATATTACTTGGAATGTGAATTGGAACGAAATCGCCAATAGACAAGACCATTTTACAATTTGGGCCCAAGTTAGAAGCAGAGCCTAAGGTGTAAATTATCGATAGTCCATATCTCGGAAACTATAAGAGATAATGCAATTTGGCAACCGGCAATGTAATTAGCATGCCGAATATTACTTGGAATGTGAATTGGAACGAAATCGCCAATAGATAAGGCCATTTTACAATTTGGGCCCAAGTTAGAAGCAGAGCCTAAGGTGTAAATTATCGATAGTCCATATCTCGGAAACTATAAGAGATAATGCAATTTGGCAACCGGCAATGTAATTAGCATGCCGAATATTACTTGGAATGTGAATTGGAACGAAATCGCCAATAGACAAGACCATTTTACAATTTGGGCCCAAGTTAGAAGCAGAGCCTAAGGTGTAAATTATCGATAGTCCATATCTCGGAAACTATAAGAGATAATGCAATTTGGCAACCGGCAATGTAATTAGCATGCCGAATATTACTTGGAATGTGAGTTGGAACGAAATCGCCAATACATAAGACCATTTTACAATTTGGGCCCAAGTTAGAAGCAGAGCCTAAGATGTAAATTATCGATAGTCCATATCTCGGAAACTATAAGAGATAATGCAATTTGGCAACCGGCAATGTAATTAGCATGCCGAATATTACTTGGAATGTGAATTGGAACGAAATCGCCAATAGATAAGACCATTTTACAATTTGGGCCCAAGTTAGAAGCAGAGCCGAAGGTGTAAATTATCGATAGTCCATATCTCGGAAACTATAAGAGATAATTCAATTTGGCAACCGGCAATGTAATTAGCATGCCGGATATTACTTGGAATGTGAATTGGAACGAAATCGCCAATAGATAAGACCATTTTACAATTTGGGCCCAAGTTAGAAGCAGAGCCTAAGGTGTAAATTATCGATAGTCCATATCTCGGAAACTATAAGAGATAATGCAATTTGGCAACCGGCAATGTAATTAGCATGCCGAATATTACTTGGAATGTGAATTGGAACGTAATCGCCAATAGATAAGACGATTTTACCATTTGGGCCCAAGTTAGAAGCAGAGCCTAAGATGTAAATTATCGATAGTCCATATCTCGGAAACTATAAGAGATAATGCAATTTGGCAACCGGCAATGTAATTAGCATGCCGAATATTACTTGGAATGTGAATTGGAACGAAATCGCCAATAGATAAGACCATTTTACAATTTGGGCCCAAGTTAGAAGCAGAGCCTAAGGTGTAAATTATCGATAGTCCATATCTCGGAAACTATAAGAGATAATGCAATTTGGCAACCGGCAATGTAATTAGCATGCCGAATATTACTTGGAATGTGAATTGGAACGAAATCGCCAATAGATAAGACCATTTTACAATTTGGGCCCAAGTTAGAAGCAGAGCCTAAGGTGTAAATAATCGATAGTCCATATCTCGGAAACTATAAGAGATAATGCAATTTGGCAACCGGCAATGTAATTAGCATGCCGAATATTACTTGGAATGTGAATTGGAACGAAATCGCCAATAGGTAAGACCATTTTACAATTTGGGCCCAAGTTAGAAGCAGAGCCTAAGGTGTAAATTATCGATAGTCCATATCTCGGAAACTATAAGAGATAATTCAATTTGGCAACCGGCAATATAATTAGCATGCCGAATATTACTTGGAATGTGAATTGGAACGAAATCGCCAATAGATAAGACCATTTTACAATTTGGGCCCAAGTTAGAAGCAGAGCCTAAGGTGTAAATTATCGATAGTCCATATCTCGGAAACTATAAGAGATAATGCAATTTGGCAACCGGCAATGTAATTAGCATGCCGAATATTACTTGGAATGTGAATTGGAATGAAATCGCCAATAGGTAAGACCATTTTACAATTTGGGCCCAAGTTAGAAGCAGAGCCTAAGGTGTAAATTATCGATAGTCCATATCTCGGAAACTATAAGAGATAATTCAATTTGGCAACCGGCAATATAATTAGCATGCCGAATATTACTTGGAATGTGAATTGGAACGAAATCGCCAATAGATAAGACCATTTTACAATTTGGGCCCAAGTTAGAAGCAGAGCCTAAGGTGTAAATTATCGATAGTCCATATCTCGGAAACTATAAGAGATAATGCAATTTGGCAACCGGCAATGTAATTAGCATGCCGAATATTACTTGGAATGTGAATTGGAACGAAATCGCCAATAGATAAGACCATTTTACAATTTGGGCCCAAGTTAGAAGCAGAGCCTAAGGTGTAAATTATCGATAGTCCATATCTCGGAAACTATAAGAGATAATGCAATTTGGCAACCGGCAATGTAATTAGCATGCCGAATATTACTTGGAATGTGAATTGGAACGGAATCGCCAATAGATAAGACCATTTTACAATTTGGGCCCAAGTTAGAAGCAGAGCCTAAGGTGTAAATTATCGATAGTCCATATCTCGGAAACTATAAGAGATAATGCAATTTGGCAACCGGCAATGTAATTAGCATGCCGAATATTAATTGGAATGTGAATTGGAACGAAATCGCCAATAGATAAGACCATTTTACAATTTGGGCCCAAGTTAGAAGCAGAGCCTAAGGTGTAAATTATCTATAGTCCATATCTCGGAAACTATAAGAGATAATGCAATTTGGCAACCGGCAATGTAATTAGCATGCCGAATATTACTTGGAATGTGAATTGGAACGATATCGCCAATAGATAAGACCATTTTACAATTTGGGCCCAAGTTAGAAGCAGAGCCTAAGGTGTAAATTATCGATAGTCCATATCTCGGAAACTATAAGAGGTAATGCAATTTGGCAACCGGAAATGTAATTAGCATGCCGAATATTACTTGGAATGTGAATTGGAACGAAATCGCCAATAGAGAAGACCATTTTACAATTTGGGCCCAAGTTAGAAGCAGAGCCTAAGGTGTAAATTATCGAGAGTCCATATCTCGGAAACTATAAGAGATAATGCAATTTGGCAACCGGCAATGTAATTAGCATGCCGAATATTACTTGGAATGTGAATTGGAACGAAATCGCCAATAGATAAGACCATTTTACAATTTGGGCCCAAGTTAGAAGCAGAGCCTAAGGTGTAAATTATCGATAGTCCATATCTCGGAAACTATAAGAGATAATGCAATTTGGCAACCGGCAATGTAATTAGCATGCCGAATATTACTTGGAATGTGAATTGGAACGAAATCGCCAATAGATAAGACCATTTTACAATTTGGGCCCAAGTTAGAAGCAGAGCCTAAGGTGTAAATTATCGATAGTCCATATCTCGGAAACTATAAGAGATAATGCAATTTGGCAACCGGCAATGTAATTAGCATGCCGAATATTACTTGGAATGTGAATTGGAACGAAATCGCCAATAGATAAGACCATTTTACAATTTGGGCCCAAGTTAGAAGCAGAGCCTAAGGTGTAAATTATCGATAGTCCATATCTCGGAAACTATAAGAGATAATGCAATTTGGCAACCGGCAATGTAATTAGCATGCCGAATATTACTTGGAATGTGAATTGGAACGAAATCGCCAATAGATAAGACCATTTTACAATTTGGGCCCAAGTTAGAAGCAGAGCCTAAGGTGTAAATTATTGATAGTCCATATCTCGGAAACTATAAGAGATAATGCAATTTCGCAACCGGCAATGTAATTAGCATGCCGAATATCACTTGGAATGTGAATTGGGACGAAATCGCCAATAGAAAAGACCATTTTACAATTTGGGCCCAAGTTAGAAGCAGAGCCTAAGGTGTAAATTATCGATAGTCCATATCTCGGAAACTATAAGAGATAATGCAATTTGGCAACCGGCAATGTAATTAGCATGCCGAATATTACTTGGAATGTGAATTGGAACGAAATCGCCAATAGACAAGACCATTTTACAATTTGGGCCCAAGTTAGAAGCAGAGCCTAAGGTGTAAATTATCGATAGTCCATATCTCGGAAACTATAAGAGATAATGCAATTTGGCAACCGGCAATGTAATTAGCATGCCGAATATTACTTGGAATGTGAATTGGAACGAAATCGCCAATAGATAAGACCATTTTACAATTTGGGCCCAAGTTAGAAGCAGAGCCTAAGATGTAAATTATCGATAGTCCATATCTCGGAAACTATAAGAGATAATGCAATTTGGCAACCGGCAATGTAATTAGCATGCCGAATATTACTTGGAATGTGAATTGGAACGAAATCGCCAATAGATAAGACCATTTTACAATTTGGGCCCAAGTTAGAAGCAGAGCCTAAGGTGTAAATTATCGATAGTCCATATCTCGGAAACTATAAGAGATAATGCAATTTGGCAACCGGCAATGTAATTAGCATGCCAAATATTACTTGGAATGTGAATTGGAACGTAATCGCCAATAGATAAGACCATTTTACAATTTGGGCCCAAGTTAGAAGCAGAGCCTAAGGTGTAAATTATCGATAGTCCATATCTCGGAAACTATAAGAGATAATTCAATTTGGCAACCGGCAATGTAATTAGCATGCCGGATATTACTTGGAATGTGAATTGGAACGAAATCGCCAATAGATAAGACCATTTTACAATTTGGGCCCAAGTTAGAAGCAGAGCCTAAGGTGTAAATTATCGATAGTCCATATCTCGGAAACTATAAGAGATAATGCAATTTGTCAACCGGCAATGTAATTAGCATGCCGAATATTACTTGGAATGTGAATTGGAACGAAATCGCCAATAGATAAGACGATTTTACAATTTGGGCCCAAGTTAGAAGCAGAGCCTAAGATGTAAATTATCGATAGTCCATATCTCGGAAACTATAAGAGATAATGCAATTTGGCAACCGGCAATGTAATTAGCATGCCGAATATTACTTGGAATGTGAATTGGAACGAAATCGCCAATAGATAAGACCATTTTACAATTTGGGCCCAAGTTAGAAGCAGAGCCTAAGGTGTAAATTATCGATAGTCCATATCTCGGAAACTATAAGAGATAATGCAATTTGGTAACCGGCAATGTAATTAGCATGCCGAATATTACTTGGAATGTGAATTGGAACGAAATCGCCAATAGATAAGACCATTTTACAATTTGGGCCCAAGTTAGAAGCAGAGCCTAAGGTGTAAATTATCGATAGTCCATATCTCGGAAACTATAAGAGATAATGCAATTTGGCAACCGGCAATGTAATTAGCATGCCGAATATTACTTGGAATGTGAATTGGAACGAAATCGCCAATAGGTAAGACCATTTTACAATTTGGGCCCAAGTTAGAAGCAGAGCCTAAGGTGTAAATTATCGATAGTCCATATCTCGGAAACTATAAGAGATAATTCAATTTGGCAACCGGCAATATAATTAGCATGCCGAATATTACTTGGAATGTGAATTGGAACGAAATCGCCAATAGATAAGACCATTTTACAATTTGGGCCCAAGTTAGAAGCAGAGCCTAAGGTGTAAATTATCGATAGTCCATATCTCGGAAACTATAAGAGATAATGCAATTTGGCAACCGGCAATGTAATTAGCATGCCGAATATTACTTGGAATGTGAATTGGAACGAAATCGCCAATAGATAAGACCATTTTACAATTTGGGCCCAAGTTAGAAGCAGAGCCTAAGGTGTAAATTATCGATAGTCCATATCTCGGAAACTATAAGAGATAATGCAATTTGGCAACCGGCAATGTAATTAGCATGCCGAATATTACTTGGAATGTGAATTGGAACGGAATCGCCAATAGATAAGACCATTTTACAATTTGGGCCCAAGTTAGAAGCAGAGCCTAAGGTGTAAATTATCGATAGTCCATATCTCGGAAACTATAAGAGATAATGCAATTTGGCAACCGGCAATGTAATTAGCATGCCGAATATTAATTGGAATGTGAATTGGAACGAAATCGCCGATAGATAAGACCATTTTACAATTTGGGCCCAAGTTAGAAGCAGAGCCTAAGGTGTAAATTATCGATAGTCCATATCTCGGAAACTATAAGAGATAATGCAATTTGGCAACCGGCAATGTAATTAGCATGCCGAATATTACTTGGAATGTAAATTGGAACGAAATCGTCAATAGATAAGACCATTTTACAATTTGGGCCCAAGTTAGAAGCAGAGCCTAAGGTGTAAATTATCGATAGTCCATATCTCGGAAACTATAAGAGATAATGCAATTTGGCAACCGGCAATGTAATTAGCATGCCGAATATTACTTGGAATGTGAATTGGAACGAAATCGCCAATAGATAAGGCCATTTTACAATTTGGGCCCAAGTTAGAAGCAGAGCCTAAGGTGTAAATTATCGATAGTCCGTATCTCGGAAACTATAAGAGATAATGCAATTTGGCAACCGGCAATGTAATTAGCATGCCGAATATTACTTGGAATGTGAATTGGAACGAAATCGCCAATAGATAAGACCATTTTACAATTTGGGCCCAAGTTAGAAGCAGAGCCTAAGGTGTAAATTATTGATAGTCCATATCTCGGAAACTATAAGAGATAATGCAATTTCGCAACCGGCAATGTAATTAGCATGCCGAATATCACTTGGAATGTGAATTGGGACGAAATCGCCAATAGATAAGACCATTTTACAATTTGGGCCCAAGTTAGAAGCAGAGCCTAAGGTGTAAATTATCGATAGTCCATATCTCGGAAACTATAAGAGATAATGCAATTTGGCAACCGGCAATGTAATTAGCATGCCGAATATTACTTGGAATGTGAATTGGAACGAAATCGCCAATAGATAAGACCATTTTACAATTTGGGCCCAAGTTAGAAGCAGAGCCTAAGGTGTAAATTATCGATAGTCCATATCTCGGAAACTATAAGAGATAATGCAATTTGGCAACCGGCAATGTAATTAGCATGCCGAATATTACTTGGAATGTGAATTGGAACGAAATCGCCAATAGGTAAGACCATTTTACAATTTGGGCCCAAGTTAGAAGCAGAGCCTAAGGTGTAAATTATCGATAGTCCATATCTCGGAAACTATAAGAGATAATTCAATTTGGCAACCGGCAATGTAATTAGCATGCCGAATATTACTTGGAATGTGAATTGGAACGAAATCGCCAATAGATAAGACCATTTTACAATTTGGGCCCAAGTTAGAAGCAGAGCCTAAGGTGTAAATTATCGATAGTCCATATCTCGGAAACTATAAGAGATAATGCAATTTGGCAACCGGCAATGTAATTAGCATGCCGAATATTACTTGGAATGTGAATTGGAACGAAATCGCCAATAGATAAGACCATTTTACAATTTGGGCCCAAGTTAGAAGCAGAGCCTAAGGTGTAAATTATCGATAGTCCATATCTCGGAAACTATAAGAGATAATGCAATTTGGCAACCGGCAATGTAATTAGCATGCCGAATATTACTTGGAATGTGAATTGGAACGGAATCGCCAATAGATAAGACCATTTTACAATTTGGGCCCAAGTTAGAAGCAGAGCCTAAGGTGTAAATTATCGATAGTCCATATCTCGGAAACTATAAGAGATAATGCAATTTGGCAACCGGCAATGTAATTAGCATGCCGAATATTAATTGGAATGTGAATTGGAACGAAATCGCCAATAGATAAGACCATTTTACAATTTGGGCCCAAGTTAGAAGCAGAGCCTAAGGTGTAAATTATCGATAGTCCATATCTCGGAAACTATAAGAGATAATGCAATTTGGCAACCGGCAATGTAATTAGCATGCCGAATATTACTTGGAATGTGAATTGGAACGAAATCGCCAATAGATAAGACCATTTTACAATTTGGGCCCAAGTTAGAAGCAGAGCCTAAGGTGTAAATTATTGATAGTCCATATCTCGGAAACTATAAGAGATAATGCAATTTCGCAACCGGCAATGTAATTAGCATGCCGAATATTACTTGGAGTGTGAATTGGAACGAAATCGCCAATAGATAAGACCATTTTACAATTTGGGCCCAAGTTAGAAGCAGAGCCTAAGGTGTAAATTATCGATAGTCCATATCTCGGAAACTATAAGAGATAATGCAATTTGGCAACCGGCAATGTAATTAGCATGCCGAATATTACTTGGAATGTGAATTGGAACGAAATCGCCAATAGATAAGACCATTTTACAATTTTTGCCGAAGTTAGAAGCAGAGCCTAAGGTGTAAATTATCGATAGTCCATATCTCGGAAAATATAAGAGATAATGCAATTTGGCAACCGGCAATGTAATTAGCATGCCGAATATTACTTGGAATGTGAATTGGAACGAAATCGCCAATAGATAAGACCATTTTACAATTTGGGCCCAAGTTAGAAGCAGAGCCTAAGGTGTAAATTATCGATAGTCCATATCTCGGAAACTATAAGAGATAATGCAATTTGGCAACCGGCAAAGTAATTAGCATGCCGAATATTACTTGGAATGTGAATTGGAACGAAATCGCCAATAGATAAGACCATTTTACAATTTGGGCCCAAGTTAGAAGCAGAGCCTAAGGTGTAAATTATCGATAGTCCATATCTCGGAAACTATAAGAGATAATGCAATTTGGCAACCGGCAATGTAATTAGCATGCCGAATATTACTTGGAATGTGAATTGGAACGAAATCGCCAATAGATAAGACCATTTTACAATTTGGGCCCAAGTTAGAAGCAGAGCCTAAGGTGTAAATTATGGATAGTCCATATCTCGGAAACTATAAGAGATAATGCAATTTCGCAACCGGCAATGTAATTAGCATGCCGAATATCACTTGGAATGTGAATTGGGACGAAATCGCCAATAGATAAGACCATTTTACAATTTGGGCCCAAGTTAGAAGCAGAGCCTAAGGTGTAAATTATCGATAGTCCATATCTCGGAAAGTATAAGAGATAATGCAATTTGGCAACCGGCAATGTAATTAGCATGCCGAATATTACTTGGAATGTGAATTGGAACGAAATCGCCAATAGATAAGTCCATTTTACAATTTGGGCCCAAGTTAGAAGCAGAGCCTAAGATGTAAATTATCGATAGTCCATATCTCGGAAACTATAAGAGATAATGCAATTTGGCAACCGGCAATGTAATTAGCATGCCGAATATTACTTGGAATGTGAATTGGAACGAAATCGCCAATAGATAAGACCATTTTACAATTTGGGCCCAAGTTAGAAGCAGAGCCTAAGGTGTAAATTATCGATAGTCCATATCTCGGAAACTATAAGAGATAATTCAATTTGGCAACCGGCAATGTAATTAGCATGCCGGATATTACTTGGAATGTGAATTGGAACGAAATCGCCAATAGATAAGACCATTTTACAATTTGGGCCCAAGTTAGAAGCAGAGCCTAAGGTGTAAATTATCGATAGTCCATATCTCGGAAACTATAAGAGATAATGCAATTTGGCAACCGGCAATGTAATTAGCATGCCGAATATTACTTGGAATGTGAATTGTAACGAAATCGCCAATAGATAAGACGATTTTACAATTTGGGCCCAAGTTAGAAGCAGAGCCTAAGATGTAAGTTATCGATAGTCCATATCTCGGAAACTATAAGAGATAATGCAATTTGGCAACCGGCAATGTAATTAGCATGCCGAATATTACTTGGAATGTGAATTGGAACGAAATCGCCAATAGATAAGACCATTTTACAATTTGGGCTCAAGTTAGAAGCAGAGCCTAAGGTGTAAATTATCGATAGTCCATATCTCGGAAACTATAAGAGATAATGCAATTTGGCAACCGGCAATGTAATTAGCATGCCGAATATTACTTGGAATGTGAATTGGAACGAAATCGTCAATAGATAAGACCATTTTACAATTTGGGCCCAAGTTAGAAGCAGAGCCTAAGGTGTAAATTATCGATAGTCCATATCTCGGAAACTATAAGAGATAATGCAATTTGGCAACCGGCAATGTAATTAGCATGCCGAATATTACTTGGAATGTGAATTGGAACGAAATCGCCAATAGATAAGGCCATTTTACAATTTGGGCCCAAGTTAGAAGCAGAGCCTAAGGTGTAAATTATCGATAGTCCATATCTCGGAAACTATAAGAGATAATGCAATTTGGCAACCGGCAATGTAATTAGCATGCCAAATATTACTTGGAATGTGAATTGAAACGAAATCGCCAATAGATAAGACCATTTTACAATTTGGGCCCAAGTTAGAAGCAGAGCCTAAGGTGTAAATTATTGATAGTCCATATCTCGGAAACTATAAGAGATAATGCAATTTCGCAACCGGCAATGTAATTAGCATGCCGAATATCACTTGGAATGTGAATTGGGACGAAATCGCCAATAGATAAGACCATTTTACAATTTGGGCCCAAGTTAGAAGCAGAGCCTAAGGTGTAAATTATCGATAGTCCATATCTCGGAAACTATAAGAGATAATGCAATTTGGCAACCGGCAATGTAATTAGCATGCCGAATATTACTTGGAATGTGAATTGGAACGAAATCGCCAATAGATAAGACCATTTTACAATTTGGGCCCAAGTTAGAAGCAGAGCCTAAGGTGTAAATTATCGATAGTCCATATCTCGGAAACTATAAGAGATAATGCAATTTGGCAACCGGCAATGTAATTAGCATGCCGAATATTACTTGGAATGTGAATTGGAACGAAATCGCCAATAGGTAAGACCATTTTACAATTTGGGCCCAAGTTAGAAGCAGAGCCTAAGGTGTAAATTATCGATAGTCCATATCTCGGAAACTATAAGAGATAATTCAATTTGGCAACCGGCAATATAATTAGCATGCCGAATATTACTTGGAATGTGAATTGGAACGAAATCGCCAATAGATAAGACCATTTTACAATTTGGGCCCAAGTTAGAAGCAGAGCCTAAGGTGTAAATTATCGATAGTCCATATCTCGGAAACTATAAGAGATAATGCAATTTGGCAACCGGCAATGTAATTAGCATGCCGAATATTACTTGGAATGTGAATTGGAACGAAATCGCCAATAGATAAGACCATTTTACAATTTGGGCCCAAGTTAGAAGCAGAGCCTAAGGTGTAAATTATCGATAGTCCATATCTCGGAAACTATAAGAGATAATGCAATTTGGCAACCGGCAATGTAATTAGCATGCCGAATATTACTTGGAATGTGAATTGGAACGGAATCGCCAATAGATAAGACCATTTTACAATTTGGGCCCAAGTTAGAAGCAGAGCCTAAGGTGTAAATTATCGATAGTCCATATCTCGGAAACTATAAGAGATAATGCAATTTGGCAACCGGCAATGTAATTAGCATGCCGAATATTAATTGGAATGTGAATTGGAACGAAATCGCCAATAGATAAGACCATTTTACAATTTGGGCCCAAGTTAGAAGCAGAGCCTAAGGTGTAAATTATCGATAGTCCATATCTCGGAAACTATAAGAGATAATGCAATTTGGCAACCGGCAATGTAATTAGCATGCCGAATATTACTTGGAATGTGAATTGGAACGAAATCGTCAGGTTCGTCCATAGATCGATGGAAGAACCTATTTTACAATTTGGGCCCAAGTTAGAAGCAGAGCCTAAGGTGTAAATTATCGATAGTCCATATCTCGGAAACTATAAGAGATAATGCAATTTGGCAACCGGCAATGTAATTAGCATGCCGAATATTACTTGGAATGTGAATTGGAACGAAATCGCCAATAGATAAGGCCATTTTACAATTTGGGCCCAAGTTAGAAGCAGAGCCTAAGGTGTAAATTATCGATAGTCCGTATCTCGGAAACTATAAGAGATAATGCAATTTGGCAACCGGCAATGTAATTAGCATGCCGAATATTACTTGGAATGTGAATTGGAACGAAATCGCCAATAGATAAGACCATTTTACAATTTGGGCCCAAGTTAGAAGCAGAGCCTAAGGTGTAAATTATTGATAGTCCATATCTCGGAAACTATAAGAGATAATGCAATTTCGCAACCGGCAATGTAATTAGCATGCCGAATATCACTTGGAATGTGAATTGGGACGAAATCGCCAATAGATAAGACCATTTTACAATTTGGGCCCAAGTTAGAAGCAGAGCCTAAGGTGTAAATTATCGATAGTCCATATCTCGGAAACTATAAGAGATAATGCAATTTGGCAACCGGCAATGTAATTAGCATGCCGAATATTACTTGGAATGTGAATTGGAACGAAATCGCCAATAGATAAGACCATTTTACAATTTGGGCCCAAGTTAGAAGCAGAGCCTAAGGTGTAAATTATCGATAGTCCATATCTCGGAAACTATAAGAGATAATGCAATTTGGCAACCGGCAATGTAATTAGCATGCCGAATATTACTTGGAATGTGAATTGGAACGAAATCGCCAATAGGTAAGACCATTTTACAATTTGGGCCCAAGTTAGAAGCAGAGCCTAAGGTGTAAATTATCGATAGTCCATATCTCGGAAACTATAAGAGATAATTCAATTTGGCAACCGGCAATGTAATTAGCATGCCGAATATTACTTGGAATGTGAATTGGAACGAAATCGCCAATAGATAAGACCATTTTACAATTTGGGCCCAAGTTAGAAGCAGAGCCTAAGGTGTAAATTATCGATAGTCCATATCTCGGAAACTATAAGAGATAATGCAATTTGGCAACCGGCAATGTAATTAGCATGCCGAATATTACTTGGAATGTGAATTGGAACGAAATCGCCAATAGATAAGACCATTTTACAATTTGGGCCCAAGTTAGAAGCAGAGCCTAAGGTGTAAATTATCGATAGTCCATATCTCGGAAACTATAAGAGATAATGCAATTTGGCAACCGGCAATGTAATTAGCATGCCGAATATTACTTGGAATGTGAATTGGAACGGAATCGCCAATAGATAAGACCATTTTACAATTTGGGCCCAAGTTAGAAGCAGAGCCTAAGGTGTAAATTATCGATAGTCCATATCTCGGAAACTATAAGAGATAATGCAATTTGGCAACCGGCAATGTAATTAGCATGCCGAATATTAATTGGAATGTGAATTGGAACGAAATTGCCAATAGATAAGACCATTTTACAATTTGGGCCCAAGTTAGAAGCAGAGCCTAAGGTGTAAATTATCGATAGTCCATATCTCGGAAACTATAAGAGATAATGCAATTTGGCAACCGGCAATGTAATTAGCATGCCGAATATTACTTGGAATGTGAATTGGAACGAAATCGCCAATAGGTAAGACCATTTTACAATTTGGGCCCAAGTTAGAAGCAGAGCCTAAGGTGTAAATTATCGATAGTCCATATCTCGGAAACTATAAGAGATAATTCAATTTGGCAACCGGCAATGTAATTAGCATGCCGAATATTACTTGGAATGTGAATTGGAACGAAATCGCCAATAGATAAGACCATTTTACAATTTGGGCCCAAGTTAGAAGCAGAGCCTAAGGTGTAAATTATTGATAGTCCATATCTCGGAAACTATAAGAGATAATGCAATTTGGCAACCGGCAATGTAATTAGCATGCCGAATATTACTTTTAATGTGAATTGGAACGAAATCGCCAATAGAGAAGACCATTTTACAATTTGGGCCCAAGTTAGAAGCAGAGCCTAAGGTGTAAATTATCGATAGTCCATATCTCGGAAACTATAAGAGATAATGCAATTTGGCAACCGGCAATGTAATTAGCATGCCGAATATTACTTGGAATGTGAATTGGAACGATATCGCCAATAGATAAGACCATTTTACAATTTGGGCCCAAGTTAGAAGCAGAGCCTAAGGTGTAAATTATCGATAGTCCATATCTCGGAAACTATAAGAGGTAATGCAATTTGGCAACCGGAAATGTAATTAGCATGCCGAATATTACTTGGAATGTGAATTGGAACGAAATCGCCAATAGAGAAGACCATTTTACAATTTGGGCCCAAGTTAGAAGCAGAGCCTAAGGTGTAAATTATCGATAGTCCATATCTCGGAAACTATAAGAGATAATGCAATTTGGCAACCGGCAATGTAATTAGCATGCCGAATATTACTTGGAATGTGAATTGGAACGAAATCGCCAATAGATAAGACCATTTTACAATTTGGGCCCAAGTTAGAAGCAGAGCCTAAGGTGTAAATTATCGATAGTCCATATCTCGGAAACTATAAGAGATAATGCAATTTGGCAACCGGCAATGTAATTAGCATGCCGAATATTACTTGGAATGTGAATTGGAACGAAATCGCCAATAGATAAGAATATTTTACAATTTGGGCCCAAGTTAGAAGCAGAGCCTAAGGTGTAAATTATCGATAGTCCATATCTCGGAAACTATAAGAGATAATGCAATTTGGCAACCGGCAATGTAATTAGCATGCCGAATATTACTTGGAATGTGAATTGGAACGAAATCGCCAATAGATAAGACCATTTTACAATTTGGGCCCAAGTTAGAAGCAGAGCCTAAGGTGTAAATTATTGATAGTCCATATCTCGGAAACTATAAGAGATAATGCAATTTCGCAACCGGCAATGTAATTAGCATGCCGAATATTACTTGGAGTGTGAATTGGAACGAAATCGCCAATAGATAAGACCATTTTACAATTTGGGCCCAAGTTAGAAGCAGAGCCTAAGGTGTAAATTATCGATAGTCCATATCTCGGAAACTATAAGAGATAATGCAATTTGGCAACCGGCAATGTAATTAGCATGCCGAATATTACTTGGAATGTGAATTGGAACGAAATCGCCAATAGATAAGTCCATTTTACAATTTGGGCCCAAGTTAGAAGCAGAGCCTAAGGTGTAAATTATCGATAGTCCATATCTCGGAAACTATAAGAGATAATGCAATTTGGCAACCGGCAATGTAATTAGCATGCCGAATATTACTTGGAATGTGAATTGGAACGAAATCGCCAATAGATAAGACCATTTTACAATTTGGGCCCAAGTTAGAAGCAGAGCCTAAGGTGTAAATTATCGATAGTCCATATCTCGGAAACTATAAGAGATAATGCAATTTGGCAACCGGCAATGTAATTAGCATGCCGAATATTACTTGGAATGTGAATTGGAACGAAATCGCCAATAGATAAGACCATTTTACAATTTGGGCCCAAGTTAGAAGCAGAGCCTAAGGTGTAAATTATCGATAGTCCATATCTCGGAAACTATAAGAGATAATGCAATTTGGCAACCGGCAATGTAATTAGCATGCCGAATATTACTTGGAATGTGAATTGGAACGAAATCGCCAATAGATAAGACCATTTTACAATTTGGGCCCAAGTTAGAAGCAGAGCCTAAGGTGTAAATTATTGATAGTCCATATCTCGGAAACTATAAGAGATAATGCAATTTCGCAACCGGCAATGTAATTAGCATGCCGAATATCACTTGGAATGTGAATTGGGACGAAATCGCCAATAGATAAGACCATTTTACAATTTGGGCCCAAGTTAGAAGCAGAGCCTAAGGTGTAAATTATCGATAGTCCATATCTCGGAAACTATAAGAGATAATGCAATTTGGCAACCGGCAATGTAATTAGCATGCCGAATATTACTTGGAATGTGAATTGGAACGAAATCGCCAATAGATAAGACCATTTTACAATTTGGGCCCAAGTTAGAAGCAGAGCCTAAGGTGTAAATTATCGATAGTCCATATCTCGGAAACTATAAGAGATAATGCAATTTGGCAACCGGCAATGTAATTAGCATGCCGAATATTACTTGGAATGTGAATTGGAACGAAATCGCCAATAGATAAGACCATTTTACAATTTGGGCCCAAGTTAGAAGCAGAGCCTAAGATGTAAATTATCGATAGTCCATATCTCGGAAACTATAAGAGATAATGCAATTTGGCAACCGGCAATGTAATTAGCATGCCGAATATTACTTGGAATGTGAATTGGAACGAAATCGCCAATAGATAAGACCATTTTACAATTTGGGCCCAAGTTAGAAGCAGAGCCTAAGGTGTAAATTATCGATAGTCCATATCTCGGAAACTATAAGAGATAATGCAATTTGGCAACCGGCAATGTAATTAGCATGCCGAATATTACTTGGAATGTGAATTGGAACGTAATCGCCAATAGATAAGACCATTTTACAATTTGGGCCCAAGTTAGAAGCAGAGCCTAAGGTGTAAATTATCGATAGTCCATATCTCGGAAACTATAAGAGATAATTCAATTTGGCAACCGGCAATGTAATTAGCATGCCGGATATTACTTGGAATGTGAATTGGAACGAAATCGCCAATAGATAAGACCATTTTACAATTTGGGCCCAAGTTAGAAGCAGAGCCTAAGGTGTAAATTATCGATAGTCCATATCTCGGAAACTATAAGAGATAATGCAATTTGGCAACCGGCAATGTAATTAGCATGCCGAATATTACTTGGAATGTGAATTGGAACGAAATCGCCAATAGATAAGACGATTTTACAATTTGGGCCCAAGTTAGAAGCAGAGCCTAAGATGTAAATTATCGATAGTCCATATCTCGGAAACTATAAGAGATAATGCAATTTGGCAACCGGCAATGTAATTAGCATGCCGAATATTACTTGGAATGTGAATTGGAACGAAATCGCCAATAGATAAGACCATTTTACAATTTGGGCCCAAGTTAGAAGCAGAGCCTAAGGTGTAAATTATCGATAGTCCATATCTCGGAAACTATAAGAGATAATGCAATTTGGCAACCGGCAATGTAATTAGCATACCGAATATTACTTGGAATGTGAATTGGAACGAAATCGCCAATAGATAAGACCATTTTACAATTTGGGCCCAAGTTAGAAGCAGAGCCTAAGGTGTAAATTATGGATAGTCCATATCTCGGAAACTATAAGTGATAATGCAATTTGGCAACCGGCAATGTAATTAGCATGCCGAATATTACTTGGAATGTGAATTGGAACGAAATCGCCAATAGATAAGACCATTTTACAATTTGGGCCCAAGTTAGAAGCAGAGCCTAAGGTGTAATTTATCGATAGTCCATATCTCGGAAACTATAAGAGATAATGCAATTTGGCAACCGGCAATGTAATTATCATGCCGAATATTACTTGGAATGTGAATTGGAACGAAATAGCCAATAGGTAAGACCATTTTACAATTTGGGCCCAAGTTAGAAGCAGAGCCTAAGGTGTAATTTATCGATAGTCCATATCTCGGAAACTATAAGAGATAATGCAATTTGGCAACCGGCAATGTAATTATCATGCCGAATATTACTTGGAATGTGAATTGGAACGAAATAGCCAATAGGTAAGACCATTTTACAATTTGGGCCCAAGTTAGAAGCAGAGCCTAAGGTGTAAATTATCGATAGTCCATATCTCGGAAACTATAAGAGATAATTCAATTTGGCAACCGGCAATGTAATTAGCATGCCGAATATTACTTGGAATGTGAATTGGAACGAAATCGCCAATAGATAAGACCATTTTACAATTTGGGCCCAAGTTAGAAGCAGAGCCTAAGGTGTAAATTATCGATAGTCCATATCTCGGAAACTATAAGAGATAATGCAATTTGGCAACCGGCAATGTAATTAGCATGCCGAATATTACTTGGAATGTGAATTGGAACGAAATCGTCAACAGATAAGACCATTTTACAATTTGGGCCCAAGTTAGAAGCAGAGCCTAAGGTGTAAATTATCGATAGTCCATATCTAGGAAACTATAAGAGATAATGCAATTTGGCAACCGGCAATGTAATTAGCATGCCGAATATTACTTGGAATGTGAATTGGAACGAAATCGCCAATAGATAAGACCATTTTACAATTTGGGCCCAAGTTAGAAGCAGAGCCTAAGGTGAAAATTATCGATAGTCCATATCTCGGAAACTATAAGAAATAATGCAATTTGGCAACCGGCAATGTAATTAGCATGCCGAATATTACTTGGAATGTGAATTGGAACGAAATCGCCAATAGATAAGACCATTTTACAATTTGGGCCCAAGTTAGAAGCAGAGCCTAAGGTGTAAATTATTGATAGTCCATATCTCGGAAACTATAAGAGATAATGCAATTTCGCAACCGGCAATGTAATGAGCATGCCGAATATCACTTGGAATGTGAATTGGGACGAAATCGCCAATAGATAAGACCATTTTACAATTTGGGCCCAAGTTAGAAGCAGAGCCTAAGGTGTAAATTATCGATAGTCCATATCTCGGAAACTATAAGAGATAATGCAATTTGGCAACCGGCAATGTAATTAGCATGCCGAATATTACTTAGAATGTGAATTGGAACGAAATCGCCAATAGATAAGACCATTTTACAATTTGGGCCCAAGTTAGAAGCAGAGCCTAAGGTGTAAATTACCGATAGTCCATATCTCGGAAACTATAAGAGATAATGCAATTTGGCAACCGGCAATGTAATTAGCATGCCGAATATTACTTGGAATGTGAATTGGAACGAAATCGCCAATAGATAAGACCATTTTACAATTTGGGCCCAAGTTAGAAGCAGAGCCTAAGGTGTAAATTATCGATAGTCCATATCTCGGAAACTATAAGAGATAATGCAATTTGGCAACCGGCAATGTAAATAGCATGCCGAATATTAATTGGAATGTGAATTGGAACGAAATCGCCAATAGATAAGACCATTTTACAATTTGGGCCCAAGTTAGAAGCAGAGCCTAAATTGTAAATTATCGATAGTCCATATCTCGGAAACTATAAGAGATAATGCAATTTGGCAACCGGCAATGTAATTAGTATGCCGAATATTACTTGGAATGTGAATTGGAACGAAATCGCCAATAGGTAAGACCATTTTACAATTTGGGCCCAAGTTAGAAGCAGAGCCTAAGGTGTAAATTATCGATAGTCCATATCTCGGAAACTATAAGAGATAATTCAATTTGGCAACCGGCAATGAAATTAGCATGCCGAATATTACTTGGAATGTGAATTGGAACGAAATCGCCAAGAGATAAGACCATTTTACAATTTGGGCCCAAGTTAGAAGCAGAGCCTAAGGTGTAAATTATTGATAGTCCATATCTCGGAAACTATAAGAGATAATACAATTTGGCAACCGGCAATGTAATTAGCATGCCGAATATTACTTGGAATGTGAATTGGAACGAAATCGCCAATAGAGAAGACCATTTTACAATTTGGGCCCAAGTTAGAAGCAGAGCCTAAGGTGTAAATTATCGATAGTCCATTTCTCGGAAACTATAAGAGATAATGCAATTTGGCAACAGGCAATGTAATTAGCATGCCGAATATTACTTGGAATGTGAATTGGAACGAAATCGCCAATAGATAAGACCATTTTACAATTTGGGCCCAAGTTAGAAGCAGAGCCTAAGGTGTAAATTATCGATAGTCCATATCTCGGAAACTATAAGAGGTAATGCAATTTGGCAACCGGCAATGTAATTAGCATGCCGAATATTACTTGGAATGTGAATTGGAACGAAATCGCCAATAGAGAAGACCATTTTACAATTTGGGCCCAAGTTAGAAGCAGAGCCTAAGGTGTAAATTATCGATAGTCCATATCTCGGAAACTATAAGAGATAATGCAATTTGGCAACCGGCAATGTAATTAGCATGCCGAATATTACTTGGAATGTGAATTGGAACGAAATCGCCAATAGATAAGACCATTTTACAATTTGGGCCCAAGTTAGAAGCAGAGCCTAAGGTGTAAATTATCGATAGTCCATATCTCGGAAACTATAAGAGATAATGCAATTTGGCAACCGGCAATGTAATTAGCATGCTGAATATTACTTGGAATGTGAATTGGAACGAAATCGCCAATAGATAAGACCATTTTACAATTTGGGCCCAAGTTAGAAGCAGAGCCTAAGGTGTAAATTATCGATAGTCCATATCTCGGAAACTATAAGAGATAATGCAATTTGGCAACCGGCAATGTAATTAGCATGCCGAATATTACTTGGAATGTGAATTGGAACGAAATCGCCAATAGATAAGACCATTTTACAATTTGGGCCCAAGTTAGAAGCAGAGCCTAAGGTGTAAATTATTGATAGTCCATATCTCGGAAACTATAAGAGATAATGCAATTTCGCAACCGGCAATGTAATTAGCATGCCGAATATTACTTGGAGTGTGAATTGGAACGAAATCGCCAATAGATAAGACCATTTTACAATTTGGGCCCAAGTTAGAAGCAGAGCCTAAGGTGTAAATTATCGATAGTCCATATCTCGGAAACTATAAGAGATAATGCAATTTGGCAACCGGCAATGTAATTAGCATGCCGAATATTACTTGGAATGTGAATTGGAACGAAATCGCCAATAGATAAGACCATTTTACAATTTGGGCCCAAGTTAGAAGCAGAGCCTAAGGTGTAAATTATCGATAGTCCATATCTCGGAAACTATAAGAGATAATGCAATTTGGCAACCGGCAATGTAATTAGCATGCCGAATATTACTTGGAATGTGAATTGGAACGAAATCGCCAATAGATAAGACCATTTTACAATTTGGGCCCAAGTTAGAAGCAGAGCCTAAGGTGTAAATTATCGATAGTCCATATCTCGGAAACTATAAGAGATAATGCAATTTGGCAACCGGCAAAGTAATTAGCATGCCGAATATTACTTGGAATGCGAATTGGAACGAAATCGCCAATAGATAAGACCATTTTACAATTTGGGCCCAAGTTAGAAGCAGAGCCTAAGGTGTAAATTATCGATAGTCCATATCTCGGAAACTATAAGAGATAATGCAATTTGGCAACCGGCAATGTAATTAGCATGCCGAATATTACTTGGAATGTGAATTGGAACGAAATCGCCAATAGATAAGACCATTTTACAATTTGGGCCCAAGTTAGAAGCAGAGCCTAAGGTGTAAATTATGGATAGTCCATATCTCGGAAACTATAAGAGATAATGCAATTTCGCAACCGGCAATGTAATTAGCATGCCGAATATCACTTGGAATGTGAATTGGGACGAAATCGCCAATAGATAAGACCATTTTACAATTTGGGCCCAAGTTAGAAGCAGAGCCTAAGGTGTAAATTATCGATAGTCCATATCTCGGAAACTATAAGATATAATGCAATTTGGCAACCGGCAATGTAATTAGCATGCCGAATATTACTTGGAATGTGAATTGGAACGAAATCGCCAATAGATAAGACCATTTTACAATTTGGGCCCAAGTTAGAAGCAGAGCCTAAGGTGTAAATTATCGATAGTCCATATTTCGGAAACTATAAGAGATAATGCAATTTGGCAACCGGCAATGTAATTAGCATGCCGAATATTACTTGGAATGTGAATTGGAACGAAATCGCCAATAGATAAGACGATTTTACAATTTGGGCCCAAGTTAGAAGCAGAGCCTAAGATGTAAATTATCGATAGTCCATATCTCGGAAACTATAAGAGATAATGCAAATTGGCAACCGGCAATGTAATTAGCATGCCGAATATTACTTGGAATGTGAATTGGAACGAAATCGCCAATAGATAAGACCATTTTACAATTTGGGCCCAAGTTAGAAGCAGAGCCTAAGGTGTAAATTATCGATAGTCCATATCTCGGAAACTATAAGAGATAATGCAATTTGGCAACCGGCAATGTAATTAGCATGCCGAATATTACTTGGAATGTGAATTGGAACGAAATCGTCAATAGATAAGACCATTTTACAATTTGGGCCCAAGTTAGAAGCAGAGCCTAAGGTGTAAATTATCGATAGTCCATATCTCGGAAACTATAAGAGATAATGCAATTTGGCAACCGGCAATGTAATTAGCATGCCGAATATTACTTGGAATGTGAATTGGAACGAAATCGCCAATAGATAAGGCCATTTTACAATTTGGGCCCAAGTTAGAAGCAGAGCCTAAGGTGTAAATTATCGATAGTCCATATCTCGGAAACTATAAGAGATAATGCAATTTGGCAACCGGCAATGTAATTAGTATGCCGAATATTACTTGGAATGTGAATTGGAACGAAATCGCCAATAGATAAGACCATTTTACAATTTGGGCCCAAGTTAGAAGCAGAGCCTAAGGTGTAAATTATTGATAGTCCATATCTCGGAAACTATAAGAGATAATGCAATTTCGCAACCGGCAATGTAATTAGCATGCCGAATATCACTTGGAATGTGAATTGGGACGAAATCGCCAATAGATAAGACCATTTTACAATTTGGGTCCAAGTTAGAAGCAGAGACTAAGGTGTAAATTATCGATAGTCCATATCTCGGAAACTATAAGAGATAATGCAATTTGGCAACCGGAAAAGTAATTAGCATGCCGAATATTACTTGGAATGTGAATTGGAACGAAATCGCCAATAGATAAGACCATTTTACAATTTGGGCCCAAGTTAGAAGCAGAGCCTAAGATGTAAATTATCGATAGTCCATATCTCGGAAACTATAAGAGATAATGCAATTTGGCAACCGGCAATGTAATTAGCATGCCGAATATTACTTGGAATGTGAATTGGAACGAAATCGCCAATAGATAAGACCATTTTACAATTTGGGCCCAAGTTAGAAGCAGAGCCTAAGATGTAAATTATCGATAGTCCATATCTCGGAAACTATAAGAGATAATTCAATTTGGCAACCGGCAATGTAATTAGCATGCCGGATATTACTTGGAATGTGAATTGGAACGAAATCGCCAATAGATAAGACCATTTTACAATTTGGGCCCAAGTTTGAAGCAGAGCCTAAGGTGTAAATTATCGATAGTCCATATCTCGGAAACTATAAGAGATAATGCAATTTGGCAACCGGCAATGTAATTAGCATGCCGAATATTACTTGGAATGTCAATTGGAACGAAATCGCCAATAGATAAGACGATTTTACAATTTGGGCCCAAGTTAGAAGCAGAGCCTAAGATGTAAATTATCGATAGTACATATCTCGGAAACTATAAGAGATAATGCAATTTGGCAACCGGCAATGTAATTAGCATGCCGAATATTACTTGGAATGTAAATTGGAACGAAATCGCCAATAGATAAGACCATTTTACAATTTGGGCCCAAGTTAGAAGCAGAGCCTAAGGTGTAAATTATCGATAGTCCATATCTCGGAAACTATAAGAGATAATGCAATTTGGCAACCGGCAATGTAATTAGCATGCCGAATATTACTTGGAATGTGAATTGGAACGAAATCGCCAATAGGTAAGACCATTTTACAATTTGGGCCCAAGTTAGAAGCAGAGCCTAAGGTGTAAATTATCGATAGTCCATATCTCGGAAACTATAAGAGATAATTCAATTTGGCAACCGGCAATGTAATTAGCATGCCGGATATTACTTGGAATGTGAATTGGAACGAAATCGCCAATAGATAAGACCATTTTACAATTTGGGCCCAAGTTAGAAGCAGAGCCTAAGGTGTAAATTACCGATAGTCCATATCTCGGAAACTATAAGAGATAATGCAATTTGGCAACCGGCAATGTAATTAGCATGCCGAATATTACTTGGAATGTGAATTGGAACGAAATCGCCAATAGATAAGACGATTTTACAATTTGGGCCCAAGTTAGAAGCAGAGCCTAAGGTGTAAATTATCGATAGTCCATATCTCGGAAACTATAAGAGATAATTCAATTTGGCAACCGGCAATGTAATTAGCATGCCGGATATTACTTGGAATGTGAATTGGAACGAAATCGCCAATAGATAAGACCATTTTACAATTTGGGCCCAAGTTAGAAGCAGAGCCTAAGGTGTAAATTATCGATAGTCCATATCTCGGAAACTATAAGAGATAATGCAATTTGGCAACCGGCAATGTAATTAGAATGCCGAATATTACTTGGAATGTCAATTGGAACGAAATCTCCAATAGATAAGACGATTTTACAATTTGGGCCCAAGTTAGAAGCAGAGCCTAAGATGTAAATTATCGATAGTACATATCTCGGAAACTATAAGAGATAATGCAATTTGGCAACCGGCAATGTAATTAGCATGCCGAATATTACTTGGAATGTAAATTGGAACGAAATCGCCAATAGATAAGACCATTTTACAATTTGGGCCCAAGTTAGAAGCAGAGCCTAAGATGTCGATAGTACATATCTCGGAAACTATAAGAGATAATGCAATTTCGCAACCGGCAATGTAATTAGCATGCCGAATATTACTTGGAGTGTGAATTGGAACGAAATCGCCAATAGATAAGACCATTTTACAATTTGGGCCCAAGTTAGAAGCAGAGCCTAAGGTGTAAATTATCGATAGTCCATATCTCGGAAACTATAAGAGATAATGCAATTTGGCAACCGGCAATGTAATTAGCATGCCGAATATTACTTGGAATGTGAATTGGAACGAAATCGCCAATAGATAAGACCATTTTACAATTTGGGCCCAAGTTAGAAGCAGAGCCTAAGGTGTAAATTATCGATAGTCCATATCTCGGAAACTATAAGAGATAATGCAATTTGGCAACCGGCAATGTAATTAGCATGCCGAATATTACTTGGAATGTGAATTGGAACGAAATCGCCAATAGATAAGACCATTTTACAATTTGGGCCCAAGTTAGAAGCAGAGCCTAAGGTGTAAATTATCGATAGTCCATATCTCGGAAACTATAAGAGATAATGCAATTTGGCAACCGGCAAAGTAATTAGCATGCCGAATATTACTTGGAATGCGAATTGGAACGAAATCGCCAATAGATAAGACCATTTTACAATTTGGGCCCAAGTTAGAAGCAGAGCCTAAGGTGTAAATTATCGATAGTCCATATCTCGGAAACTATAAGAGATAATGCAATTTGGCAACCGGCAATGTAATTAGCATGCCGAATATTACTTGGAATGTGAATTGGAACGAAATCGCCAATAGATAAGACCATTTTACAATTTGGGCCCAAGTTAGAAGCAGAGCCTAAGGTGTAAATTATGGATAGTCCATATCTCGGAAACTATAAGAGATAATGCAATTTCGCAACCGGCAATGTAATTAGCATGCCGAATATCACTTGGAATGTGAATTGGGACGAAATCGCCAATAGATAAGACCATTTTACAATTTGGGCCCAAGTTAGAAGCAGAGCCTAAGGTGTAAATTATCGATAGTCCATATCTCGGAAACTATAAGATATAATGCAATTTGGCAACCGGCAATGTAATTAGCATGCCGAATATTACTTGGAATGTGAATTGGAACGAAATCGCCAATAGATAAGACCATTTTACAATTTGGGCCCAAGTTAGAAGCAGAGCCTAAGGTGTAAATTATCGATAGTCCATATTTCGGAAACTATAAGAGATAATGCAATTTGGCAACCGGCAATGTAATTAGCATGCCGAATATTACTTGGAATGTGAATTGGAACGAAATCGCCAATAGATAAGACGATTTTACAATTTGGGCCCAAGTTAGAAGCAGAGCCTAAGATGTAAATTATCGATAGTCCATATCTCGGAAACTATAAGAGATAATGCAAATTGGCAACCGGCAATGTAATTAGCATGCCGAATATTACTTGGAATGTGAATTGGAACGAAATCGCCAATAGATAAGACCATTTTACAATTTGGGCCCAAGTTAGAAGCAGAGCCTAAGGTGTAAATTATCGATAGTCCATATCTCGGAAACTATAAGAGATAATGCAATTTGGCAACCGGCAATGTAATTAGCATGCCGAATATTACTTGGAATGTGAATTGGAACGAAATCGTCAATAGATAAGACCATTTTACAATTTGGGCCCAAGTTAGAAGCAGAGCCTAAGGTGTAAATTATCGATAGTCCATATCTCGGAAACTATAAGAGATAATGCAATTTGGCAACCGGCAATGTAATTAGCATGCCGAATATTACTTGGAATGTGAATTGGAACGAAATCGCCAATAGATAAGGCCATTTTACAATTTGGGCCCAAGTTAGAAGCAGAGCCTAAGGTGTAAATTATCGATAGTCCATATCTCGGAAACTATAAGAGATAATGCAATTTGGCAACCGGCAATGTAATTAGTATGCCGAATATTACTTGGAATGTGAATTGGAACGAAATCGCCAATAGATAAGACCATTTTACAATTTGGGCCCAAGTTAGAAGCAGAGCCTAAGGTGTAAATTATTGATAGTCCATATCTCGGAAACTATAAGAGATAATGCAATTTCGCAACCGGCAATGTAATTAGCATGCCGAATATCACTTGGAATGTGAATTGGGACGAAATCGCCAATAGATAAGACCATTTTACAATTTGGGTCCAAGTTAGAAGCAGAGACTAAGGTGTAAATTATCGATAGTCCATATCTCGGAAACTATAAGAGATAATGCAATTTGGCAACCGGAAATGTAATTAGCATGCCGAATATTACTTGGAATGTGAATTGGAACGAAATCGCCAATAGATAAGACCATTTTACAATTTGGGCCCAAGTTAGAAGCAGAGCCTAAGATGTAAATTATCGATAGTCCATATCTCGGAAACTATAAGAGATAATGCAATTTGGCAACCGGCAATGTAATTAGCATGCCGAATATTACTTGGAATGTGAATTGGAACGAAATCGCCAATAGATAAGACCATTTTACAATTTGGGCCCAAGTTAGAAGCAGAGCCTAAGATGTAAATTATCGATAGTCCATATCTCGGAAACTATAAGAGATAATTCAATTTGGCAACCGGCAATGTAATTAGCATGCCGGATATTACTTGGAATGTGAATTGGAACGAAATCGCCAATAGATAAGACCATTTTACAATTTGGGCCCAAGTTAGAAGCAGAGCCTAAGGTGTAAATTATCGATAGTCCATATCTCGGAAACTATAAGAGATAATGCAATTTGGCAACCGGCAATGTAATTAGCATGCCGAATATTACTTGGAATGTCAATTGGAACGAAATCGCCAATAGATAAGACGATTTTACAATTTGGGCCCAAGTTAGAAGCAGAGCCTAAGATGTAAATTATCGATAGTACATATCTCGGAAACTATAAGAGATAATGCAATTTGGCAACCGGCAATGTAATTAGCATGCCGAATATTACTTGGAATGTAAATTGGAACGAAATCGCCAATAGATAAGACCATTTTACAATTTGGGCCCAAGTTAGAAGCAGAGCCTAAGGTGTAAATTATCGATAGTCCATATCTCGGAAACTATAAGAGATAATGCAATTTGGCAACCGGCAATGTAATTAGCATGCCGAATATTACTTGGAATGTGAATTGGAACGAAATCGCCAATAGGTAAGACCATTTTACAATTTGGGCCCAAGTTAGAAGCAGAGCCTAAGGTGTAAATTATCGATAGTCCATATCTCGGAAACTATAAGAGATAATTCAATTTGGCAACCGGCAATGTAATTAGCATGCCGGATATTACTTGGAATGTGAATTGGAACGAAATCGCCAATAGATAAGACCATTTTACAATTTGGGCCCAAGTTAGAAGCAGAGCCTAAGGTGTAAATTACCGATAGTCCATATCTCGGAAACTATAAGAGATAATGCAATTTGGCAACCGGCAATGTAATTAGCATGCCGAATATTACTTGGAATGTGAATTGGAACGAAATCGCCAATAGATAAGACGATTTTACAATTTGGGCCCAAGTTAGAAGCAGAGCCTAAGGTGTAAATTATCGATAGTCCATATCTCGGAAACTATAAGAGATAATTCAATTTGGCAACCGGCAATGTAATTAGCATGCCGGATATTACTTGGAATGTGAATTGGAACGAAATCGCCAATAGATAAGACCATTTTACAATTTGGGCCCAAGTTAGAAGCAGAGCCTAAGGTGTAAATTATCGATAGTCCATATCTCGGAAACTATAAGAGATAATGCAATTTGGCAACCGGCAATGTAATTAGAATGCCGAATATTACTTGGAATGTCAATTGGAACGAAATCTCCAATAGATAAGACGATTTTACAATTTGGGCCCAAGTTAGAAGCAGAGCCTAAGATGTAAATTATCGATAGTACATATCTCGGAAACTATAAGAGATAATGCAATTTGGCAACCGGCAATGTAATTAGCATGCCGAATATTACTTGGAATGTAAATTGGAACGAAATCGCCAATAGATAAGACCATTTTACAATTTGGGCCCAAGTTAGAAGCAGAGCCTAAGGTGTAAATTATCGATAGTCCATATCTCGGAAACTATAAGAGATAATACAATTTGGCAACCGGCAATGTAATTAGCATGCCGAATATTACTTGGAATGTGAATTGGAACGAAATCGCCAATAGGTAAGACCATTTTACAATTTGGGCCCAAGTTAGAAGCAGAGCCTAAGGTGTAAATTATCGACAGTCCATATCTCGGAAACTATAAGAGATAATTCAATTTGGCAACCGGCAATGTAATTAGCATGCCGGATATTACTTGGAATGTGAATTGGAACGAAATCGCCAATAGATAAGACCATTTTACAATTTGGGCCCAAGTTAGAAGCAGAGCCTAAGGTGTAAATTACCGATAGTCCATATCTCGGAAACTATAAGAGATAATGCAATTTGGCAACCGGCAATGTAATTAGCATGCCGAATATTACTTGGAATGTGAATTGGAACGAAATCGCCAATAGATAAGACGATTTTACAATTTGGGCCCAAGTTAGAAGCAGAGCCTAAGGTGTAAATTATCGATAGTCCATATCTCGGAAACTATAAGAGATAATGCAATTTGGCAACCGGCAATGTAATTAGCATGCCGAATATTACTTGGAATGTGAATTGGAACGAAATCGCCAATAGATAAGACCATTTTACAATTTGGGCCCAAGTTAGAAGCAGAGCCTAAGGTGTAAATTATCGATAGTCCATATCTCGGAAACTATAAGAGATAATGCAATTTGGCAACCGGCAATGTAATTAGCATGCCGAATATTACTTGGAATGTGAATTGGAACGAAATCGCCAATAGGTAAGACCATTTTACAATTTGGGCCCAAGTTAGAAGCAGAGCCTAAGGTGTAAATTATCGATAGTCCATATCTCGGAAACTATAAGAGATAATGCAATTTGGCAACCGGCAATGTAATTAGCATGCCGAATATTACTTGGAATGTGAATTGGAACGAAATCGCCAATAGATAAGACCATTTTACAATTTGGGCCCAAGTTAGAAGCAGAGCCTAAGGTGTAAATTATCGATAGTCCATATCTCGGAAACTATAAGAGATAATGCAATTTGGCAACCGGCAATGTAATTAGCATGCCGAATATTACTTGGAATGTGAATTGGAACGAAATCGCCAATAGATAAGACCATTTTACAATTTGGGCCCAAGTTAGAAGCAGAGCCTAAGGTGTAAATTATCGATAGTCCATATCTCGGAAACTATAAGAGATAATGCAATTTGGCAACCGGCAATGTAATTAGCATGCCGAATATTACTTGGAATGTGAATTGGAACGAAATCGTCAACAGATAAGACCATTTTACAATTTGGGCCCAAGTTAGAAGCAGAGCCTAAGGTGTAAATTATCGATAGTCCATATCTCGGAAACTATAAGAGATAATGCAATTTGGCAACCGGCAATGTAATTAGCATGCCGAATATTAATTGGAATGTGAATTGGAACGAAATCGCCAATAGATAAGACCATTTTACAATTTGGGCCCAAGTTAGGAGCAGAGCCTAAATTGTAAATTATCGATAGTCCATATCTCGGAAACTATAAGAGATAATGCAATTTGGCAACCGGCAATGTAATTAGTATGCCGAATGTTACTTGGAATGTGAATTGGAACGAAATCGCCAATAGGTAAGACCATTTTACAATTTGGGCCCAAGTTAGAAGCAGAGCCTAAGGTGTAAATTATCGATAGTCCATATCTCGGAAACTATAAGAGATAATTCAATTTGGCAACCGGCAATGTAATTAGCATGCCGAATATTACTTGGAATGTGAATTGGAACGAAATCGCCAATAGATAAGACCATTTTACAATTTGGGCCCAAGTTAGAAGCAGAGCCTAAGGTGTAAATTATTGATAGTCCATATCTCGGAAACTATAAGAGATAATGCAATTTGGCAACCGGCAATGTAATTAGCATGCCGAATATTACTTGGAATGTGAATTGGAACGAAATCGCCAATAGAGAAGACCATTTTACAATTTGGGCCCAAGTTAGAAGCAGAGCCTAAGGTGTAAATTATCGATAGTCCATATCTCGGAAACTATAAGAGATAATGCAATTTGGCAACCGGCAATGTAATTAGCATGCCGAATATTACTTGGAATTTGAATTGGAACGAAATCGCCAATAGATAAGACCATTTTACAATTTGGGCCCAAGTTAGAAGCAGAGCCTAAGGTGTAAATTATCGATAGTCCATATCTCGGAAACTATAAGAGGTAATGCAATTTGGCAACCGGCAATGTAATTAGCATGCCGAATATTACTTGGAATGTGAATTGGAACGAAATCGCCAATAGAGAAGACCATTTTACAATTTGGGCCCAAGTTAGAAGCAGAGCCTAAGGTGTAAATTATCGATAGTCCATATCTCGGAAACTATAAGAGATAATGCAATTTGGCAACCGGCAATGTAATTAGCATGCCGAATATTACTTGGAATGTGAATTGGAACGAAATCGCCAATAGATAAGACCATTTTACAATTTGGGCCCAAGTTAGAAGCAGAGCCTAAGGTGTAAATTATCGATAGTCCATATCTCGGAAACTATAAGAGATAATGCAATTTGGCAACCGGCAATGTATTTAGCATGCTGAATATTACTTGGAATGTGAATTGGAACGAAATCGCCAATAGATAAGACCATTTTACAATTTGGGCCCAAGTTAGAAGCAGAGCCTAAGGTGTAAATTATCGATAGTCCATATCTCGGAAACTATAAGAGATAATGCAATTTGGCAACCGGCAATGTAATTAGCATGCCGAATATTACTTGAAATGTGAATTGGAACGAAATCGCCAATAGATAAGACCATTTTACAATTTGGGCCCAAGTTAGAAGCAGAGCCTAAGGTGTAAATTATTGATAGTCCATATCTCGGAAACTATAAGAGATAATGCAATTTCGCAACCGGCAATGTAATTAGCATGCCGAATATTACTTGGAGTGTGAATTGGAACGAAATCGCCAATAGATAAGACCATTTTACAATTTGGGCCCAAGTTAGAAGCAGAGCCTAAGGTGTAAATTATCGATAGTCCATATCTCGGAAACTATAAGAGATAATGCAATTTGGCAACCGGCAATGTAATTAGCATGCCGAATATTACTTGGAATGTGAATTGGAACGAAATCGCCAATAGATAAGACCATTTTACAATTTGGGCCCAAGTTAGAAGCAGAGCCTAAGGTGTAAATTATCGATAGTCCATATCTCGGAAACTATAAGAGATAATGCAATTTGGCAACCGGCAAAGTAATTAGCATGCCGAATATTACTTGGAATGCGAATTGGAACGAAATCGCCAATAGATAAGACCATTTTACAATTTGGGCCCAAGTTAGAAGCAGAGCCTAAGGTGTAAATTATCGATAGTCCATATCTCGGAAACTATAAGAGATAATGCAATTTGGCAACCGGCAATGTAATTAGCATGCCGAATATTACTTGGAATGTGAATTGGAACGAAATCGCCAATAGATAAGACCATTTTACAATTTGGGCCCAAGTTAGAAGCAGAGCCTAAGGTGTAAATTATGGATAGTCCATATCTCGGAAACTATAAGAGATAATGCAATTTCGCAACCGGCAATGTAATTAGCATGCCGAATATCACTTGGAATGTGAATTGGGACGAAATCGCCAATAGATAAGACCATTTTACAATTTGGGCCCAAGTTAGAAGCAGAGCCTAAGGTGTAAATTATCGATAGTCCATATCTCGGACACTATAAGATATAATGCAATTTGGCAACCGGCAATGTAATTAGCATGCCGAATATTACTTGGAATGTGAATTGGAACGAAATCGCCAATAGATAAGACCATTTTACAATTTGGGCCCAAGTTAGAAGCAGAGCCTAAGGTATAAATTATCGATAGTCCATATCTCGGAAACTATAAGAGATAATGCAATTTGGCAACCGGCAATGTAATTAGCATGCCGAATATTACTTGGAATGTGAATTGGAACGAAATCGCCAATAGATAAGACGATTTTACAATTTGGGCCCAAGTTAGAAGCAGAGCCTAAGATGTAAATTATCGATAGTCCATATCTCGGAAACTATAAGAGATAATGCAATTTGGCAACCGGCAATGTAATTAGCATGCCGAATATTACTTGGAATGTGAATTGGAACGAAATCGCCAATAGATAAGACCATTTTACAATTTGGGCCCAAGTTAGAAGCAGAGCCTAAGGTGTAAATTATCGATAGTCCATATCTCGGAAACTATAAGAGATAATGCAATTTGGCAACCGGCAATGTAATTAGCATGCCGAATATTACTTGGAATGTGAATTGGAACGAAATCGTCAATAGATAAGACCATTTTACAATTTGGGCCCAAGTTAGAAGCAGAGCCTAAGGTGTAAATTATCGATAGTCCATATCTCGGAAACTATAAGAGATAATGCAATTTGGCAACCGGCAATGTAATTAGCATGCCGAATATTACTTGGAATGTGAATTGGAACGAAATCGCCAATAGATAAGGCCATTTTACAATTTGGGCCCAAGTTAGAAGCAGAGCCTAAGGTGTAAATTATCGATAGTCCATATCTCGGAAACTATAAGAGATAATGCAATTTGGCAACCGGCAATGTAATTAGCATGCCGAATATTACTTGGAATGTGAATTGGGACGGAATCGCCAATAGATAAGACCATTTTACAATTTGGGCCCAAGTTAGAAGCAGAGCCTAAGGTGTAAATTATCGATAGTCCATATCTCGGAAACTATAAGAGATAATGCAATTTGGCAACCGGCAATGTAATTAGCATGCCGAATATTACTTGGAATGTGAATTGGAACGAAATCGCCAATAGATAAGACCATTTTACAATTTGGGCCCAAGTTAGAAGCAGAGCCTAAGGTGTAAATTATTGATAGTCCATATCTCGGAAACTATAAGAGATAATGCAATTTCGCAACCGGCAATGTAATTAGCATGCCGAATATCACTTGGAATGTGAATTGGGACGAAATCGCCAATAGATAAGACCATTTTACAATTTGGGCCCAAGTTAGAAGCAGAGACTAAGGTGTAAATTATCGATAGTCCATATCTCGGAAACTATAAGAGATAATGCAATTTGGCAACCGGCAATGTAATTAGCATGCCGAATATTACTTGGAATGTGAATTGGAACGAAATCGCCAATAGATAAGACCATTTTACAATTTGGGCCCAAGTTAGAAGCAGAGCCTAAGATGTAAATTATCGATAGTCCATATCTCGGAAACTATAAGAGATAATGCAATTTGGCAACCGGCAATGTAATTAGCATGCCGAATATTACTTGGAATGTGAATTGGAACGAAATCGCCAATAGATAAGACCATTTTACAATTTGGGCCCAAGTTAGAAGCAGAGCCTAAGATGTAAATTATCGATAGTCCATATCTCGGAAACTATAAGAGATAATTCAATTTGGCAACCGGCAATGTAATTAGCATGCCGGATATTACTTGGAATGTGAATTGGAACGAAATCGCCAATAGATAAGACCATTTTACAATTTGGGCCCAAGTTAGAAGCAGAGCCTAAGGTGTAAATTATCGATAGTCCATATCTCGGAAACTATAAGAGATAATGCAATTTGGCAACCGGCAATGTAATTAGCATGCCGAATATTACTTGGAATGTCAATTGGAACGAAATCGCCAATAGATAAGACGATTTTACAATTTGGGCCCAAGTTAGAAGCAGAGCCTAAGATGTAAATTATCGATAGTACATATCTCGGAAACTATAAGAGATAATGCAATTTGGCAACCGGCAATGTAATTAGCATGCCGAATATTACTTGGAATGTAAATTGGAACGAAATCGCCAATAGATAAGACCATTTTACAATTTGGGCCCAAGTTAGAAGCAGAGCCTAAGGTGTAAATTATCGATAGTCCATATCTCGGAAACTATAAGAGATAATGCAATTTGGCAACCGGCAATGTAATTAGCATGCCGAATATTACTTGGAATGTGAATTGGAACGAAATCGCCAATAGGTAAGACCATTTTACAATTTGGGCCCAAGTTAGAAGCAGAGCCTAAGGTGTAAATTATCGATAGTCCATATCTCGGAAACTATAAGAGATAATTCAGTTTGGCAACCGGCAATGTAATTAGCATGCCGGATATTACTTGGAATGTGAATTGGAACGAAATCGCCAATAGATAAGACCATTTTACAATTTGGGCCCAAGTTAGAAGCAGAGCCTAAGGTGTAAATTACCGATAGTCCATATCTCGGAAACTATAAGAGATAATGCAATTTGGCAACCGGCAATGTAATTAGCATGCCGAATATTACTTGGAATGTGAATTGGAACGAAATCGCCAATAGATAAGACGATTTTACAATTTGGGCCCAAGTTAGAAGCAGAGCCTAAGGTGTAAATTATCGATAGTCCATATCTCGGAAACTATAAGAGATAATTCAATTTGGCAACCGGCAATGTAATTAGCATGCCGGATATTACTTGGAATGTGAATTGGAACGAAATCGCCAATAGATAAGACCATTTTACAATTTGGGCCCAAGTTAGAAGCAGAGCCTAAGGTGTAAATTATCGATAGTCCATATCTCGGAAACTATAAGAGATAATGCAATTTGGCAACCGGCAATGTAATTAGCATGCCGAATATTACTTGGAATGTCAATTGGAACGAAATCTCCAATAGATAAGACGATTTTACAATTTGGGCCCAAGTTAGAAGCAGAGCCTAAGATGTAAATTATCGATAGTACATATCTCGGAAACTATAAGAGATAATGCAATTTGGCAACCGGCAATGTAATTAGCATGCCGAATATTACTTGGAATGTATATTGGAACGAAATCGCCAATAGATAAGACCATTTTACAATTTGGGCCCAAGTTAGAAGCAGAGCCTAAGGTGTAAATTATCGATAGTCCATATCTCGGAAACTATAAGAGATAATACAATTTGGCAACCGGCAATGTAATTAGCATGCCGAATATTACTTGGAATGTGAATTGGAACGAAATCGCCAATAGGTAAGACCATTTTACAATTTTGGCCCAAGTTAGAAGCAGAGCCTAAGGTGTAAATTATCGACAGTCCATATCTCGGAAACTATAAGAGATAATTCAATTTGGCAACCGGCAATGTAATTAGCATGCCGGATATTACTTGGAATGTGAATTGGAACGAAATCGCCAATAGATAAGACCATTTTACAATTTGGGCCCAAGTTAGAAGCAGAGCCTAAGGTGTAAATTACCGATAGTCCATATCTCAGAAACTATAAGAGATAATGCAATTTGGCAACCGGCAATGTAATTAGCATGCCGAATATTACTTGGAATGTGAATTGGAACGAAATCGCCAATAGATAAGACGATTTTACAATTTGGGCCCAAGTTAGAAGCAGAGCCTAAGGTGTAAATTATCGATAGTCCATATCTCGGAAACTATAAGAGATAATGCAATTTGGCAACCGGCAATGTAATTAGCATGCCGAATATTACTTGGAATGTGAATTGGAACGAAATCGCCAATAGATAAGACCATTTTACAATTTGGGCCCAAGTTAGAAGCAGAGCCTAAGGTGTAAATTATCGATAGTCCATATCTCGGAAACTATAAGAGATAATGCAATTTGGCAACCGGCAATGTAATTAGCATGCCGAATATTACTTGGAATGTGAATTGGAACGAAATCGCCAATAGGTAAGACCATTTTACAATTTGGGCCCAAGTTAGAAGCAGAGCCTAAGGTGTAAATTATCGATAGTCCATATCTCGGAAACTATAAGAGATAATGCAATTTGGCAACCGGCAATGTAATTAGCATGCCGAATATTACTTGGAATGTGAATTGGAACGAAATCGCCAATAGATAAGACCATTTTACAATTTGGGCCCAAGTTAGAAGCAGAGCCTAAGGTGTAAATTATCGATAGTCCATATCTCGGAAACTATAAGAGATAATGCAATTTGGCAACCGGCAATGTAATTAGCATGCCGAATATTAATTGGAATGTGAATTGGAACGAAATCGCCAATAGATAAGACCATTTTACAATTTGGGCCCAAGTTAGAAGTAGAGCCTAAGGTGTAAATTATCGATAGTCCATATCTCGGAAACTATAAGAGATAATTCAATTTGGCAACCGGCAATGTAATTAGCATGCCGAATATTACTTGGAATGTGAATTGGAACGAAATCGCCAATAGATAAGACCATTTTACAATTTGGGCCCAAGTTAGAAGCAGAGCCTAAGGTGTAAATTATCGATAGTCCATATCTCGGAAACTATAAGAGATAATGCAATTTGGCAACCGGCAATGTAATTAGCATGCCGAATATTACTTGGAATGTGAATTGGAACGAAATCGCCAATAGATAAGACCATTTTACATTTTGGGCCCAAGTTAGAAGCAGAGCCTAAGGTGTAAATTATCGATAGTCCATATCTCGGAAACTATAAGAGATAATGCAATTTGGCAACCGGCAATGTAATTAGCATGAAGAATATTACTTGGAATGTGAATTGGAACGAAATCGCCAATAGATAAGACCATTTTACAATTTGGGCCCAAGTTAGAAGCAGAGCCTAAGGTGTAAATTATCGATAGTCCATATCTCGGAAACTATAAGAGATAATGCAATTTGGCAACCGGCAATGTAATTAGCATGCCGAATATTAATTGGAATGTGAATTGGAACGAAATCGCCAATAGATAAGACCATTTTACAATTTGGGCCCAAGTTAGAAGTAGAGCCTAAGGTGTAAATTATCGATAGTCCATATCTCGGAAACTATAAGAGATAATGCAATTTGGCAACCGGCAATGTAATTAGCATGCCGAATATTACTTGGAATGTGAATTGGAACGAAATCGCCAATAGGTAAGACCATTTTACAATTTGGGCCCAAGTTAGAAGCAGAGCCTAAGGTGTAAATTATCGATAGTCCATATCTCGGAAACTATAAGAGATAATGTAATTTGGCAACCGGCAATGTAATTAGCATGCCGAATATTACTTGGAATGTGAATTGGAACGAAATCGCCAATAGATAAGACCATTTTACAATTTGGGCCCAAGTTAGAAGCAGAGCCTAAGGTGTAAATTATCGATAGTCCATATCTCGGAAACTATAAGAGATAATGCAATTTGGCAACCGGCAATGTAATTAGCATGCCGAATATTACTTGGAATGTGAATTGGAACGAAATCGCCAATAGATAAGACCATTTTACAATTTGGGCCCAAGTTAGAAGCAGAGCCTAAGGTGTAAATTATCGATAGTCCATATCTCGGAAACTATAAGAGATAATGCAATTTGGCAACCGGCAATGTAATTAGCAAGCCGAATATTACTTGGAATGTGAATTGGAACGAAATCGCCAATAGACAAGACCATTTTACAATTTGGGCCCAAGTTAGAAGCAGAGCCTAAGGTGTAAATTATCGATAGTCCATATCTCGGAAACTATAAGAGATAATGCAATTTGGCAACCGGCAATGTAATTAGCATGCCGAATATTACTTGGAATGTGAATTGGAACGAAATCGCCAATAGATAAGACCATTTTACAATTTGGGCCCAAGTTAGAAGCAGAGCCTAAGGTGTAAATTACCGATAGTCCATATCTCAGAAACTATAAGAGATAATGCAATTTGGCAACCGGCAATGTAATTAGCATGCCGAATATTACTTGGAATGTGAATTGGAACGAAATCGCCAATAGATAAGACGATTTTACAATTTGGGCCCAAGTTAGAAGCAGAGCCTAAGGTGTAAATTATCGATAGTCCATATCTCGGAAACTATAAGAGATAATGCAATTTGGCAACCGGCAATGTAATTAGCATGCCGAATATTACTTGGAATGTGAATTGGAACGAAATCGCCAATAGATAAGACCATTTTACAATTTGGGCCCAAGTTAGAAGCAGAGCCTAAGGTGTAAATTATCGATAGTCCATATCTCGGAAACTATAAGAGATAATGCAATTTGGCAACCGGCAATGTAATTAGCATGCCGAATATTACTTGGAATGTGAATTGGAACGAAATCGCCAATAGGTAAGACCATTTTACAATTTGGGCCCAAGTTAGAAGCAGAGCCTAAGGTGTAAATTATCGATAGTCCATATCTCGGAAACTATAAGAGATAATGCAATTTGGCAACCGGCAATGTAATTAGCATGCCGAATATTACTTGGAATGTGAATTGGAACGAAATCGCCAATAGATAAGACCATTTTACAATTTGGGCCCAAGTTAGAAGCAGAGCCTAAGGTGTAAATTATCGATAGTCCATATCTCGGAAACTATAAGAGATAATGCAATTTGGCAACCGGCAATGTAATTAGCATGCCGAATATTAATTGGAATGTGAATTGGAACGAAATCGCCAATAGATAAGACCATTTTACAATTTGGGCCCAAGTTAGAAGTAGAGCCTAAGGTGTAAATTATCGATAGTCCATATCTCGGAAACTATAAGAGATAATTCAATTTGGCAACCGGCAATGTAATTAGCATGCCGAATATTACTTGGAATGTGAATTGGAACGAAATCGCCAATAGATAAGACCATTTTACAATTTGGGCCCAAGTTAGAAGCAGAGCCTAAGGTGTAAATTATCGATAGTCCATATCTCGGAAACTATAAGAGATAATGCAATTTGGCAACCGGCAATGTAATTAGCATGCCGAATATTACTTGGAATGTGAATTGGAACGAAATCGCCAATAGATAAGACCATTTTACATTTTGGGCCCAAGTTAGAAGCAGAGCCTAAGGTGTAAATTATCGATAGTCCATATCTCGGAAACTATAAGAGATAATGCAATTTGGCAACCGGCAATGTAATTAGCATGCCGAATATTACTTGGAATGTGAATTGGAACGAAATCGCCAATAGATAAGACCATTTTACAATTTGGGCCCAAGTTAGAAGCAGAGCCTAAGGTGTAAATTATCGATAGTCCATATCTCGGAAACTATAAGAGATAATGCAATTTGGCAACCGGCAATGTAATTAGCATGCCGAATATTAATTGGAATGTGAATTGGAACGAAATCGCCAATAGATAAGACCATTTTACAATTTGGGCCCAAGTTAGAAGTAGAGCCTAAGGTGTAAATTATCGATAGTCCATATCTCGGAAACTATAAGAGATAATGCAATTTGGCAACCGGCAATGTAATTAGCATGCCGAATATTACTTGGAATGTGAATTGGAACGAAATCGCCAATAGGTAAGACCATTTTACAATTTGGGCCCAAGTTAGAAGCAGAGCCTAAGGTGTAAATTATCGATAGTCCATATCTCGGAAACTATAAGAGATAATGTAATTTGGCAACCGGCAATGTAATTAGCATGCCGAATATTACTTGGAATGTGAATTGGAACGAAATCGCCAATAGATAAGACCATTTTACAATTTGGGCCCAAGTTAGAAGCAGAGCCTAAGGTGTAAATTATCGATAGTCCATATCTCGGAAACTATAAGAGATAATGCAATTTGGCAACCGGCAATGTAATTAGCATGCCGAATATTACTTGGAATGTGAATTGGAACGAAATCGCCAATAGATAAGACCATTTTACAATTTGGGCCCAAGTTAGAAGCAGAGCCTAAGGTGTAAATTATCGATAGTCCATATCTCGGAAACTATAAGAGATAATGCAATTTGGCAACCGGCAATGTAATTAGCAAGCCGAATATTACTTGGAATGTGAATTGGAACGAAATCGCCAATAGATAAGACCATTTTACAATTTGGGCCCAAGTTAGAAGCAGAGCCTAAGGTGTAAATTATCGATAGTCCATATCTCGGAAACTATAAGAGATAATGCAATTTGGCAACCGGCAATGTAATTAGCATGCCGAATATTACTTGGAATGTGAATTGGAACGAAATCGCCAATAGATAAGACCATTTTACAATTTGGGCCCAAGTTAGAAGCAGAGCCTAAGGTGTAAATTATTGATAGTCCATATCTCGGAAACTATAAGAGATAATGCAATTTCGCAACCGGCAATGTAATTAGCATGCCGAATATTACTTGGAGTGTGAATTGGAACGAAATCGCCAATAGATAAGACCATTTTACATTTTGGGCCCAAGTTAGAAGCAGAGCCTAAGGTGTAAATTATCGATAGTCCATATCTCATAAACTATAAGAGATAATGCAATTTGGCAACCGGCAATGTAATTAGCATGCCGAATATTACTTGGAATGTGAATTGGAACGAAATCGCCAATAGATAAGACCATTTTACAATTTGGGCCCAAGTTAGAAGCAGAGCCTAAGGTGTAAATTATCGATACTCCATATCTCGGAAACTATAAGAGATAATGCAATTTGGCAACCGGCAATGTAATTAGCATGCCGTATATTACTTGGAATGTGAATTGGAACGAAATCGCCAATAGATAAGACCATTTTACAATTTGGGCCCAAGTTAGAAGCAGAGCCTAAGGTGTAAATTATCGATAGTCCATATCTCGGAAACTATAAGAGATAATGCAATTTGGCAACCGGCAATGTAATTAGCATGCCGAATATTACTTGGAATGTGAATTGGAACGAAATCGCCAATAGATAAGGCCATTTTAAAATTTGGGCCCAAGTTAGAAGCAGAGCCTAAGGTGTAAATTATTGATAGTCCATATCTCGGAAACTATAAGAGATAATGCAATTTCGCAACCGGCAATGTAATTAGCATGCCGAATATCACTTGGAATGTGAATTGGGACGAAATCGCCAATAGATAAGACCATTTTACAATTTGGGCCCAAGTTAGAAGCAGAGCCTAAGGTGTAAATTATCGATAGTCCATATCTCGGAAACTATAAGAGATAATGCAATTTGGCAACCGGCAATGTAATTAGCAAGCCGAATATTACTTGGAATGTGAATTGGAACGAAATCGCCAATAGGTAAGACCATTTTACAATTTGGGCCCAAGTTAGAAGCAGAGCCTAAGGTGTAAATTATCGATAGTCCATATCTCGGAAACTATAAGAGATAATTCAATTTGGCAACCGGCAATGTAATTAGCATGCCGGATATTACTTGGAATGTGAATTGGAACGAAATCGCCAATAGAGAAGACCATTTTACAATTTGGGCCCAAGTTAGAAGCAGAGCCAAAGGTGTAAATTATCGATAGTCCATATCTCGGAAATTATAAGAGATAATGCAATTTGGCAACCGGCAATGTAATTAGCTTGCCGAATATTACTTGGAATGTGAATTGGAACGAAATCGCCAATAGAGAAGACCATTTTACAATTTGGGCCCAAGTTAGAAGCAGAGCCTAAGGTGTAAATTATCGATAGTCCATATCTCGGAAACTATAAGAGATAATGCAATTTGGCAACCGGCAATGTAATTAGCATGCCGAATATTACTTGGAATGTGAATTGGAACGAAATCGCCAATAGATAAGACCATTTTACAATTTGGGCCCAAGTTAGAAGCAGAGCCTAAGGTGTAAATTATCGATAGTCCATATCTCGGAAACTATAAGAGATAATGCAATTTGGCAACCGGCAATGTAATTAGCATGCCGAATATTACTTGGAATGTGAATTGGAACGAAAACGCCAATAGATAAGACCATTTTACAATTTGGGCCCAAGTTAGAAGCAGAGCCTAAGGTGTAAATTATCGATAGTACATATCTCGGAAACTATAAGAGATAATGCAATTTGGCAACCGGCAATGTAATTAGCATGCCGAATATTACTTGGAATGTGAATTGGAACGAAATCGCCAATAGATAAGACCATTTTACAATTTGGGCCCAAGTTAGAAGCAGAGCCTAAGGTGTAAATTATCGATAGTCCATATCTCGGAAACTATAAGAGATAATGCAATTTGGCAACCGGCAATGTAATTAGCATGCCGAATATTACTTGGAATGTGAATTGGAACGAAATCGCCAATAGATAAGACCATTTTACAATTTGGGCCCAAGTTAGAAGCAGAGCCTAAGGTGTAAATTATCGATAGTTCATATCTCGGAAACTATAAGAGATAATGCAATTTGGCAACCGGCAATGTAATTAGCATGCCGAATATTACTTGGAATGTGAATTGGAACGAAATCGCCAATAGATAAGACCATTTTACAATTTGGGCCCAAGTTAGAAGCAGAGCCTAAGGTGTAAATTATCGATAGTCCATATCTCGGAAACTATAAGAGATAATTCAATTTGGCAAATGGCAATGTAATTAGCATGCCGGATATTACTTGGAATGTGAATTGGAACGAAATCGCCAATAGATAAGACCATTTTACAATTTGGGAACAAGTTAGAAGCAGAGCCTAAGGTGTAAATTATCGATAGTCCATATCTCGGAAACTATAAGAGATAATGCAATTTGGCAACCGGCAATGTAATTAGCATGCCGAATATTACTTGGAATGTGAATTGGAACGAAATCGCCAATAGATAAGACGATTTTACAATTTGGGCCCAAGTTAGAAGCAGAGCCTAAGATGTAAATTATCGATAGTCCATATCTCGGAAACTATAAGAGATAATGCAATTTGGCAACCGGCAATGTAATTAGCATGCCGAATATTACTTGGAGTGTGAATTGGAACGAAATCGCCAATAGATAAGACCATTTTACAATTTGGGCCCAAGTTAGAAGCAGAGCCTAAGGTGTAAATTATCGATAGTCCATATCTCGGAAACTATAAGAGATAATGCATTTTGGCAACCGGCAATGTAATTAGCATGCCGAATATTACTTGGAATGTGAATTGGAACGAAATCGCCAATAGGTAAGACCATTTTACAATTTGGGCCCAAGTTAGAAGCAGAGCCTAAGGTGTAAATTATTGATAGTCCATATCTCGGAAACTATAAGAGATAATTCAATTTGGCAACCGGCAATGTAATTAGCATGCCGGATATTACTTGGAATGTGAATTGGAACGAAATCGCCAATAGATAAGACCATTTTACAATTTGGGCCCAAGTTAGAAGCAGAGCCTAAGGTGTAAATTACCGATAGTCCATATCTCGGAAACTATAAGAGATAATGCAATTTGGCAACCGGCAATGTAATTAGCATGCCGAATATTACTTGGAATGTGAATTGGAACGAAATCGCCAATAGATAAGACGATTTTACAATTTGGGCCCAAGTTAGAAGCAGAGCCTAAGGTGTAAATTATCGATAGTCCATATCTCGGAAACTATAAGAGATAATGCAATTTGGCAACCGGCAATGTTATTAGCATGCCGAATATTACTTGGAATGTGAATTGGAACGAAATCGCCAATAGATAAGACCATTTTACAATTTGGGCCCAAGTTAGAAGCAGAGCCTAAGGTGTAAATTATCGATAGTCCATATCTCGGAAACTATAAGAGATAATGCAATTTGGCAACCGGCAATGTAATTAGCATGCCGAATATTAATTGGAATGTGAATTGGAACGAAATCGCCAATAGATAAGACCATTTTACAATTTGGGCCCAAGTTAGAAGTAGAGCCTAAGGTGTAAATTATCGATAGTCCATATCTCGGAAACTATAAGAGATAATGCAATTTGGCAACCGGCAATGTAATTAGCATGCCGAATATTACTTGGAATGTGAATTGGAACGAAATCGCCAATAGATAAGACCATTTTACAATTTGGGCCCAAGTTAGAAGCAGAGCCTAAGGTGTAAATTATCGATAGTTCATATCTCGGAAACTATAAGAGATAATGCAATTTGGCAACCGGCAATGTAATTAGCATGCCGAATATTACTTGGAATGTGAATTGGAACGAAATCGCCAATAGATAAGACCATTTTACAATTTGGGCCCAAGTTAGAAGCAGAGCCTAAGGTGTAAATTATCGATAGTCCATATCTCGGAAACTATAAGAGATAATTCAATTTGGCAACCGGCAATGTAATTAGCATGCCGAATATTACTTGGAATGTGAATTGGAACGAAATCGCCAATAGATAAGACGATTTTACAATTTGGGCCCAAGTTAGAAGCAGAGCCTAAGGTGTAAATTATCGATAGTCCATATCTCGGAAACTATAAGAGATAATGCAATTTGGCAACCGGCAATGTTATTAGCATGCCGAATATTACTTGGAATGTGAATTGGAACGAAATCGCCAATAGATAAGACCATTTTACAATTTGGGCCCAAGTTAGAAGCAGAGCCTAAGGTGTAAATTATCGATAGTCCATATCTCGGAAACTATAAGAGATAATTCAATTTGGCAACCGGCAATGTAATTAGCATGCCGAATATTACTTGGAATGTGAATTGGAACGAAATCGCCAATAGATAAGACGATTTTACAATTTGGGCCCAAGTTAGAAGCAGAGCCTAAGGTGTAAATTATCGATAGTCCATATCTCGGAAACTATAAGAGATAATGCAATTTGGCAACCGGCAATGTTATTAGCATGCCGAATATTACTTGGAATGTGAATTGGAACGAAATCGCCAATAGATAAGACCATTTTACAATTTGGGCCCAAGTTAGAAGCAGAGCCTAAGGTGTAAATTATCGATAGTCCATATCTCGGAAACTATAAGAGATAATGCAATTTGGCAACCGGCAATGTAATTAGCATGCCGAATATTAATTGGAATGTGAATTGGAACGAAATCGCCAATAGATAAGACCATTTTACAATTTGGGCCCAAGTTAGAAGTAGAGCCTAAGGTGTAAATTATCGATAGTCCATATCTCGGAAACTATAAGAGATAATGCAATTTGGCAACCGGCAATGTAATTAGCATGCCGAATATTACTTGGAATGTGAATTGGAACGAAATCGCCAATAGGTAAGACCATTTTACAATTTGGGCCCAAGTTAGAAGCAGAGCCTAAGGTGTAAATTATCGATAGTCCATATCTCGGAAACTATAAGAGATAATGCAATTTGGCAACCGGCAATGTAATTAGCATGCCGAATATTACTTGGAATGTGAATTGGATCGAAATCGCCAATAGATAAGACCATTTTACAATTTGGGCCCAAGTTAGAAGCAGAGCCTAAGGTGTAAATTATCGATAGTCCATATCTCGGAAACTATAAGAGATAATGCAATTTGGCAACCGGCAATGTAATTAGCATGCCGAATATTACTTGGAATGTGAATTGGAACGAAATCGCCAATAGATAAGACCATTTTACAATTTGGGCCCAAGTTAGAAGCAGAGCCTAAGGTGTAAATTATCGATAGTCCATATCTCGGAAACTATAAGAGATAATGCAATTTGGCAACCGGCAATGTAATTAACATGCCGAATATTACTTGGAATGTGAATTGGAACGAAATCGCCAATAGATAAAACCATTTTACAATTTGGGCCCAAGTTAGAAGCAGAGCCTAAGGTGTAAATTATTGATAGTCCATATCTCGGAAACTATAAGAGATAATGCAATTTCGCAACCGGCAATGTAATTAGCATGCCGAATATTACTTGGAGTGTGAATTGGAACGAAATCGCCAATAGATAAGACCATTTTACAATTTGGGCCCAAGTTAGAAGCAGAGCCTAAGGTGTAAATTATCGATAGTCCATATCTCGGAAACTATAAGAGATAATGCAATTTGGCAACCGGCAATGTAATTAGCATGCCGAATATTACTTGGAATGTGAATTGGAACGAAATCGCCAATAGATAAGACCATTTTACAATTTGGGCCCAAGTTAGAAGCAGAGCCTAAGGTGTAAATTATCGATATTCCATATCTCGGAAACTATAAGAGATAATGCAATTTGGCAACCGGCAATGTAATTAGCATGCCGAATATTACTTGGAATGTGAATTGGAACGAAATCGTCAATAGATAAGACCATTTTACAATTTGGGCCCAAGTTAGAAGCAGAGCCTAAGGTGTAAATTATCGATAGTCCATATCTCGGAAACTATAAGAGATAATGCAATTTGGCAACCGGCAATGTAATTAGAATGCCGAATATTACTTGGAATGTGAATTGGAACGAAATCGCCAATAGATAAGACCATTTTACAATTTGGGCCCAAGTTAGAAGCAGAGCCTAAGGTGTAAATTATCGATAGTCCATATCTCGGAAACTATAAGAGATAATGCAATTTGGCAACCGGCAATGTAATTAGCATGCCGAATATTACTTGGAATGTGAATTGGAACGAAATCGCCAATAGATAAGGGCATTTTAAAATTTGGGCCCAAGTTAGAAGCAGAGCCTAAGGTGTAAATTATTGATAGTCCATATCTCGGAAACTATAAGAGATAATGCAATTTCGCAACCGGCAATGTAATTAGCATGCCGAATATCACTTGGAATGTGAATTGGGACGAAATCGCCAATAGATAAGACCATTTTACAATTTGGGCCCAAGTTAGAAGCAGAGCCTAAGGTGTAAATTATCGATAGTCCATATCTCGGAAACTATAAGAGATAATGCAATTTGGCAATCGGCAATGTAATTAGCATGCCGAATATTACTTGGAATGTGAATTGGAACGAAATCGCCAATAGATAAGACCATTTTACAATTTGGGCCCAAGTTAGAAGCAGAGCCTAAGATGTAAATTATCGATAGTCCATATCTCGGAAACTATAAGAGATAATGCAATTTGGCAACCGGCAATGTAATTAGCATGCCGAATATTACTTGGAATGTGAATTGGAACGAAATCGCCAATAGATAAGACCATTTTACAATTTGGGCCCAAGTTAGAAGCAGAGCCTAAGATGTAAATTATCGATAGTCCATATCTCGGAAACTATAAGAGATAATTCAATTTGGCAACCGGCAATGTAATTAGCATGCCGGATATTACTTGGAATGTGAATTGGAACGAAATCGCCAATAGATAAGACCATTTTACAATTTGGGCCCAAGTTTGAAGCAGAGCCTAAGGTGTAAATTATCGATAGTCCATATCTCGGAAACTATAAGAGATAATGCAATTTGGCAACCGGCAATGTAATTAGCATGCCGAATATTACTTGGAATGTCAATTGGAACGAAATCGCCAATAGATAAGACGATTTTACAATTTGGGCCCAAGTTAGAAGCAGAGCCTAAGATGTAAATTATCGATAGTACATATCTCGGAAACTATAAGAGATAATGCAATTTGGCAACCGGCAATGTAATTAGCATGCCGAATATTACTTGGAATGTAAATTGGAACGAAATCGCCAATAGATAAGACCATTTTACAATTTGGGCCCAAGTTAGAAGCAGAGCCTAAGGTGTAAATTATCGATAGTCCATATCTCGGAAACTATAAGAGATAATGCAATTTGGCAACCGGCAATGTAATTAGCATGCCGAATATTACTTGGAATGTGAATTGGAACGAAATCGCCAATAGGTAAGACCATTTTACAATTTGGGCCCAAGTTAGAAGCAGAGCCTAAGGTGTAAATTATCGATAGTCCATATCTCGGAAACTATAAGAGATAATTCAATTTGGCAACCGGCAATGTAATTAGCATGCCGGATATTACTTGGAATGTGAATTGGAACGAAATCGCCAATAGATAAGACCATTTTACAATTTGGGCCCAAGTTAGAAGCAGAGCCTAAGGTGTAAATTACCGATAGTCCATATCTCGGAAACTATAAGAGATAATGCAATTTGGCAACCGGCAATGTAATTAGCATGCCGAATATTACTTGGAATGTGAATTGGAACGAAATCGCCAATAGATAAGACGATTTTACAATTTGGGCCCAAGTTAGAAGCAGAGCCTAAGGTGTAAATTATCGATAGTCCATATCTCGGAAACTATAAGAGATAATTCAATTTGGCAACCGGCAATGTAATTAGCATGCCGGATATTACTTGGAATGTGAATTGGAACGAAATCGCCAATAGATAAGACCATTTTACAATTTGGGCCCAAGTTAGAAGCAGAGCCTAAGGTGTAAATTATCGATAGTCCATATCTCGGAAACTATAAGAGATAATGCAATTTGGCAACCGGCAATGTAATTAGAATGCCGAATATTACTTGGAATGTCAATTGGAACGAAATCTCCAATAGATAAGACGATTTTACAATTTGGGCCCAAGTTAGAAGCAGAGCCTAAGATGTAAATTATCGATAGTACATATCTCGGAAACTATAAGAGATAATGCAATTTGGCAACCGGCAATGTAATTAGCATGCCGAATATTACTTGGAATGTAAATTGGAACGAAATCGCCAATAGATAAGACCATTTTACAATTTGGGCCCAAGTTAGAAGCAGAGCCTAAGGTGTAAATTATCGATAGTCCATATCTCGGAAACTATAAGAGATAATACAATTTGGCAACCGGCAATGTAATTAGCATGCCGAATATTACTTGGAATGTGAATTGGAACGAAATCGCCAATAGGTAAGACCATTTTACAATTTTGGCCCAAGTTAGAAGCAGAGCCTAAGGTGTAAATTATCGACAGTCCATATCTCGGAAACTATAAGAGATAATTCAATTTGGCAACCGGCAATGTAATTAGCATGCCGGATATTACTTGGAATGTGAATTGGAACGAAATCGCCAATAGATAAGACCATTTTACAATTTGGGCCCAAGTTAGAAGCAGAGCCTAAGGTGTAAATTACCGATAGTCCATATCTCGGAAACTATAAGAGATAATGCAATTTGGCAACCGGCAATGTAATTAGCATGCCGAATATTACTTGGAATGTGAATTGGAACGAAATCGCCAATAGATAAGACGATTTTACAATTTGGGCCCAAGTTAGAAGCAGAGCCTAAGGTGTAAATTATCGATAGTCCATATCTCGGAAACTATAAGAGATAATGCAATTTGGCAACCGGCAATGTAATTAGCATGCCGAATATTACTTGGAATGTGAATTGGAACGAAATCGCCAATAGATAAGACCATTTTACAATTTGGGCCCAAGTTAGAAGCAGAGCCTAAGGTGTAAATTATCGATAGTCCATATCTCGGAAACTATAAGAGATAATGCAATTTGGCAACCGGCAATGTAATTAGCATGCCGAATATTACTTGGAATGTGAATTGGAACGAAATCGCCAATAGGTAAGACCATTTTACAATTTGGGCCCAAGTTAGAAGCAGAGCCTAAGGTGTAAATTATCGATAGTCCATATCTCGGAAACTATAAGAGATAATGCAATTTGGCAACCGGCAATGTAATTAGCATGCCGAATATTACTTGGAATGTGAATTGGAACGAAATCGCCAATAGATAAGACCATTTTACAATTTGGGCCCAAGTTAGAAGCAGAGCCTAAGGTGTAAATTATCGATAGTCCATATCTCGGAAACTATAAGAGATAATGCAATTTGGCAACCGGCAATGTAATTAGCATGCCGAATATTACTTGGAATGTGAATTGGAACGAAATCGCCAATAGATAAGACCATTTTACAATTTGGGCCCAAGTTAGAAGCAGAGCCTAAGGTGTAAATTATCGATAGTCCATATCTCGGAAACTATAAGAGATAATGCAATTTGGCAACCGGCAATGTAATTAGCATGCCGAATATTACTTGGAATGTGAATTGGAACGAAATCGTCAACAGATAAGACCATTTTACAATTTGGGCCCAAGTTAGAAGCAGAGCCTAAGGTGTAAATTATCGATAGTCCATATCTCGGAAACTATAAGAGATAATACAATTTGGCAACCGGCAATGTAATTAGCATGCCGAATATTACTTGGAATGTGAATTGGAACGAAATCGCCAATAGGTAAGACCATTTTACAATTTTGGCCCAAGTTAGAAGCAGAGCCTAAGGTGTAAATTATCGACAGTCCATATCTCGGAAACTATAAGAGATAATTCAATTTGGCAACCGGCAATGTAATTAGCATGCCGGATATTACTTGGAATGTGAATTGGAACGAAATCGCCAATAGATAAGACCATTTTACAATTTGGGCCCAAGTTAGAAGCAGAGCCTAAGGTGTAAATTACCGATAGTCCATATCTCGGAAACTATAAGAGATAATGCAATTTGGCAACCGGCAATGTAATTAGCATGCCGAATATTACTTGGAATGTGAATTGGAACGAAATCGCCAATAGATAAGACGATTTTACAATTTGGGCCCAAGTTAGAAGCAGAGCCTAAGGTGTAAATTATCGATAGTCCATATCTCGGAAACTATAAGAGATAATGCAATTTGGCAACCGGCAATGTAATTAGCATGCCGAATATTACTTGGAATGTGAATTGGAACGAAATCGCCAATAGATAAGACCATTTTACAATTTGGGCCCAAGTTAGAAGCAGAGCCTAAGGTGTAAATTATCGATAGTCCATATCTCGGAAACTATAAGAGATAATGCAATTTGGCAACCGGCAATGTAATTAGCATGCCGAATATTACTTGGAATGTGAATTGGAACGAAATCGCCAATAGGTAAGACCATTTTACAATTTGGGCCCAAGTTAGAAGCAGAGCCTAAGGTGTAAATTATCGATAGTCCATATCTCGGAAACTATAAGAGATAATGCAATTTGGCAACCGGCAATGTAATTAGCATGCCGAATATTACTTGGAATGTGAATTGGAACGAAATCGCCAATAGATAAGACCATTTTACAATTTGGGCCCAAGTTAGAAGCAGAGCCTAAGGTGTAAATTATCGATAGTCCATATCTCGGAAACTATAAGAGATAATGCAATTTGGCAACCGGCAATGTAATTAGCATGCCGAATATTACTTGGAATGTGAATTGGAACGAAATCGCCAATAGATAAGACCATTTTACAATTTGGGCCCAAGTTAGAAGCAGAGCCTAAGGTGTAAATTATCGATAGTCCATATCTCGGAAACTATAGGAGATAATGCAATTTGGCAACCGGCAATGTAATTAGCATGCCGAATATTACTTGGAATGTGAATTGGAACGAAATCGTCAACAGATAAGACCATTTTACAATTTGGGCCCAAGTTAGAAGCAGAGCCTAAGGTGTAAATTATCGATAGTCCATATCTCGGAAACTATAAGAGATAATGCAATTTGGCAACCGGCAATGTAATTAGCATGCCGAATATTAATTGGAATGTGAATTGGAACGAAATCGCCAATAGATAAGACCATTTTACAATTTGGGCCCAAGTTAGGAGCAGAGCCTAAATTGTAAATTATCGATAGTCCATATCTCGGAAACTATAAGAGATAATGCAATTTGGCAACCGGCAATGTAATTAGTATGCCGAATGTTACTTGGAATGTGAATTGGAACGAAATCGCCAATAGGTAAGACCATTTTACAATTTGGGCCCAAGTTAGAAGCAGAGCCTAAATTGTAAATTATCGATAGTCCATATCTCGGAAACTATAAGAGATAATGCAATTTGGCAACCGGCAATGTAATTAGTATGCCGAATGTTACTTGGAATGTGAATTGGAACGAAATCGCCAATAGGTAAGACCATTTTACAATTTGGGCCCAAGTTAGAAGCAGAGCCTAAGGTGTAAATTATCGATAGTCCATATCTCGGAAACTATAAGAGATAATTCAATTTGGCAACCGGCAATGTAATTAGCATGCCGAATATTACTTGGAATGTGAATTGGAACGAAATCGCCAATAGATAAGACCATTTTACAATTTGGGCCCAAGTTAGAAGCAGAGCCTAAGGTGTAAATTATTGATAGTCCATATCTCGGAAACTATAAGAGATAATGCAATTTGGCAACCGGCAATGTAATTAGCATGCCGAATATTACTTGGAATGTGAATTGGAACGAAATCGCCAATAGAGAAGACCATTTTACAATTTGGGCCCAAGTTAGAAGCAGAGCCTAAGGTGTAAATTATCGATAGTCCATATCTCGGAAACTATAAGAGATAATGCAATTTGGCAACCGGCAATGTAATTAGCATGCCGAATATTACTTGGAATTTGAATTGGAACGAAATCGCCAATAGATAAGACCATTTTACAATTTGGGCCCAAGTTAGAAGCAGAGCCTAAGGTGTAAATTATCGATAGTCCATATCTCGGAAACTATAAGAGGTAATGCAATTTGGCAACCGGCAATGTAATTAGCATGCCGAATATTACTTGGAATGTGAATTGGAACGAAATCGCCAATAGAGAAGACCATTTTACAATTTGGGCCCAAGTTAGAAGCAGAGCCTAAGGTGTAAATTATCGATAGTCCATATCTCGGAAACTATAAGAGATAATGCAATTTGGCAACCGGCAATGTAATTAGCATGCCGAATATTACTTGGAATGTGAATTGGAACGAAATCGCCAATAGATAAGACCATTTTACAATTTGGGCCCAAGTTAGAAGCAGAGCCTAAGGTGTAAATTATCGATAGTCCATATCTCGGAAACTATAAGAGATAATGCAATTTGGCAACCGGCAATGTATTTAGCATGCTGAATATTACTTGGAATGTGAATTGGAACGAAATCGCCAATAGATAAGACCATTTTACAATTTGGGCCCAAGTTAGAAGCAGAGCCTAAGGTGTAAATTATCGATAGTCCATATCTCGGAAACTATAAGAGATAATGCAATTTGGCAACCGGCAATGTAATTAGCATGCCGAATATTACTTGGAATGTGAATTGGAACGAAATCGCCAATAGATAAGACCATTTTACAATTTGGGCCCAAGTTAGAAGCAGAGCCTAAGGTGTAAATTATTGATAGTCCATATCTCGGAAACTATAAGAGATAATGCAATTTCGCAACCGGCAATGTAATTAGCATGCCGAATATTACTTGGAGTGTGAATTGGAACGAAATCGCCAATAGATAAGACCATTTTACAATTTGGGCCCAAGTTAGAAGCAGAGCCTAAGGTGTAAATTATCGATAGTCCATATCTCGGAAACTATAAGAGATAATGCAATTTGGCAACCGGCAATGTAATTAGCATGCCGAATATTACTTGGAATGTGAATTGGAACGAAATCGCCAATAGATAAGACCATTTTACAATTTGGGCCCAAGTTAGAAGCAGAGCCTAAGGTGTAAATTATCGATAGTCCATATCTCGGAAACTATAAGAGATAATGCAATTTGGCAACCGGCAATGTAATTAGCATGCCGAATATTACTTGGAATGTGAATTGGAACGAAATCGCCAATAGATAAGACCATTTTACAATTTGGGCCCAAGTTAGAAGCAGAGCCTAAGGTGTAAATTATCGATAGTCCATATCTCGGAAACTATAAGAGATAATGCAATTTGGCAACCGGCAAAGTAATTAGCATGCCGAATATTACTTGGAATGCGAATTGGAACGAAATCGCCAATAGATAAGACCATTTTACAATTTGGGCCCAAGTTAGAAGCAGAGCCTAAGGTGTAAATTATCGATAGTCCATATCTCGGAAACTATAAGAGATAATGCAATTTGGCAACCGGCAATGTAATTAGCATGCCGAATATTACTTGGAATGTGAATTGGAACGAAATCGCCAATAGATAAGACCATTTTACAATTTGGGCCCAAGTTAGAAGCAGAGCCTAAGGTGTAAATTATGGATAGTCCATATCTCGGAAACTATAAGAGATAATGCAATTTCGCAACCGGCAATGTAATTAGCATGCCGAATATCACTTGGAATGTGAATTGGGACGAAATCGCCAATAGATAAGACCATTTTACAATTTGGGCCCAAGTTAGAAGCAGAGCCTAAGGTGTAAATTATCGATAGTCCATATCTCGGACACTATAAGATATAATGCAATTTGGCAACCGGCAATGTAATTAGCATGCCGAATATTACTTGGAATGTGAATTGGAACGAAATCGCCAATAGATAAGACCATTTTACAATTTGGGCCCAAGTTAGAAGCAGAGCCTAAGGTATAAATTATCGATAGTCCATATCTCGGAAACTATAAGAGATAATGCAATTTGGCAACCGGCAATGTAATTAGCATGCCGAATATTACTTGGAATGTGAATTGGAACGAAATCGCCAATAGATAAGACGATTTTACAATTTGGGCCCAAGTTAGAAGCAGAGCCTAAGATGTAAATTATCGATAGTCCATATCTCGGAAACTATAAGAGATAATGCAATTTGGCAACCGGCAATGTAATTATCATGCCGAATATTACTTGGAATGTGAATTGGAACGAAATCGCCAATAGATAAGACCATTTTACAATTTGGGCCCAAGTTAGAAGCAGAGCCTAAGGTGTAAATTATCGATAGTCCATATCTCGGAAACTATAAGAGATAATGCAATTTGGCAACCGGCAATGTAATTAGCATGCCGAATATTACTTGGAATGTGAATTGGAACGAAATCGTCAATAGATAAGACCATTTTACAATTTGGGCCCAAGTTAGAAGCAGAGCCTAAGGTGTAAATTATCGATAGTCCATATCTCGGAAACTATAAGAGATAATGCAATTTGGCAACCGGCAATGTAATTAGCATGCCGAATATTACTTGGAATGTGAATTGGAACGAAATCGCCAATAGATAAGGCCATTTTACAATTTGGGCCCAAGTTAGAAGCAGAGCCTAAGGTGTAAATTATCGATAGTCCATATCTCGGAAACTATAAGAGATAATGCAATTTGGCAACCGGCAATGTAATTAGCATGCCGAATATTACTTGGAATGTGAATTGGGACGGAATCGCCAATAGATAAGACCATTTTACAATTTGGGCCCAAGTTAGAAGCAGAGCCTAAGGTGTAAATTATCGATAGTCCATATCTCGGAAACTATAAGAGATAATGCAATTTGGCAACCGGCAATGTAATTAGCATGCCGAATATTACTTGGAATGTGAATTGGAACGAAATCGCCAATAGATAAGACCATTTTACAATTTGGGCCCAAGTTAGAAGCAGAGCCTAAGGTGTAAATTATTGATAGTCCATATCTCGGAAACTATAAGAGATAATGCAATTTCGCAACCGGCAATGTAATTAGCATGCCGAATATCACTTGGAATGTGAATTGGGACGAAATCGCCAATAGATAAGACCATTTTACAATTTGGGCCCAAGTTAGAAGCAGAGACTAAGGTGTAAATTATCGATAGTCCATATCTCGGAAACTATAAGAGATAATGCAATTTGGCAACCGGCAATGTAATTAGCATGCCGAATATTACTTGGAATGTGAATTGGAACGAAATCGCCAATAGATAAGACCATTTTACAATTTGGGCCCAAGTTAGAAGCAGAGCCTAAGATGTAAATTATCGATAGTCCATATCTCGGAAACTATAAGAGATAATGCAATTTGGCAACCGGCAATGTAATTAGCATGCCGAATATTACTTGGAATGTGAATTGGAACGAAATCGCCAATAGATAAGACCATTTTACAATTTGGGCCCAAGTTAGAAGCAGAGCCTAAGATGTAAATTATCGATAGTCCATATCTCGGAAACTATAAGAGATAATTCAATTTGGCAACCGGCAATGTAATTAGCATGCCGGATATTACTTGGAATGTGAATTGGAACGAAATCGCCAATAGATAAGACCATTTTACAATTTGGGCCCAAGTTAGAAGCAGAGCCTAAGGTGTAAATTATCGATAGTCCATATCTCGGAAACTATAAGAGATAATGCAATTTGGCAACCGGCAATGTAATTAGCATGCCGAATATTACTTGGAATGTCAATTGGAACGAAATCGCCAATAGATAAGACGATTTTACAATTTGGGCCCAAGTTAGAAGCAGAGCCTAAGATGTAAATTATCGATAGTACATATCTCGGAAACTATAAGAGATAATGCAATTTGGCAACCGGCAATGTAATTAGCATGCCGAATATTACTTGGAATGTAAATTGGAACGAAATCGCCAATAGATAAGACCATTTTACAATTTGGGCCCAAGTTAGAAGCAGAGCCTAAGGTGTAAATTATCGATAGTCCATATCTCGGAAACTATAAGAGATAATGCAATTTGGCAACCGGCAATGTAATTAGCATGCCGAATATTACTTGGAATGTGAATTGGAACGAAATCGCCAATAGGTAAGACCATTTTACAATTTGGGCCCAAGTTAGAAGCAGAGCCTAAGGTGTAAATTATCGATAGTCCATATCTCGGAAACTATAAGAGATAATTCAGTTTGGCAACCGGCAATGTAATTAGCATGCCGGATATTACTTGGAATGTGAATTGGAACGAAATAGCCAATAGATAAGACCATTTTACAATTTGGGCCCAAGTTAGAAGCAGAGCCTAAGGTGTAAATTACCGATAGTCCATATCTCGGAAACTATAAGAGATAATGCAATTTGGCAACCGGCAATGTAATTAGCATGCCGAATATTACTTGGAATGTGAATTGGAACGAAATCGCCAATAGATAAGACGATTTTACAATTTGGGCCCAAGTTAGAAGCAGAGCCTAAGGTGTAAATTATCGATAGTCCATATCTCGGAAACTATAAGAGATAATTCAATTTGGCAACCGGCAATGTAATTAGCATGCCGGATATTACTTGGAATGTGAATTGGAACGAAATCGCCAATAGATAAGACCATTTTACAATTTGGGCCCAAGTTAGAAGCAGAGCCTAAGGTGTAAATTATCGATAGTCCATATCTCGGAAACTATAAGAGATAATGCAATTTGGCAACCGGCAATGTAATTAGCATGCCGAATATTACTTGGAATGTCAATTGGAACGAAATCTCCAATAGATAAGACGATTTTACAATTTGGGCCCAAGTTAGAAGCAGAGCCTAAGATGTAAATTATCGATAGTACATATCTCGGAAACTATAAGAGATAATGCAATTTGGCAACCGGCAATGTAATTAGCATGCCGAATATTACTTGGAATGTAAATTGGAACGAAATCGCCAATAGATAAGACCATTTTACAATTTGGGCCCAAGTTAGAAGCAGAGCCTAAGGTGTAAATTATCGATAGTCCATATCTCGGAAACTATAAGAGATAATACAATTTGGCAACCGGCAATGTAATTAGCATGCCGAATATTACTTGGAATGTGAATTGGAACGAAATCGCCAATAGGTAAGACCATTTTACAATTTTGGCCCAAGTTAGAAGCAGAGCCTAAGGTGTAAATTATCGACAGTCCATATCTCGGAAACTATAAGAGATAATTCAATTTGGCAACCGGCAATGTAATTAGCATGCCGGATATTACTTGGAATGTGAATTGGAACGAAATCGCCAATAGATAAGACCATTTTACAATTTGGGCCCAAGTTAGAAGCAGAGCCTAAGGTGTAAATTACCGATAGTCCATATCTCGGAAACTATAAGAGATAATGCAATTTGGCAACCGGCAATGTAATTAGCATGCCGAATATTACTTGGAATGTGAATTGGAACGAAATCGCCAATAGATAAGACGATTTTACAATTTGGGCCCAAGTTAGAAGCAGAGCCTAAGGTGTAAATTATCGATAGTCCATATCTCGGAAACTATAAGAGATAATGCAATTTGGCAACCGGCAATGTAATTAGCATGCCGAATATTACTTGGAATGTGAATTGGAACGAAATCGCCAATAGATAAGACCATTTTACAATTTGGGCCCAAGTTAGAAGCAGAGCCTAAGGTGTAAATTACGATAGTCCATATCTCGGAAACTATAAGAGATAATGCAATTTGGCAACCGGCAATGTAATTAGCATGCCGAATATTACTTGGAATGTGAATTGGAACGAAATCGCCAATAGGTAAGACCATTTTACAATTTGGGCCCAAGTTAGAAGCAGAGCCTAAGGTGTAAATTATCGATAGTCCATATCTCGGAAACTATAAGAGATAATGCAATTTGGCAACCGGCAATGTAATTAGCATGCCGAATATTACTTGGAATGTGAATTGGAACGAAATCGCCAATAGATAAGACCATTTTACAATTTGGGCCCAAGTTAGAAGCAGAGCCTAAGGTGTAAATTATCGATAGTCCATATCTCGGAAACTATAAGAGATAATGCAATTTGGCAACCGGCAATGTAATTAGCATGCCGAATATTAATTGGAATGTGAATTGGAACGAAATCGCCAATAGATAAGACCATTTTACAATTTGGGCCCAAGTTAGAAGTAGAGCCTAAGGTGTAAATTATCGATAGTCCATATCTCGGAAACTATAAGAGATAATTCAATTTGGCAACCGGCAATGTAATTAGCATGCCGAATATTACTTGGAATGTGAATTGGAACGAAATCGCCAATAGATAAGACCATTTTACAATTTGGGCCCAAGTTAGAAGCAGAGCCTAAGGTGTAAATTATCGATAGTCCATATCTCGGAAACTATAAGAGATAATGCAATTTGGCAACCGGCAATGTAATTAGCATGCCGAATATTACTTGGAATGTGAATTGGAACGAAATCGCCAATAGATAAGACCATTTTACATTTTGGGCCCAAGTTAGAAGCAGAGCCTAAGGTGTAAATTATCGATAGTCCATATCTCGGAAACTATAAGAGATAATGCAATTTGGCAACCGGCAATGTAATTAGCATGCCGAATATTACTTGGAATGTGAATTGGAACGAAATCGCCAATAGATAAGACCATTTTACAATTTGGGCCCAAGTTAGAAGCAGAGCCTAAGGTGTAAATTATCGATAGTCCATATCTCGGAAACTATGGGAGATAATGCAATTTGGCAACCGGCAATGTAATTAGCATGCCGAATATTAATTGGAATGTGAATTGGAACGAAATCGCCAATAGATAAGACCATTTTACAATTTGGGCCCAAGTTAGAAGTAGAGCCTAAGGTGTAAATTATCGATAGTCCATATCTCGGAAACTATAAGAGATAATGCAATTTGGCAACCGGCAATGTAATTAGCATGCCGAATATTACTTGGAATGTGAATTGGAACGAAATCGCCAATAGGTAAGACCATTTTACAATTTGGGCCCAAGTTAGAAGCAGAGCCTAAGGTGTAAATTATCGATAGTCCATATCTCGGAAACTATAAGAGTCGGAAACTATAAGAGATAATGTAATTTGGCAACCGGCAATGTAATTAGCATGCCGAATATTACTTGGAATGTGAATTGGAACGAAATCGCCAATAGATAAGACCATTTTACAATTTGGGCCCAAGTTAGAAGCAGAGCCTAAGGTGTAAATTATCGATAGTCCATATCTCGGAAACTATAAGAGATAATGCAATTTGGCAACCGGCAATGTAATTAGCATGCCGAATATTACTTGGAATGTGAATTGGAACGAAATCGCCAATAGATAAGACCATTTTACAATTTGGGCCCAAGTTAGAAGCAGAGCCTAAGGTGTAAATTATCGATAGTCCATATCTCGGAAACTATAAGAGATAATGCAATTTGGCAACCGGCAATGTAATTAGCAAGCCGAATATTACTTGGAATGTGAATTGGAACGAAATCGCCAATAGATAAGACCATTTTACAATTTGGGCCCAAGTTAGAAGCAGAGCCTAAGGTGTAAATTATCGATAGTCCATATCTCGGAAACTATAAGAGATAATGCAATTTGGCAACCGGCAATGTAATTAGCATGCCGAATATTACTTGGAATGTGAATTGGAACGAAATCGCCAATAGATAAGACCATTTTACAATTTGGGCCCAAGTTAGAAGCAGAGCCTAAGGTGTAAATTATTGATAGTCCATATCTCGGAAACTATAAGAGATAATGCAATTTCGCAACCGGCAATGTAATTAGCATGCCGAATATTACTTGGAGTGTGAATTGGAACGAAATCGCCAATAGATAAGACCATTTTACAATTTGGGCCCAAGTTAGAAGCAGAGCCTAAGGTGTAAATTATCGATAGTCCATATCTCATAAACTATAAGAGATAATGCAATTTGGCAACCGGCAATGTAATTAGCATGCCGAATATTACTTGGAATGTGAATTGGAACGAAATCGCCAATAGATAAGACCATTTTACAATTTGGGCCCAAGTTAGAAGCAGAGCCTAAGGTGTAAATTATCGATACTCCATATCTCGGAAACTATAAGAGATAATGCAATTTGGCAACCGGCAATGTAATTAGCATGCCGTATATTACTTGGAATGTGAATTGGAACGAAATCGCCAATAGATAAGACCATTTTACAATTTGGGCCCAAGTTAGAAGCAGAGCCTAAGGTGTAAATTATCGATAGTCCATATCTCGGAAACTATAAGAGATAATGCAATTTGGCAACCGGCAATGTAATTAGCATGCCGAATATTACTTGGAATGTGAATTGGAACGAAATCGCCAATAGATAAGGCCATTTTAAAATTTGGGCCCAAGTTAGAAGCAGAGCCTAAGGTGTAAATTATTGATAGTCCATATCTCGGAAACTATAAGAGATAATGCAATTTCGCAACCGGCAATGTAATTAGCATGCCGAATATCACTTGGAATGTGAATTGGGACGAAATCGCCAATAGATAAGACCATTTTACAATTTGGGCCCAAGTTAGAAGCAGAGCCTAAGGTGTAAATTATCGATAGTCCATATCTCGGAAACTATAAGAGATAATGCAATTTGGCAACCGGCAATGTAATTAGCAAGCCGAATATTACTTGGAATGTGAATTGGAACGAAATCGCCAATAGGTAAGACCATTTTACAATTTGGGCCCAAGTTAGAAGCAGAGCCTAAGGTGTAAATTATCGATAGTCCATATCTCGGAAACTATAAGAGATAATTCAATTTGGCAACCGGCAATGTAATTAGCATGCCGGATATTACTTGGAATGTGAATTGGAACGAAATCGCCAATAGAGAAGACCATTTTACAATTTGGGCCCAAGTTAGAAGCAGAGCCAAAGGTGTAAATTATCGATAGTCCATATCTCGGAAATTATAAGAGATAATGCAATTTGGCAACCGGCAATGTAATTAGCTTGCCGAATATTACTTGGAATGTGAATTGGAACGAAATCGCCAATAGAGAAGACCATTTTACAATTTGGGCCCAAGTTAGAAGCAGAGCCTAAGGTGTAAATTATCGATAGTCCATATCTCGGAAACTATAAGAGATAATGCAATTTGGCAACCGGCAATGTAATTAGCATGCCGAATATTACTTGGAATGTGAATTGGAACGAAATCGCCAATAGATAAGACCATTTTACAATTTGGGCCCAAGTTAGAAGCAGAGCCTAAGGTGTAAATTATCGATAGTCCATATCTCGGAAACTATAAGAGATAATGCAATTTGGCAACCGGCAATGTAATTAGCATGCCGAATATTACTTGGAATGTGAATTGGAACGAAAACGCCAATAGATAAGACCATTTTACAATTTGGGCCCAAGTTAGAAGCAGAGCCTAAGGTGTAAATTATCGATAGTACATATCTCGGAAACTATAAGAGATAATGCAATTTGGCAACCGGCAATGTAATTAGCATGCCGAATATTACTTGGAATGTGAATTGGAACGAAATCGCCAATAGATAAGACCATTTTACAATTTGGGCCCAAGTTAGAAGCAGAGCCTAAGGTGTAAATTATCGATAGTCCATATCTCGGAAACTATAAGAGATAATGCAATTTGGCAACCGGCAATGTAATTAGCATGCCGAATATTACTTGGAATGTGAATTGGAACGAAATCGCCAATAGATAAGACCATTTTACAATTTGGGCCCAAGTTAGAAGCAGAGCCTAAGGTGTAAATTATCGATAGTTCATATCTCGGAAACTATAAGAGATAATGCAATTTGGCAACCGGCAATGTAATTAGCATGCCGAATATTACTTGGAATGTGAATTGGAACGAAATCGCCAATAGATAAGACCATTTTACAATTTGGGCCCAAGTTAGAAGCAGAGCCTAAGGTGTAAATTATCGATAGTCCATATCTCGGAAACTATAAGAGATAATTCAATTTGGCAAATGGCAATGTAATTAGCATGCCGGATATTACTTGGAATGTGAATTGGAACGAAATCGCCAATAGATAAGACCATTTTACAATTTGGGAACAAGTTAGAAGCAGAGCCTAAGGTGTAAATTATCGATAGTCCATATCTCGGAAACTATAAGAGATAATGCAATTTGGCAACCGGCAATGTAATTAGCATGCCGAATATTACTTGGAATGTGAATTGGAACGAAATCGCCAATAGATAAGACGATTTTACAATTTGGGCCCAAGTTAGAAGCAGAGCCTAAGATGTAAATTATCGATAGTCCATATCTCGGAAACTATAAGAGATAATGCAATTTGGCAACCGGCAATGTAATTAGCATGCCGAATATTACTTGGAGTGTGAATTGGAACGAAATCGCCAATAGATAAGACCATTTTACAATTTGGGCCCAAGTTAGAAGCAGAGCCTAAGGTGTAAATTATCGATAGTCCATATCTCGGAAACTATAAGAGATAATGCATTTTGGCAACCGGCAATGTAATTAGCATGCCGAATATTACTTGGAATGTGAATTGGAACGAAATCGCCAATAGGTAAGACCATTTTACAATTTGGGCCCAAGTTAGAAGCAGAGCCTAAGGTGTAAATTATTGATAGTCCATATCTCGGAAACTATAAGAGATAATTCAATTTGGCAACCGGCAATGTAATTAGCATGCCGGATATTACTTGGAATGTGAATTGGAACGAAATCGCCAATAGATAAGACCATTTTACAATTTGGGCCCAAGTTAGAAGCAGAGCCTAAGGTGTAAATTACCGATAGTCCATATCTCGGAAACTATAAGAGATAATGCAATTTGGCAACCGGCAATGTAATTAGCATGCCGAATATTACTTGGAATGTGAATTGGAACGAAATCGCCAATAGATAAGACGATTTTACAATTTGGGCCCAAGTTAGAAGCAGAGCCTAAGGTGTAAATTATCGATAGTCCATATCTCGGAAACTATAAGAGATAATGCAATTTGGCAACCGGCAATGTTATTAGCATGCCGAATATTACTTGGAATGTGAATTGGAACGAAATCGCCAATAGATAAGACCATTTTACAATTTGGGCCCAAGTTAGAAGCAGAGCCTAAGGTGTAAATTATCGATAGTCCATATCTCGGAAACTATAAGAGATAATGCAATTTGGCAACCGGCAATGTAATTAGCATGCCGAATATTAATTGGAATGTGAATTGGAACGAAATCGCCAATAGATAAGACCATTTTACAATTTGGGCCCAAGTTAGAAGTAGAGCCTAAGGTGTAAATTATCGATAGTCCATATCTCGGAAACTATAAGAGATAATGCAATTTGGCAACCGGCAATGTAATTAGCATGCCGAATATTACTTGGAATGTGAATTGGAACGAAATCGCCAATAGGTAAGACCATTTTACAATTTGGGCCCAAGTTAGAAGCAGAGCCTAAGGTGTAAATTATCGATAGTCCATATCTCGGAAACTATAAGAGATAATGCAATTTGGCAACCGGCAATGTAATTAGCATGCCGAATATTACTTGGAATGTGAATTGGATCGAAATCGCCAATAGATAAGACCATTTTACAATTTGGGCCCAAGTTAGAAGCAGAGCCTAAGGTGTAAATTATCGATAGTCCATATCTCGGAAACTATAAGAGATAATGCAATTTGGCAACCGGCAATGTAATTAGCATGCCGAATATTACTTGGAATGTGAATTGGAACGAAATCGCCAATAGATAAGACCATTTTACAATTTGGGCCCAAGTTAGAAGCAGAGCCTAAGGTGTAAATTATCGATAGTCCATATCTCGGAAACTATAAGAGATAATGCAATTTGGCAACCGGCAATGTAATTAACATGCCGAATATTACTTGGAATGTGAATTGGAACGAAATCGCCAATAGATAAGACCATTTTACAATTTGGGCCCAAGTTAGAAGCAGAGCCTAAGGTGTAAATTATTGATAGTCCATATCTCGGAAACTATAAGAGATAATGCAATTTCGCAACCGGCAATGTAATTAGCATGCCGAATATTACTTGGAGTGTGAATTGGAACGAAATCGCCAAGAGATAAGACCATTTTACAATTTGGGCCCAAGTTAGAAGCAGAGCCTAAGGTGTAAATTATCGATAGTCCATATCTCGGAAACTATAAGAGATAATGCAATTTGGCAACCGGCAATGTAATTAGCATGCCGAATATTACTTGGAATGTGAATTGGAACGAAATCGCCAATAGATAAGACCATTTTACAATTTGGGCCCAAGTTAGAAGCAGAGCCTAAGGTGTAAATTATCGATATTCCATATCTCGGAAACTATAAGAGATAATGCAATTTGGCAACCGGCAATGTAATTAGCATGCCGAATATTACTTGGAATGTGAATTGGAACGAAATCGTCAATAGATAAGACCATTTTACAATTTGGGCCCAAGTTAGAAGCAGAGCCTAAGGTGTAAATTATCGATAGTCCATTCTCGGAAACTATAAGAGATAATGCAATTTGGCAACCGGCAATGTAATTAGCATGCCGAATATTACTTGGAATGTGAATTGGAACGAAATCGCCAATAGATAAGACCATTTTACAATTTGGGCCCAAGTTAGAAGCAGAGCCTAAGGTGTAAATTATCGATAGTCCATATCTCGGAAACTATAAGAGATAATGCAATTTGGCAACCGGCAATGTAATTAGCATGCCGAATATTACTTGGAATGTGAATTGGAACGAAATCGCCAATAGATAAGGGCATTTTAAAATTTGGGCCCAAGTTAGAAGCAGAGCCTAAGGTGTAAATTATTGATAGTCCATATCTCGGAAACTATAAGAGATAATGCAATTTCGCAACCGGCAATGTAATTAGCATGCCGAATATCACTAGGAATGTGAATTGGGACGAAATCGCCAATAGATAAGACCATTTTACAATTTGGGCCCAAGTTAGAAGCAGAGCCTAAGGTGTAAATTATCGATAGTCCATATCTCGGAAACTATAAGAGATAATGCAATTTGGCAATCGGCAATGTAATTAGCATGCCGAATATTACTTGGAATGTGAATTGGAACGAAATCGCCAATAGATAAGACCATTTTACAATTTGGGCCCAAGTTAGAAGCAGAGCCTAAGATGTAAATTATCGATAGTCCATATCTCGGAAACTATAAGAGATAATGCAATTTGGCAACCGGCAATGTAATTAGCATGCCGAATATTACTTGGAATGTGAATTGGAACGAAATCGCCAATAGATAAGACCATTTTACAATTTGGGCCCAAGTTAGAAGCAGAGCCTAAGATGTAAATTATCGATAGTCCATATCTCGGAAACTATAAGAGATAATTCAATTTGGCAACCGGCAATGTAATTAGCATGCCGGATATTACTTGGAATGTGAATTGGAACGAAATCGCCAATAGATAAGACCATTTTACAATTTGGGCCCAAGTTTGAAGCAGAGCCTAAGGTGTAAATTATCGATAGTCCATATCTCGGAAACTATAAGAGATAATGCAATTTGGCAACCGGCAATGTAATTAGCATGCCGAATATTACTTGGAATGTCAATTGGAACGAAATCGCCAATAGATAAGACGATTTTACAATTTGGGCCCAAGTTAGAAGCAGAGCCTAAGATGTAAATTATCGATAGTACATATCTCGGAAACTATAAGAGATAATGCAATTTGGCAACCGGCAATGTAATTAGCATGCCGAATATTACTTGGAATGTAAATTGGAACGAAATCGCCAATAGATAAGACCATTTTACAATTTGGGCCCAAGTTAGAAGCAGAGCCTAAGGTGTAAATTATCGATAGTCCATATCTCGGAAACTATAAGAGATAATGCAATTTGGCAACCGGCAATGTAATTAGCATGCCGAATATTACTTGGAATGTGAATTGGAACGAAATCACCAATAGGTAAGACCATTTTACAATTTGGGCCCAAGTTAGAAGCAGAGCCTAAGGTGTAAATTATCGATAGTCCATATCTCGGAAACTATAAGAGATAATTCAATTTGGCAACCGGCAATGTAATTAGCATGCCGGATATTACTTGGAATGTGAATTGGAACGAAATCGCCAATAGATAAGACCATTTTACAATTTGGGCCCAAGTTAGAAGCAGAGCCTAAGGTGTAAATTACCGATAGTCCATATCTCGGAAACTATAAGAGATAATGCAATTTGGCAACCGGCAATGTAATTAGCATGCCGAATATTACTTGGAATGTGAATTGGAACGAAATCGCCAATAGATAAGACGATTTTACAATTTGGGCCCAAGTTAGAAGCAGAGCCTAAGGTGTAAATTATCGATAGTCCATATCTCGGAAACTATAAGAGATAATTCAATTTGGCAACCGGCAATGTAATTAGCATGCCGGATATTACTTGGAATGTGAATTGGAACGAAATCGCCAATAGATAAGACCATTTTACAATTTGGGCCCAAGTTAGAAGCAGAGCCTAAAGTGTAAATTATCGATAGTCCATATCTCGGAAACTATAAGAGATAATGCAATTTGGCAACCGGCAATGTAATTAGAATGCCGAATATTACTTGGAATGTCAATTGGAACGAAATCTCCAATAGATAAGACGATTTTACAATTTGGGCCCAAGTTAGAAGCAGAGCCTAAGATGTAAATTATCGATAGTACATATCTCGGAAACTATAAGAGATAATGCAATTTGGCAACCGGCAATGTAATTAGCATGCCGAATATTACTTGGAATGTAAATTGGAACGAAATCGCCAATAGATAAGACCATTTTACAATTTGGGCCCAAGTTAGAAGCAGAGCCTAAGGTGTAAATTATCGATAGTCCATATCTCGGAAACTATAAGAGATAATACAATTTGGCAACCGGCAATGTAATTAGCATGCCGAATATTACTTGGAATGTGAATTGGAACGAAATCGCCAATAGGTAAGACCATTTTACAATTTTGGCCCAAGTTAGAAGCAGAGCCTAAGGTGTAAATTATCGACAGTCCATATCTCGGAAACTATAAGAGATAATTCAATTTGGCAACCGGCAATGTAATTAGCATGCCGGATATTACTTGGAATGTGAATTGGAACGAAATCGCCAATAGATAAGACCATTTTACAATTTGGGCCCAAGTTAGAAGCAGAGCCTAAGGTGTAAATTACCGATAGTCCATATCTCGGAAACTATAAGAGATAATGCAATTTGGCAACCGGCAATGTAATTAGCATGCCGAATATTACTTGGAATGTGAATTGGAACGAAATCGCCAATAGATAAGACGATTTTACAATTTGGGCCCAAGTTAGAAGCAGAGCCTAAGGTGTAAATTATCGATAGTCCATATCTCGGAAACTATAAGAGATAATGCAATTTGGCAACCGGCAATGTAATTAGCATGCCGAATATTACTTGGAATGTGAATTGGAACGAAATCGCCAATAGATAAGACCATTTTACAATTTGGGCCCAAGTTAGAAGCAGAGCCTAAGGTGTAAATTATCGATAGTCCATATCTCGGAAACTAAAAGAGATAATGCAATTTGGCAACCGGCAATGTAATTAGCATGCCGAATATTACTTGGAATGTGAATTGGAACGAAATCGCCAATAGGTAAGACCATTTTACAATTTGGGCCCAAGTTAGAAGCAGAGCCTAAGGTGTAAATTATCGATAGTCCATATCTCGGAAACTATAAGAGATAATGCAATTTGGCAACCGGCAATGTAATTAGCATGCCGAATATTACTTGGAATGTGAATTGGAACGAAATCGCCAATAGATAAGACCATTTTACAATTTGGGCCCAAGTTAGAAGCAGAGCCTAAGGTGTAAATTATCGATAGTCCATATCTCGGAAACTATAAGAGATAATGCAATTTGGCAACCGGCAATGTAATTAGCATGCCGAATATTACTTGGAATGTGAATTGGAACGAAATCGCCAATAGATAAGACCATTTTACAATTTGGGCCCAAGTTAGAAGCAGAGCCTAAGGTGTAAATTATCGATAGTCCATATCTCGGAAACTATAAGAGATAATGCAATTTGGCAACCGGCAATGTAATTAGCATGCCGAATATTACTTGGAATGTGAATTGGAACGAAATCGTCAACAGATAAGACCATTTTACAATTTGGGCCCAAGTTAGAAGCAGAGCCTAAGGTGTAAATTATCGATAGTCCATATCTCGGAAACTATAAGAGATAATGCAATTTGGCAACCGGCAATGTAATTAGCATGCCGAATATTAATTGGAATGTGAATTGGAACGAAATCGCCAATAGATAAGACCATTTTACAATTTGGGCCCAAGTTAGGAGCAGAGCCTAAATTGTAAATTATCGATAGTCCATATCTCGGAAACTATAAGAGATAATGCAATTTGGCAACCGGCAATGTAATTAGTATGCCGAATGTTACTTGGAATGTGAATTGGAACGAAATCGCCAATAGGTAAGACCATTTTACAATTTGGGCCCAAGTTAGAAGCAGAGCCTAAATTGTAAATTATCGATAGTCCATATCTCGGAAACTATAAGAGATAATGCAATTTGGCAACCGGCAATGTAATTAGTATGCCGAATGTTTCTTGGAATGTGAATTGGAACGAAATCGCCAATAGGTAAGACCATTTTACAATTTGGGCCCAAGTTAGAAGCAGAGCCTAAGGTGTAAATTATCGATAGTCCATATCTCGGAAACTATAAGAGATAATTCAATTTGGCAACCGGCAATGTAATTAGCATGCCGAATATTACTTGGAATGTGAATTGGAACGAAATCGCCAATAGATAAGACCATTTTACAATTTGGGCCCAAGTTAGAAGCAGAGCCTAAGGTGTAAATTATTGATAGTCCATATCTCGGAAACTATAAGAGATAATGCAATTTGGCAACCGGCAATGTAATTAGCATGCCGAATATTACTTGGAATGTGAATTGGAACGAAATCGCCAATAGAGAAGACCATTTTACAATTTGGGCCCAAGTTAGAAGCAGAGCCTAAGGTGTAAATTATCGATAGTCCATATCTCGGAAACTATAAGAGATAATGCAATTTGGCAACCGGCAATGTAATTAGCATGCCGAATATTACTTGGAATTTGAATTGGAACGAAATCGCCAATAGATAAGACCATTTTACAATTTGGGCCCAAGTTAGAAGCAGAGCCTAAGGTGTAAATTATCGATAGTCCATATCTCGGAAACTATAAGAGGTAATGCAATTTGGCAACCGGCAATGTAATTAGCATGCCGAATATTACTTGGAATGTGAATTGGAACGAAATCGCCAATAGAGAAGACCATTTTACAATTTGGGCCCAAGTTAGAAGCAGAGCCTAAGGTGTAAATTATCGATAGTCCATATCTCGGAAACTATAAGAGATAATGCAATTTGGCAACCGGCAATGTAATTAGCATGCCGAATATTACTTGGAATGTGAATTGGAACGAAATCGCCAATAGATAAGACCATTTTACAATTTGGGCCCAAGTTAGAAGCAGAGCCTAAGGTGTAAATTATCGATAGTCCATATCTCGGAAACTATAAGAGATAATGCAATTTGGCAACCGGCAATGTATTTAGCATGCTGAATATTACTTGGAATGTGAATTGGAACGAAATCGCCAATAGATAAGACCATTTTACAATTTGGGCCCAAGTTAGAAGCAGAGCCTAAGGTGTAAATTATCGATAGTCCATATCTCGGAAACTATAAGAGATAATGCAATTTGGCAACCGGCAATGTAATTAGCATGCCGAATATTACTTGGAATGTGAATTGGAACGAAATCGCCAATAGATAAGACCATTTTACAATTTGGGCCCAAGTTAGAAGCAGAGCCTAAGGTGTAAATTATTGATAGTCCATATCTCGGAAACTATAAGAGATAATGCAATTTCGCAACCGGCAATGTAATTAGCATGCCGAATATTACTTGGAGTGTGAATTGGAACGAAATCGCCAATAGATAAGACCATTTTACAATTTGGGCCCAAGTTAGAAGCAGAGCCTAAGGTGTAAATTATCGATAGTCCATATCTCGGAAACTATAAGAGATAATGCAATTTGGCAACCGGCAATGTAATTAGCATGCCGAATATTACTTGGAATGTGAATTGGAACGAAATCGCCAATAGATAAGACCATTTTACAATTTGGGCCCAAGTTAGAAGCAGAGCCTAAGGTGTAAATTATCGATAGTCCATATCTCGGAAACTATAAGAGATAATGCAATTTGGCAACCGGCAATGTAATTAGCATGCCGAATATTACTTGGAATGTGAATTGGAACGAAATCGCCAATAGATAAGACCATTTTACAATTTGGGCCCAAGTTAGAAGCAGAGCCTAAGGTGTAAATTATCGATAGTCCATATCTCGGAAACTATAAGAGATAATGCAATTTGGCAACCGGCAAAGTAATTAGCATGCCGAATATTACTTGGAATGCGAATTGGAACGAAATCGCCAATAGATAAGACCATTTTACAATTTGGGCCCAAGTTAGAAGCAGAGCCTAAGGTGTAAATTATCGATAGTCCATATCTCGGAAACTATAAGAGATAATGCAATTTGGCAACCGGCAATGTAATTAGCATGCCGAATATTACTTGGAATGTGAATTGGAACGAAATCGCCAATAGATAAGACCATTTTACAATTTGGGCCCAAGTTAGAAGCAGAGCCTAAGGTGTAAATTATGGATAGTCCATATCTCGGAAACTATAAGAGATAATGCAATTTCGCAACCGGCAATGTAATTAGCATGCCGAATATCACTTGGAATGTGAATTGGGACGAAATCGCCAATAGATAAGACCATTTTACAATTTGGGCCCAAGTTAGAAGCAGAGCCTAAGGTGTAAATTATCGATAGTCCATATCTCGGACACTATAAGATATAATGCAATTTGGCAACCGGCAATGTAATTAGCATGCCGAATATTACTTGGAATGTGAATTGGAACGAAATCGCCAATAGATAAGACCATTTTACAATTTGGGCCCAAGTTAGAAGCAGAGCCTAAGGTATAAATTATCGATAGTCCATATCTCGGAAACTATAAGAGATAATGCAATTTGGCAACCGGCAATGTAATTAGCATGCCGAATATTACTTGGAATGTGAATTGGAACGAAATCGCCAATAGATAAGACGATTTTACAATTTGGGCCCAAGTTAGAAGCAGAGCCTAAGATGTAAATTATCGATAGTCCATATCTCGGAAACTATAAGAGATAATGCAATTTGGCAACCGGCAATGTAATTAGCATGCCGAATATTACTTGGAATGTGAATTGGAACGAAATCGCCAATAGATAAGACCATTTTACAATTTGGGCCCAAGTTAGAAGCAGAGCCTAAGGTGTAAATTATCGATAGTCCATATCTCGGAAACTATAAGAGATAATGCAATTTGGCAACCGGCAATGTAATTAGCATGCCGAATATTACTTGGAATGTGAATTGGAACGAAATCGTCAATAGATAAGACCATTTTACAATTTGGGCCCAAGTTAGAAGCAGAGCCTAAGGTGTAAATTATCGATAGTCCATATCTCGGAAACTATAAGAGATAATGCAATTTGGCAACCGGCAATGTAATTAGCATGCCGAATATTACTTGGAATGTGAATTGGAACGAAATCGCCAATAGATAAGGCCATTTTACAATTTGGGCCCAAGTTAGAAGCAGAGCCTAAGGTGTAAATTATCGATAGTCCATATCTCGGAAACTATAAGAGATAATGCAATTTGGCAACCGGCAATGTAATTAGCATGCCGAATATTACTTGGAATGTGAATTGGGACGGAATCGCCAATAGATAAGACCATTTTACAATTTGGGCCCAAGTTAGAAGCAGAGCCTAAGGTGTAAATTATCGATAGTCCATATCTCGGAAACTATAAGAGATAATGCAATTTGGCAACCGGCAATGTAATTAGCATGCCGAATATTACTTGGAATGTGAATTGGAACGAAATCGCCAATAGATAAGACCATTTTACAATTTGGGCCCAAGTTAGAAGCAGAGCCTAAGGTGTAAATTATTGATAGTCCATATCTCGGAAACTATAAGAGATAATGCAATTTCGCAACCGGCAATGTAATTAGCATGCCGAATATCACTTGGAATGTGAATTGGGACGAAATCGCCAATAGATAAGACCATTTTACAATTTGGGCCCAAGTTAGAAGCAGAGACTAAGGTGTAAATTATCGATAGTCCATATCTCGGAAACTATAAGAGATAATGCAATTTGGCAACCGGCAATGTAATTAGCATGCCGAATATTACTTGGAATGTGAATTGGAACGAAATCGCCAATAGATAAGACCATTTTACAATTTGGGCCCAAGTTAGAAGCAGAGCCTAAGATGTAAATTATCGATAGTCCATATCTCGGAAACTATAAGAGATAATGCAATTTGGCAACCGGCAATGTAATTAGCATGCCGAATATTACTTGGAATGTGAATTGGAACGAAATCGCCAATAGATAAGACCATTTTACAATTTGGGCCCAAGTTAGAAGCAGAGCCTAAGATGTAAATTATCGATAGTCCATATCTCGGAAACTATAAGAGATAATTCAATTTGGCAACCGGCAATGTAATTAGCATGCCGGATATTACTTGGAATGTGAATTGGAACGAAATCGCCAATAGATAAGACCATTTTACAATTTGGGCCCAAGTTTGAAGCAGAGCCTAAGGTGTAAATTATCGATAGTCCATATCTCGGAAACTATAAGAGATAATGCAATTTGGCAACCGGCAATGTAATTAGCATGCCGAATATTACTTGGAATGTCAATTGGAACGAAATCGCCAATAGATAAGACGATTTTACAATTTGGGCCCAAGTTAGAAGCAGAGCCTAAGATGTAAATTATCGATAGTACATATCTCGGAAACTATAAGAGATAATGCAATTTGGCAACCGGCAATGTAATTAGCATGCCGAATATTACTTGGAATGTAAATTGGAACGAAATCGCCAATAGATAAGACCATTTTACAATTTGGGCCCAAGTTAGAAGCAGAGCCTAAGGTGTAAATTATCGATAGTCCATATCTCGGAAACTATAAGAGATAATGCAATTTGGCAACCGGCAATGTAATTAGCATGCCGAATATTACTTGGAATGTGAATTGGAACAAAATCGCCAATAGGTAAGACCATTTTACAATTTGGGCCCAAGTTAGAAGCAGAGCCTAAGGTGTAAATTATCGATAGTCCATATCTCGGAAACTATAAGAGATAATTCAGTTTGGCAACCGGCAATGTAATTAGCATGCCGGATATTACTTGGAATGTGAATTGGAACGAAATCGCCAATAGATAAGACCATTTTACAATTTGGGCCCAAGTTAGAAGCAGAGCCTAAGGTGTAAATTACCGATAGTCCATATCTCGGAAACTATAAGAGATAATGCAATTTGGCAACCGGCAATGTAATTAGCATGCCGAATATTACTTGGAATGTGAATTGGAACGAAATCGCCAATAGATAAGACGATTTTACAATTTGGGCCCAAGTTAGAAGCAGAGCCTAAGGTGTAAATTATCGATAGTCCATATCTCGGAAATTATAAGAGATAATTCAATTTGGCAACCGGCAATGTAATTAGCATGCCGGATATTACTTGGAATGTGAATTGGAACGAAATCGCCAATAGATAAGACCATTTTACAATTTGGGCCCAAGTTAGAAGCAGAGCCTAAGGTGTAAATTATCGATAGTCCATATCTCGGAAACTATAAGAGATAATGCAATTTGGCAACCGGCAATGTAATTAGCATGCCGAATATTACTTGGAATGTCAATTGGAACGAAATCTCCAATAGATAAGACGATTTTACAATTTGGGCCCAAGTTAGAAGCAGAGCCTAAGATGTAAATTATCGATAGTACATATCTCGGAAACTATAAGAGATAATGCAATTTGGCAACCGGCAATGTAATTAGCATGCCGAATATTACTTGGAATGTAAATTGGAACGAAATCGCCAATAGATAAGACCATTTTACAATTTGGGCCCAAGTTAGAAGCAGAGCCTAAGGTGTAAATTATCGATAGTCCATATCTCGGAAACTATAAGAGATAATACAATTTGGCAACCGGCAATGTAATTAGCATGCCGAATATTACTTGGAATGTGAATTGGAACGAAATCGCCAATAGGTAAGACCATTTTACAATTTGGGCCCAAGTTAGAAGCAGAGCCTAAGGTGTAAATTATCGACAGTCCATATCTCGGAAACTATAAGAGATAATTCAATTTGGCAACCGGCAATGTAATTAGCATGCCGGATATTACTTGGAATGTGAATTGGAACGAAATCGCCAATAGATAAGACCATTTTACAATTTGGGCCCAAGTTAGAAGCAGAGCCTAAGGTGTAAATTACCGATAGTCCATATCTCGGAAACTATAAGAGATAATGCAATTTGGCAACCGGCAATGTAATTAGCATGCCGAATATTACTTGGAATGTGAATTGGAACGAAATCGCCAATAGATAAGACGATTTTACAATTTGGGCCCAAGTTAGAAGCAGAGCCTAAGGTGTAAATTATCGATAGTCCATATCTCGGAAACTATAAGAGATAATGCAATTTGGCAACCGTCAATGTAATTAGCATGCCGAATATTACTTGGAATGTGAATTGGAACGAAATCGCCAATAGATAAGACCATTTTACAATTTGGGCCCAAGTTAGAAGCAGAGCCTAAGGTGTAAATTACGATAGTCCATATCTCGGAAACTATAAGAGATAATGCAATTTGGCAACCGGCAATGTAATTAGCATGCCGAATATTACTTGGAATGTGAATTGGAACGAAATCGCCAATAGGTAAGACCATTTTACAATTTGGGCCCAAGTTAGAAGCAGAGCCTAAGGTGTAAATTATCGATAGTCCATATCTCGGAAACTATAAGAGATAATGCAATTTGGCAACCGGCAATGTAATTAGCATGCCGAATATTACTTGGAATGTGAATTGGAACGAAATCGCCAATAGATAAGACCATTTTACAATTTGGGCCCAAGTTAGAAGCAGAGCCTAAGGTGTAAATTATCGATAGTCCATATCTCGGAAACTATAAGAGATAATGCAATTTGGCAACCGGCAATGTAATTAGCATGCCGAATATTAATTGGAATGTGAATTGGAACGAAATCGCCAATAGATAAGACCATTTTACAATTTGGGCCCAAGTTAGAAGTAGAGCCTAAGGTGTAAATTATCGATAGTCCATATCTCGGAAACTATAAGAGATAATTCAATTTGGCAACCGGCAATGTAATTAGCATGCCGAATATTACTTGGAATGTGAATTGGAACGAAATCGCCAATAGATAAGACCATTTTACAATTTGGGCCCAAGTTAGAAGCAGAGCCTAAGGTGTAAATTATCGATAGTCCATATCTCGGAAACTATAAGAGATAATGCAATTTGGCAACCGGCAATGTAATTAGCATGCCGAATATTACTTGGAATGTGAATTGGAACGAAATCGCCAATAGATAAGACCATTTTACATTTTGGGCCCAAGTTAGAAGCAGAGCCTAAGGTGTAAATTATCGATAGTCCATATCTCGGAAACTATAAGAGATAATGCAATTTGGCAACCGGCAATGTAATTAGCATGCCGAATATTACTTGGAATGTGAATTGGAACGAAATCGCCAATAGATAAGACCATTTTACAATTTGGGCCCAAGTTAGAAGCAGAGCCTAAGGTGTAAATTATCGATAGTCCATATCTCGGAAACTATAAGAGATAATGCAATTTGGCAACCGGCAATGTAATTAGCATGCCGAATATTAATTGGAATGTGAATTGGAACGAAATCGCCAATAGATAAGACCATTTTACAATTTGGGCCCAAGTTAGAAGTAGAGCCTAAGGTGTAAATTATCGATAGTCCATATCTCGGAAACTATAAGAGATAATGCAATTTGGCAACCGGCAATGTAATTAGCATGCCGAATATTACTTGGAATGTGAATTGGAACGAAATCGCCAATAGGTAAGACCATTTTACAATTTGGGCCCAAGTTAGAAGCAGAGCCTAAGGTGTAAATTATCGATAGTCCATATCTCGGAAACTATAAGAGATAATGTAATTTGGCAACCGGCAATGTAATTAGCATGCCGAATATTACTTGGAATGTGAATTGGAACGAAATCGCCAATAGATAAGACCATTTTACAATTTGGGCCCAAGTTAGAAGCAGAGCCTAAGGTGTAAATTATCGATAGTCCATATCTCGGAAACTATAAGAGATAATGCAATTTGGCAACCGGCAATGTAATTAGCATGCCGAATATTACTTGGAATGTGAATTGGAACGAAATCGCCAATAGATAAGACCATTTTACAATTTGGGCCCAAGTTAGAAGCAGAGCCTAAGGTGTAAATTATCGATAGTCCATATCTCGGAAACTATAAGAGATAATGCAATTTGGCAACCGGCAATGTAATTAGCAAGCCGAATATTACTTGGAATGTGAATTGGAACGAAATCGCCAATAGATAAGACCATTTTACAATTTGGGCCCAAGTTAGAAGCAGAGCCTAAGGTGTAAATTATCGATAGTCCATATCTCGGAAACTATAAGAGATAATGCAATTTGGCAACCGGCAATGTAATTAGCATGCCGAATATTACTTGGAATGTGAATTGGAACGAAATCGCCAATAGATAAGACCATTTTACAATTTGGGCCCAAGTTAGAAGCAGAGCCTAAGGTGTAAATTATTGATAGTCCATATCTCGGAAACTATAAGAGATAATGCAATTTCGCAACCGGCAATGTAATTAGCATGCCGAATATTACTTGGAGTGTGAATTGGAACGAAATCGCCAATAGATAAGACCATTTTACAATTTGGGCCCAAGTTAGAAGCAGAGCCTAAGGTGTAAATTATCGATAGTCCATATCTCATAAACTATAAGAGATAATGCAATTTGGCAACCGGCAATGTAATTAGCATGCCGAATATTACTTGGAATGTGAATTGGAACGGAATCGCCAATAGATAAGACCATTTTACAATTTGGGCCCAAGTTAGAAGCAGAGCCTAAGGTGTAAATTATCGATACTCCATATCTCGGAAACTATAAGAGATAATGCAATTTGGCAACCGGCAATGTAATTAGCATGCCGTATATTACTTGGAATGTGAATTGGAACGAAATCGCCAATAGATAAGACCATTTTACAATTTGGGCCCAAGTTAGAAGTAGAGCCTAAGGTGTAAATTATCGATAGTCCATATCTCGGAAACTATAAGAGATAATGCAATTTGGCAACCGGCAATGTAATTAGCATGCCGAATATTACTTGGAATGTGAATTGGAACGAAATCGCCAATAGATAAGGCCATTTTAAAATTTGGGCCCAAGTTAGAAGCAGAGATTAAGGTGTAAATTATTGATAGTCCATATCTCGGAAACTATAAGAGATAATGCAATTTCGCAACCGGCAATGTAATTAGCATGCCGAATATCACTTGGAATGTGAATTGGGACGAAATCGCCAATAGATAAGACCATTTTACAATTTGGGCCCAAGTTAGAAGCAGAGCCTAAGGTGTAAATTATCGATAGTCCATATCTCGGAAACTATAAGAGATAATGCAATTTGGCAACCGGCAATGTAATTAGCAAGCCGAATATTACTTGGAATGTGAATTGGAACGAAATCGCCAATAGGTAAGACCATTTTACAATTTGGGCCCAAGTTAGAAGCAGAGCCTAAGGTGTAAATTATCGATAGTCCATATCTCGGAAACTATAAGAGATAATTCAATTTGGCAACCGGCAATGTAATTAGCATGCCGGATATTACTTGGAATGTGAATTGGAACGAAATCGCCAATAGAGAAGACCATTTTACAATTTGGGCCCAAGTTAGAAGCAGAGCCAAAGGTGTAAATTATCGATAGTCCATATCTCGGAAACTATAAGAGATAATGCAATTTGGCAACCGGCAATGTAATTAGCATGCCGAATATTACTTGGAATGTGAATTGGAACGAAATCGCCAATAGATAAGACCATTTTACAATTTGGGCCCAAGTTAGAAGCAGAGCCTAAGGTGTAAATTATTGATAGTCCATATCTCGGAAACTATAAGAGATAATGCAATTTCGCAACCGGCAATGTAATTAGCATGCCGAATATTACTTGGAGTGTGAATTGGAACGAAATCGCCAATAGATAAGACCATTTTACAATTTGGGCCCAAGTTAGAAGCAGAGCCTAAGGTGTAAATTATCGATAGTCCATATCTCATAAACTATAAGAGATAATGCAATTTGGCAACCGGCAATGTAATTAGCATGCCGAATATTACTTGGAATGTGAATTGGAACGAAATCGCCAATAGATAAGACCATTTTACAATTTGGGCCCAAGTTAGAAGCAGAGCCTAAGGTGTAAATTATCGATACTCCATATCTCGGAAACTATAAGAGATAATGCAATTTGGCAACCGGCAATGTAATTAGCATGCCGTATATTACTTGGAATGTGAATTGGAACGAAATCGCCAATAGATAAGACCATTTTACAATTTGGGCCCAAGTTAGAAGCAGAGCCTAAGGTGTAAATTATCGATAGTCCATATCTCGGAAACTATAAGAGATAATGCAATTTGGCAACCGGCAATGTAATTAGCATGCCGAATATTACTTGGAATGTGAATTGGAACGAAATCGCCAATAGATAAGGCCATTTTAAAATTTGGGCCCAAGTTAGAAGCAGAGCCTAAGGTGTAAATTATTGATAGTCCATATCTCGGAAACTATAAGAGATAATGCAATTTCGCAACCGGCAATGTAATTAGCATGCCGAATATCACTTGGAATGTGAATTGGGACGAAATCGCCAATAGATAAGACCATTTTACAATTTGGGCCCAAGTTAGAAGCAGAGCCTAAGGTGTAAATTATCGATAGTCCATATCTCGGAAACTATAAGAGATAATGCAATTTGGCAACCGGCAATGTAATTAGCAAGCCGAATATTACTTGGAATGTGAATTGGAACGAAATCGCCAATAGGTAAGACCATTTTACAATTTGGGCCCAAGTTAGAAGCAGAGCCTAAGGTGTAAATTATCGATAGTCCATATCTCGGAAACTATAAGAGATAATTCAATTTGGCAACCGGCAATGTAATTAGCATGCCGGATATTACTTGGAATGTGAATTGGAACGAAATCGCCAATAGAGAAGACCATTTTACAATTTGGGCCCAAGTTAGAAGCAGAGCCTAAGGTGTAAATTATCGATAGTCCATATCTCGGAAACTATAAGAGATAATGCAATTTGGCAACCGGCAATGTAATTAGCATGCCGAATATTACTTGGAATGTGAATTGGAACGAAAACGCCAATAGATAAGACCATTTTACAATTTGGGCCCAAGTTAGAAGCAGAGCCTAAGGTGTAAATTATCGATAGTACATATCTCGGAAACTATAAGAGATAATGCAATTTGGCAACCGGCAATGTAATTAGCATGCCGAATATTACTTGGAATGTGAATTGGAACGAAATCGCCAATAGATAAGACCATTTTACAATTTGGGCCCAAGTTAGAAGCAGAGCCTAAGGTGTAAATTATCGATAGTCCATATCTCGGAAACTATAAGAGATAATGCAATTTGGCAACCGGCAATGTAATTAGCATGCCGAATATTACTTGGAATGTGAATTGGAACGAAATCGCCAATAGATAAGACCATTTTACAATTTGGGCCCAAGTTAGAAGCAGAGCCTAAGGTGTAAATTATCGATAGTTCATATCTCGGAAACTATAAGAGATAATGCAATTTGGCAACCGGCAATGTAATTAGCATGCCGAATATTACTTGGAATGTGAATTGGAACGAAATCGCCAATAGATAAGACCATTTTACAATTTGGGCCCAAGTTAGAAGCAGAGCCTAAGGTGTAAATTATCGATAGTCCATATCTCGGAAACTATAAGAGATAATTCAATTTGGCAAATGGCAATGTAATTAGCATGCCGGATATTACTTGGAATGTGAATTGGAACGAAATCGCCAATAGATAAGACCATTTTACAATTTGGGAACAAGTTAGAAGCAGAGCCTAAGGTGTAAATTATCGATAGTCCATATCTCGGAAACTATAAGAGATAATGCAATTTGGCAACCGGCAATGTAATTAGCATGCCGAATATTACTTGGAATGTGAATTGGAACGAAATCGCCAATAGATAAGACGATTTTACAATTTGGGCCCAAGTTAGAAGCAGAGCCTAAGATGTAAATTATCGATAGTCCATATCTCGGAAACTATAAGAGATAATGCAATTTGGCAACCGGCAATGTAATTAGCATGCCGAATATTACTTGGAGTGTGAATTGGAACGAAATCGCCAATAGATAAGACCATTTTACAATTTGGGCCCAAGTTAGAAGCAGAGCCTAAGGTGTAAATTATCGATAGTCCATATCTCGGAAACTATAAGAGATAATGCATTTTGGCAACCGGCAATGTAATTAGCATGCCGAATATTACTTGGAATGTGAATTGGAACGAAATCGCCAATAGGTAAGACCATTTTACAATTTGGGCCCAAGTTAGAAGCAGAGCCTAAGGTGTAAATTATTGATAGTCCATATCTCGGAAACTATAAGAGATAATTCAATTTGGCAACCGGCAATGTAATTAGCATGCCGGATATTACTTGGAATGTGAATTGGAACGAAATCGCCAATAGATAAGACCATTTTACAATTTGGGCCCAAGTTAGAAGCAGAGCCTAAGGTGTAAATTACCGATAGTCCATATCTCGGAAACTATAAGAGATAATGCAATTTGGCAACCGGCAATGTAATTAGCATGCCGAATATTACTTGGAATGTGAATTGGAACGAAATCGCCAATAGATAAGACGATTTTACAATTTGGGCCCAAGTTAGAAGCAGAGCCTAAGGTGTAAATTATCGATAGTCCATATCTCGGAAACTATAAGAGATAATGCAATTTGGCAACCGGCAATGTTATTAGCATGCCGAATATTACTTGGAATGTGAATTGGAACGAAATCGCCAATAGATAAGACCATTTTACAATTTGGGCCCAAGTTAGAAGCAGAGCCTAAGGTGTAAATTATCGATAGTCCATATCTCGGAAACTATAAGAGATAATGCAATTTGGCAACCGGCAATGTAATTAGCATGCCGAATATTAATTGGAATGTGAATTGGAACGAAATCGCCAATAGATAAGACCATTTTACAATTTGGGCCCAAGTTAGAAGTAGAGCCTAAGGTGTAAATTATCGATAGTCCATATCTCGGAAACTATAAGAGATAATGCAATTTGGCAACCGGCAATGTAATTAGCATGCCGAATATTACTTGGAATGTGAATTGGAACGAAATCGCCAATAGGTAAGACCATTTTACAATTTGGGCCCAAGTTAGAAGCAGAGCCTAAGGTGTAAATTATCGATAGTCCATATCTCGGAAACTATAAGAGATAATGCAATTTGGCAACCGGCAATGTAATTAGCATGCCGAATATTACTTGGAATGTGAATTGGATCGAAATCGCCAATAGATAAGACCATTTTACAATTTGGGCCCAAGTTAGAAGCAGAGCCTAAGGTGTAAATTATCGATAGTCCATATCTCGGAAACTATAAGAGATAATGCAATTTGGCAACCGGCAATGTAATTAGCATGCCGAATATTACTTGGAATGTGAATTGGAACGAAATCGCCAATAGATAAGACCATTTTACAATTTGGGCCCAAGTTAGAAGCAGAGCCTAAGGTGTAAATTATCGATAGTCCATATCTCGGAAACTATAAGAGATAATGCAATTTGGCAACCGGCAATGTAATTAACATGCCGAATATTACTTGGAATGTGAATTGGAACGAAATCGCCAATAGATAAGACCATTTTACAATTTGGGCCCAAGTTAGAAGCAGAGCCTAAGGTGTAAATTATCGATAGTCCATATCTCGGAAACTATAAGAGATAATGCAATTTGGCAACCGGCAATGTAATTAGCATGCCGAATATTACTTGGAATGTGAATTGGAACGAAATCGCCAATAGATAAGACCATTTTACAATTTGGGCCCAAGTTAGAAGCAGAGCCTAAGGTGTAAATTATCGATATTCCATATCTCGGAAACTATAAGAGATAATGCAATTTGGCAACCGGCAATGTAATTAGCATGCCGAATATTACTTGGAATGTGAATTGGAACGAAATCGTCAATAGATAAGACCATTTTACAATTTGGGCCCAAGTTAGAAGCAGAGCCTAAGGTGTAAATTATCGATAGTCCATTCTCGGAAACTATAAGAGATAATGCAATTTGGCAACCGGCAATGTAATTAGCATGCCGAATATTACTTGGAATGTGAATTGGAACGAAATCGCCAATAGATAAGACCATTTTACAATTTGGGCCCAAGTTAGAAGCAGAGCCTAAGGTGTAAATTATCGATAGTCCATATCTCGGAAACTATAAGAGATAATGCAATTTGGCAACCGGCAATGTAATTAGCATGCCGAATATTACTTGGAATGTGAATTGGAACGAAATCGCCAATAGATAAGGGCATTTTAAAATTTGGGCCCAAGTTAGAAGCAGAGCCTAAGGTGTAAATTATTGATAGTCCATATCTCGGAAACTATAAGAGATAATGCAATTTCGCAACCGGCAATGTAATTAGCATGCCGAATATCACTTGGAATGTGAATTGGGACGAAATCGCCAATAGATAAGACCATTTTACAATTTGGGCCCAAGTTAGAAGCAGAGCCTAAGGTGTAAATTATCGATAGTCCATATCTCGGAAACTATAAGAGATAATGCAATTTGGCAATCGGCAATGTAATTAGCATGCCGAATATTACTTGGAATGTGAATTGGAACGAAATCGCCAATAGATAAGACCATTTTACAATTTGGGCCCAAGTTAGAAGCAGAGCCTAAGATGTAAATTATCGATAGTCCATATCTCTGAAACTATAAGAGATAATGCAATTTGGCAACCGGCAATGTAATTAGCATGCCGGATATTACTTGGAATGTGAATTGGAACTAAATCGCCAATAGATAAGACCATTTTACAATTTGGGCCCAAGTTAGAAGCAGAGCCTAAGGTGTAAATTATCGATAGTCCATATCTCGGAAACTATAAGAGATAATGCAATTTGGCAACCGGCAATGTAATTAGCATGCCGAATATTACTTGGACTGTGAATTGGAACGAAATCGCCAATAGATAAGACGATTTTACAATTTGGGCCCAAGTTAGAAGCAGAGCCTAAGGTGTAAATTATCGATAGTCCATATCTCGGAAACTATAAGAGATAATGCAATTTGGCAACCGGCAATGTAATTAGCATGCCGAATATTACTTGGAATGTGAATTGGAACGAAATCGCCAATAGATAAGACCATTTTAAAATTTGGGCCCAAGTTAGAAGCAGAGCCTAAGGTGTAAATTATCGATAGTCCATATCTCGGAAACTATAAGAGATAATGCAATTTGGCAACCGGCAATGTAATTAGCATGCCGAATATTAATTGGAATATGAATTGGAACGAAATCGCCAATAGATAAGACCATTTTACAATTTGGGCCCAAGTTAGAAGTAGAGCCTAAGGTGTAAATTATCGATAGTCCATATCTCGGAAACTATAAGAGATAATGCAATTTGGCAACCGGCAATGTAATTAGCATGCCGAATATTACTTGGAATGTGAATTGGAACGAAATCGCCAATAGGTAAGACCATTTTACAATTTGGGCCCAAGTTAGAAGCAGAGCCTAAGGTGTAAATTATCGATAGTCCATATCTCGGAAACTATAAGAGATAATGTAATTTGGCAACCGGCAATGTAATTAGCATGCCGAATATTACTTGGAATGTGAATTGGAACGAAATCGCCAATAGATAAGACCATTTTACAATTTGGGCCCAAGTTAGAAGCAGAGCCTAAGGTGTAAATTATCGATAGTCCATATCTCGGAAACTATAAGAGATAATGCAATTTGGCAACCGGCAATGTAATTAGCATGCCGAATATTACTTGGAATGTGAATTGGAACGAAATCGCCAATAGATAAGACCATTTTACAATTTGGGCCCAAGTTAGAAGCAGAGCCTAAGGTGTAAATTATCGATAGTCCATATCTCGGAAACTATAAGAGATAATGCAATTTGGCAACCGGCAATGTAATTAGCATGCCGAATATTACTTGGAATGTGAATTGGAACGAAATCGCCAATAGATAAGACCATTTTACAATTTGGGCCCAAGTTAGAAGCAGAGCCTAAGGTGTAAATTATCGATAGTCCATATCTCGGAAACTATAAGAGATAATGCAATTTGGCAACCGGCAATGTAATTAGCATGCCGAATATTACTTGGAATGTGAATTGGAACGAAATCGCCAATAGATAAGACCATTTTACAATTTGGGCCCAAGTTAGAAGCAGAGCCTAAGGTGTAAATTATTGATAGTCCATATCTCGGAAACTATAAGAGATAATGCAATTTCGCAACCGGCAATGTAATTAGCATGCCGAATATTACTTGGAGTGTGAATTGGAACGAAATCGCCAGTAGATAAGACCATTTTACAATCTGGGCCCAAGTTAGAAGCAGAGCCTAAGGTGTAAATTATCGATAGTCCATATCTCGGAAACTATAAGAGATAATGCAATTTGGCAACCGGCAATGTAATTAGCATGCCGAATATTACTTGGAATGTGAATTGGAACGAAATCGCCAATAGATAAGACCATTTTACAATTTGGGCCCAAGTTAGAAGCAGAGCCTAAGGTGTAAATTATCGATACTCCATATCTCGGAAACTATAAGAGATAATGCAATTTGGCAACCGGCAATGTAATTAGCATGCCGAATATTACTTGGAATGTGAATTGGAACGAAATCGCCAATAGATAAGACCATTTTACAATTTGGGCCCAAGTTAGAAGCAGAGCCTAAGGTGTAAATTATCGATAGTCCATATCTCGGAAACTATAAGAGATAATGCAATTTGGCAACCGGCAATGTAATTAGCATGCCGAATATTACTTGGAATGTTAATTGGAACGAAATCGCCAATAGATAAGACCATTTTACAATTTGGGCCCAAGTTAGAAGCAGAGCCTAAGGTGTAAATTATCGATAGTCCATATCTCGGAAACTATAAGAGATAATGCAATTTGGCAACCGGCAATGTAATTAGCATGCCGAATATTACTTGGAATGTGAATTGGAACGAAATCGCCAATAGATAAGGCCATTTTAAAATTTGGGCCCAAGTTAGAAGCAGAGCCTAAGGTGTAAATTATTGATAGTCCATATCTCGGAAACTATAAGAGATAATGCAATTTCGCAACCGGCAATGTAATTAGCATGCCGAATATCACTTGGAATGTGAATTGGGACGAAATCGCCAATAGATAAGACCATTTTACAATTTGGGCCCAAGTTAGAAGCAGAGCCTAAGGTGTAAATTATCGATAGTCCATATCTCGGAAACTATAAGAGATAATGCAATTTGGCAATCGGCAATGTAATTAGCATGCCGAATATTACTTGGAATGTGAATTGGAACGAAATCGCCAATAGATAAGACCATTTTACAATTTGGGCCCAAGTTAGAAGCAGAGCCTAAGATGTAAATTATCGATAGTCCATATCTCTGAAACTATAAGAGATAATGCAATTTGGCAACCGGCAATGTAATTAGCATGCCGAATATTACTTGGAATGTGAATTGGAACGAAATCGCCAATAGATAAGACCATTTTACAATTTGGGCCCAAGTTAGAAGCAGAGCCTAAGGTGTAAATTATCGATAGTCCATATCTCGGAAACTATAAGAGATAATTCAATTTGGCAACCGGCAATGTAATTAGCATGCCGGATATTACTTGGAATGTGAATTGGAACTAAATCGCCAATAGATAAGACCATTTTACAATTTGGGCCCAAGTTAGAAGCAGAGCCTAAGGTGTAAATTATCGATAGTCCATATCTCGGAAACTATAAGAGATAATACAATTTGGCAACCGGCAATGTAATTAGCATGCCGAATATTACTTGGACTGTGAATTGGAACGAAATCGCCAATAGATAAGACGATTTTACAATTTGGGCCCAAGTTAGAAGCAGAGCCTAAGATGTAAATTATCGATAGTCCATATCTCGGAAACTATAAGAGATAATGCAATTTGGCAACCGGCAATGTAATTAGCATGCCGAATATTACTTGGAATGTGAATTGGAACGAAATCGCCAATAGATAAGACCATTTTACAATTTGGGCCCAAGTTAGAAGCAGAGCCTAAGGTGTAAATTATCGATAGTCCATATCTCGGAAACTATAAGAGATAATGCAATTTGGCAACCGGCAATGTAATTAGCAAGCCGAATATTACTTGGAATGTGAATTGGAACGAAATCGCCAATAGGTAAGACCATTTTACAATTTGGGCCCAAGTTAGAAGCAGAGCCTAAGGTGTAAATTATCGATAGTCCATATCTCGGAAACTATAAGAGATAATTCAATTTGGCAACCGGCAATGTAATTAGCATGCCGGATATTACTTGGAATGTGAATTGGAACGAAATCGCCAATAGATAAGACCATTTTACAATTTGGGCCCAAGTTAGAAGCAGAGCCTAAGGTGTAAATTATCGATAGTCCATATCTCGGAAACTATAAGAGATAATGCAATTTGGCAACCGGCAATGTAATTAGCATGCCGAATATTACTTGGAATGTGAATTGGAACGAAATCGCCAATAGAGAAGACCATTTTACAATTTGGGCCCAAGTTAGAAGCAGAGCCAAAGGTGTAAATTATCGATAGTCCATATCTCGGAAATTATAAGAGATAATGCAATTTGGCAACCGGCAATGTAATTAGCATGCCGAATATTACTTGGAATGTGAATTGGAACGAAATCGCCAATAGAGAAGACCATTTTACAATTTGGGCCCAAGTTAGAAGCAGAGCCTAAGGTGTAAATTATCGATAGTCCATATCTCGGAAACTATAAGAGATAATGCAATTTGGCAACCGGCAATGTAATTAGCATGCCGAATATTACTTGGAATGTGAATTGGAACGAAATCGCCAATAGATAAGACCATTTTACAATTTGGGCCCAAGTTAGAAGCAGAGCCTAAGGTGTAAATTATCGATAGTCCATATCTCGGAAACTATAAGAGATAATGCAATTTGGCAACCGGCAATGTAATTAGCATGCCGAATATTACTTGGAATGTGAATTGGAACGAAAACGCCAATAGATAAGACCATTTTACAATTTGGGCCCAAGTTAGAAGCAGAGCCTAAGGTGTAAATTATCGATAGTACATATCTCGGAAACTATAAGAGATAATGCAATTTGGCAACCGGCAATGTAATTAGCATGCCGAATATTACTTGGAATGTGAATTGGAACGAAATCGCCAATAGATAAGACGATTTTACAATTTGGGCCCAAGTTAGAAGCAGAGCCTAAGATGTAAATTATCGATAGTCCATATCTCGGAAACTATAAGAGATAATGCAATTTGGCAACCGGCAATGTAATTAGCATGCCGAATATTACTTGGAGTGTGAATTGGAACGAAATCGCCAATAGATAAGACCATTTTACAATTTGGGCCCAAGTTAGAAGCAGAGCCTAAGGTGTAAATTATCGATAGTCCATATCTCGGAAACTATAAGAGATAATGCATTTTGGCAACCGGCAATGTAATTAGCATGCCGAATATTACTTGGAATGTGAATTGGAACGAAATCGCCAATAGGTAAGACCATTTTACAATTTGGGCCCAAGTTAGAAGCAGAGCCTAAGGTGTAAATTATTGATAGTCCATATCTCGGAAACTATAAGAGATAATTCAATTTGGCAACCGGCAATGTAATTAGCATGCCGGATATTACTTGGAATGTGAATTGGAACGAAATCGCCAATAGATAAGACCATTTTACAATTTGGGCCCAAGTTAGAAGCAGAGCCTAAGGTGTAAATTACCGATAGTCCATATCTCGGAAACTATAAGAGATAATGCAATTTGGCAACCGGCAATATAATTAGCATGCCGAATATTACTTGGAATGTGAATTGGAACGAAATCGCCAATAGATAAGACGATTTTACAATTTGGGCCCAAGTTAGAAGCAGAGCCTAAGGTGTAAATTATCGATAGTCCATATCTCGGAAACTATAAGAGATAATGCAATTTGGCAACCGGCAATGTAATTAGCATGCCGAATATTACTTGGAATGTGAATTGGAACAAAATCGCCAATAGAGAAGACCATTTTACAATTTGGGCCCAAGTTAGAAGCAGAGCCAAAGGTGTAAATTATCGATAGTCCATATCTCGGAAACTATAAGAGATAATGCAATTTGGCAACCGGCAATGTAATTAGCTTGCCGAATATTACTTGGAATGTGAATTGGAACGAAATCGCCAATAGATAAGACCATTTTACAATTTGGGCCCAAGTTAGAAGCAGAGCCTAAGGTGTAAATTACCGATAGTCCATATCTCGGAAACTATAAGAGATAATGCAATTTGGCAACCGGCAATGTAATTAGCATGCCGAATATTACTTGGAATGTGAATTGGAACGAAATCGCCAATAGATAAGACGATTTTACAATTTGGGCCCAAGTTAGAAGCAGAGCCTAAGGTGTAAATTATCGATAGTCCATATCTCGGAAACTATAAGAGATAATGCAATTTGGCAACCGGCAATGTAATTAGCATGCCGAATATTACTTGGAATGTGAATTGGAACAAAATCGCCAATAGAGAAGACCATTTTACAATTTGGGTCCAAGTTAGAAGCAGAGCCTAAGGTGTAAATTATCGATAGTCCATATCTCGGAAACTATAAGAGATAATGCAATTTGGCAACCGGCAATGTAATTAGCATGCCGAATATTTCTTGGAATGTGAATTGGAACGAAATCGCCAATAGAGAAGACCATTTTACAATTTGGGCCCAAGTTAGAAGCAGAGCCTAAGGTGTAAATTATCGATAGTCCATATCTCGGAAACTATAAGAGATAATGCAATTTGGCAACCGGCAATTTAATTAGCATGCCGAATATTACTTGGAATGTGAATTGGAACGAAATCGCCAATAGATAAGACCATTTTACAATTTGGGCCCAAGTTAGAAGCAGAGCCTAAGGTGTAAATTATCGATAGTCCATATCTCGGAAACTATAAGAGATAATGCAATTTGGCAACCGGCAATGTAATTAGCATGCCGAATATTACTTGGAATGTGAATTGGAACGAAATCGCCAATAGAGAAGACCATTTTACAATTTGGGCCCAAGTTAGAAGCAGAGCCTAAGGTGTAAATTATCGATAGTCCATATCTCGGAAACTATAAGAGATAATGCAATTTGGCAACCGGCAATGTTATTAGCATGCCGAATATTACTTGGAATGTGAATTGGAACGAAATCGCCAATAGATAAGACCATTTTACAATTTGGGCCCAAGTTAGAAGCAGAGCCTAAGGTGTAAATTATCGATAGTCCATATCTCGGAAACTATAAGAAATAATGCAATTTGGCAACCGGCAATGTAATTAGCATGCCGAATATTACTTGGAATGTGAATTGGAACGAAATCGCCAATAGATAAGACCATTTTACAATTTGCGCCCAAGTTAGAAGCAGAGCCTAAGGTGTAAATTATTGATAGTCCATATCTCGGAAACTATAAGAGATAATGCAATTTCGCAATCGGCAATGTAATTAGCATGCCGAATATCACTTGGAATGTGAATTGGGACGAAATCGCCAATAGATAAGACCATTTTACAATTTGGGCCCAAGTTAGAAGCAGAGCCAAAGGTGTAAATTATCGATAGTCCATATCTCGGAAACTATAAGATATAATGCAATTTGGCAACCGGCAATGTAATTAGCATGCCGAATATTACTTGGAATGTGAATTGGAACGAAATCGCCAATAGATAAGACCATTTTACAATTTGGGCCCAAGTTAGAAGCAGAGCCTAAGGTGTAAATTATCGATAGTCCATATCTCGGAAACAATAAGAGATAATGCAATTTGGCAACCGGCAATGTAATTAGCATGCCGAATATTACTTGGAATGTGAATTGGAACGAAATCGCCAATAGATAAGACCATTTTACAATTTGGGCCCAAGTTAGAAGCAGAGCCTAAGGTGTAAATTATTGATAGTCCATATCTCGGAAACTATAAGAGATAATGCAATTTCGCAACCGGCAATGTAATTAGCATGCCGAATATTACTTGGAGTGTGAATTGGAACGAAATCGCCAATAGGTAAGACCATTTTACAATTTGGGCCCAAGTTAGAAGCAGAGCCTAAGGTGTAAATTATCGATAGTCCATATCTCGGAAACTATAAGAGATAATGCAATTTGGCAACCGGCAATGTAATTAGCATGCCGAATATTACTTGGAATGTGAATTGGAACGAAATCGCCAATAGATAAGGCCATTTTACAATTTGGGCCCAAGTTAGAAGCAGAGCCTAAGGTGTAAATTATCGATAGTCCATATCTCGGAAACTATAAGAGATAATGCAATTTGGCAACCGGCAATGTAATTAGCATGCCGAATATTACTTGAAATATGAATTGGAACGAAATCGCCAATAGATAAGACCATTTTACAATTTGGGCCCAAGTTAGAAGCAGAGCCTAAGGTGTAAATTATTGATAGTCCATATCTCGGAAACTATAAGAGATAATGCAATTTGGCAACCGGCAATGTAATTAGCATGCCGAATATTACTTGGAATGTGAATTGGAACGAAATCGCCAATAGATAAGGCCATTTTACAATTTGGGCCCAAGTTAGAAGCAGAGCCTAAGGTGTAAATTATCGATAGTCCATATCTCGGAAACTATAAGAGATAATGCAATTTGGCAACCGGCAATGTAATTAGCATGCCGAATGTTACTTGGAATGTGAATTGGAACGAAATCGCCAATAGATAAGGCCATTTTACAATTTGGGCCCAAGTTAGAAGCAGAGCCTAAGGTGTAAATTATCGATAGTCCATATCTCGGAAACTATAAGAGATAATGCAATTTGGCAACCGGCAATGTAATTAGCATGCCGAATATTACTTGGAATGTGAATTGGAACGAAATCGCCAATAGATAAGACCATTTTACAATTTGGGCCCAAGTTAGAAGCAGAGCCTAAGGTGTAAATTATTGATAGTCCATATATCGGAAACTATAAGAGATAATGCAATTTGGCAACCGGCAATGTAATTAGCATGCCGAATATTACTTGGAATGTGAATTGGAACGAAATCGCCAATAGATAAGACCATTTTACAATTTGGGCCCAAGTTAGAAGCAGAGCCTAAGGTGTAAATTATCGATAGTCCATATCTCGGAAACTATAAGAGATAATGCAATTTGGCAACCGGCAATGTAATTAGCATGCCGAATATTACTTGAAATGTGAATTGGAACGAAATCGCCAATAGATAAGACCATTTTACAATTTGGGCCCAAGTTAGAAGCAGAGCCTAAGGTGTAAATTATCGATAGTCCATATCTCGGAAACTATAAGAGATAATGCAATTTGGCAACCGGCAATGTAATTAGCATGCCGAATATTACTTGGAATGTGAATTGGAACGAAATCGCCAATAGATAAGACCATTTTACAATTTGGGCCCAAGTTAGAAGCAGAGCCTAAGGTGTAAATTATCGATAGTCCATATCTCGGAAACTATAAGAGATAATGCAATTTGGCAACCGGCAATGTAATTAGCATGCCGAATATTACTTGGAATGTGAATTGGAACGAAATCGCCAATAGATAAGACCATTTTACAATTTGGGCCCAAGTTAGAAGCAGAGCCTAAGGTGTAAATTATCGATAGTCCATATCTCGGAAACTATAAGAGATAATGCAATTTGACAACCGGCAATGTAATTAGCATGCCGTATATTACTTGGAATGTGAATTGGAACGAAATCGCCAATAGATAAGACCATTTTACAATTTGGGCCCAAGTTAGAAGCAGAGCCTAAGGTGTAAATTATCGATAGTCCATATCTCGGAAACTATAAGAGATAATGCAATTTGGCAACCGGCAATGTAATTAGCATGCCGAATATTACTTGGAATGTGAATTGGAACGAAATCGCCAATAGATAAGACCATTTTACAATTTGGGCCCAAGTTAGAAGAAGAGCCTAAGGTGTAAATTATCGATAGTCCATATCTCGGAAACTATAAGAGATAATGCAATTTGGCAACCGGCAATGAAATTAGCATGCCGAATATTACTTGGAATGTGAATTGGAACGAAATCGCCAATAGATAAGACCATTTTACAATTTGGGCCCAAGTTATAAGCAGAGCCTATGGTGTAAATTATCGATAGTCCATATCTCGGAAACTATAAGAGATAATGCAATTTGGCAACCGGCAATGTAATTAGCATGCCGAATATTACTTGGAATGTGAATTGAAACGAAATCGCCAATAGATAAGACCATTTTACAATTTGGGCCCAAGTTAGAAGCAGAGCCTAAGGTGTAAATTATCGATAGTCCATATCTCGGAAACTATAAGAGTTAATACAATTTGGCAACCGGCAATGTAATTAGCATGCCGAATATTACTTGGAATGTGAATTGGAACGAAATCGCCAATAGATAAGACCATTTTACAATTTGGGCCCAAGTTAGAAGTAGAGCCTAAGGTGTAAATTATCGATAGTCCATATCTCGGAAACTATAAGAGATAATGCAATTTGGCAACCGGCAATGTAATTAGCATGCCGAATATTACTTGGAATGTGAATTGGAACGAAATCGCCAATAGATAAGACCATTTTACAATTTGGGCCCAAGTTAGAAGCAGAGCCTAAGGTGTAAATTATCGATAGTCCATATCTCGGAAACTATAAGAGATAATGCAATTTGGCAACCGGCAATGTAATTAGCATGCCGAATATTACTTGGAATGTGAATTGGAACGAAATCGCCAATAGATAAGACCATTTTACAATTTGGGCCCAAGTTAGAAGCAGAGCCTAAGGTGTAAATTATTGATAGTCCATATCTCGGAAACTATAAGAGATAATGCAATTTCGCAACCGGCAATGTAATTAGCATGCCGAATATTACTTGGAGTGTGAATTGGAACGAAATCGCCAATAGATAAGACCATTTTACAATTTGGGCCCAAGTTAGAAGCAGAGCCTAAGGTGTAAATTATTGATAGTCCATATCTCGGAAACTATAAGAGATAATGCAATTTGGCAACCGGCAATGTAATTAGAATGCCAAAAATTACTTGGAATGTGAATTGGAACGAAATCGCCAATAGATAAGACCATTTTACAATTTGGGCCCAAGTTAGAAGCAGAGCCTAAGGTGTAAATTATCGATAGTCCATATCTCGGAAACTATAAGAGGTAATGCAATTTGGCAACCGGCAATGTAATTAGCATGCCGAATATTACTTGGAATGTGAATTGGAACGAAATCGCCAATAGAGAAGACCATTTTACAATTTGGGCCCAAGTTAGAAGCAGAGCCTAAGGTGTAAATTATCGATAGTCCATATCTCGGAAACTATAAGAGATAATGCAATTTGGCAACCGGCAATGTAATTAGCATGCCGAATATTACTTGGAATGTGAATTGGAACGAAATCGCCAATAGATAAGACCATTTTACAATTTGGGCCCAAGTTAGAAGCAGAGCCTAAGGTGTAAATTATCGATAGTCCATATCTCGGAAACTATAAGAGATAATGCAATTTGGCAACCGGCAATGTAATTAGCATGCCGAATATTACTTGGAATGTGAATTGGAACGAAATCGCCAATAGATAAGACCATTTTACAATTTGGGCCCAAGTTAGAAGCAGAGCCTAAGGTGTAAATTATCGATAGTCCATATCTCGGAAACTATAAGAGGTAATGCAATTTGGCAACCGGCAATGTAATTAGCATGCCGAATATTACTTGGAATGTGAATTGGAACGAAATCGCCAATAGATAAGACCATTTTACAATTTGGGCCCAAGTTAGAAGCAGAGCCTAAGGTGTAAATTATTGATAGTCCATATCTCGGAAACTATAAGAGATAATGCAATTTCGCAACCGGCAATGTAATTAGCATGCCGAATATTACTTGGAGTGTGAATTGGAACGAAATCGCCAATAGATAAGACCATTTTACAATTTGGGCCCAAGTTAGAAGCAGAGCCTAAGGTGTAAATTATCGATAGTCCATATCTCGGAAACTATAAGAGATAATGCAATTTGGCAACCGGCAATGTAATTAGCATGCCGAATATTACTTGGAATGTGAATTGGAACGAAATCGCCAATAGATAAGACCATTTTACAATTTGGGCCCAAGTTAGAAGCAGAGCCTAAGGTGTAAATTATCGATAGTCCATATCTTGGAAACTATAAGAGATAATGCAATTTGGCAATCGGCAATGTAATTAGCATGCCGAATATTAATTGGAATGTGAATTGGAACGAAATCGCCAATAGATAAGACCATTTTACAATTTGGGCCCAAGTTAGAAGTAGAGCCTAAGGTGTAAATTATCGATAGTCCATATCTCGGAAACTATAAGAGATAATGCAATTTGGCAACCGGAAATGTAATTAGCATGCCGAATATTACTTGGAATGTGAATTGGAACGAAATCGCCAATAGGTAAGACCATTTTACAATTTGGGCCCAAGTTAGAAGCAGAGCCTAAGGTGTAAATTATCGATAGTCCATATCTCGGAAACTATAAGAGATAATGTAATTTGGCAACCGGCAATGTAATTAGCATGCCGAATATTACTTGGAATGTGAATTGGAACGATATCGCCAATAGATAAGACCATTTTACAATTTGGGCCCAAGTTAGAAGCAGAGCCTAAGGTGTAAATTATCGATAGTCCATATCTCGGAAACTATAAGAGATAATGCAATTTGGCAACCGGCAATGTAATTAGCATGCCGAATATTACTTGGAATGTGAATTGGAACGAAATCGCCAATAGATAAGACCATTTTACAATTTGGGCCCAAGTTAGAAGCAGAGCCTAAGGTGTAAATTATCGATAGTCCATATCTCGGAAACTATAAGAGATAATGCAATTTGGCAATCGGCAATGTAATTAGCATGCCGAATATTACTTGGAATGTGAATTGGAACGAAATCGCCAATAGATAAGACAATTTTACAATTTGGGCCCAAGTTAGAAGCAGAGCCTAAGATGTAAATTATCGATAGTCCATATCTCTGAAACTATAAGAGATAATGCAATTTGGCAACCGGCAATGTAATTAGCATGCCGAATATTACTTGGAATGTGAATTGGAACGAAATCGCCAATAGATAAGACCATTTTACAATTTGGGCCCAAGTTAGAAGCAGAGCCTAAGGTGTAAATTACCGATAGTCCATATCTCGGAAACTATAAGAGATAATGCAATTTGGCAACCGGCAATGTAATTAGCATGCCGAATATTACTTGGAATGTGAATTGGAACGAAATCGCCAATAGATAAGACGATTTTACAATTTGGGCCCAAGTTAGAAGCAGAGCCTAAGGTGTAAATTATCGATAGTCCATATCTCGGAAACTATAAGAGATAATGCAATTTGGCAACCGGCAATGTAATTAGCATGCCGAATATTACTTGGAATGTGAATTGGAACAAAATCGCCAATAGAGAAGACCATTTTACAATTTGGGTCCAAGTTAGAAGCAGAGCCTAAGGTGTAAATTATCGATAGTCCATATCTCGGAAACTATAAGAGATAATGCAATTTGGCAACCGGCAATGTAATTAGCATGCCGAATATTTCTTGGAATGTGAATTGGAACGAAATCGCCAATAGAGAAGACCATTTTACAATTTGGGCCCAAGTTAGAAGCAGAGCCTAAGGTGTAAATTATCGATAGTCCATATCTCGGAAACTATAAGAGATAATGCAATTTGGCAACCGGCAATTTAATTAGCATGCCGAATATTACTTGGAATGTGAATTGGAACGAAATCGCCAATAGATAAGACCATTTTACAATTTGGGCCCAAGTTAGAAGCAGAGCCTAAGGTGTAAATTATCGATAGTCCATATCTCGGAAACTATAAGAGATAATGCAATTTGGCAACCGGCAATGTAATTAGCATGCCGAATATTACTTGGAATGTGAATTGGAACGAAATCGCCAATAGAGAAGACCATTTTACAATTTGGGCCCAAGTTAGAAGCAGAGCCTAAGGTGTAAATTATCGATAGTCCATATCTCGGAAACTATAAGAGATAATGCAATTTGGCAACCGGCAATGTTATTAGCATGCCGAATATTACTTGGAATGTGAATTGGAACGAAATCGCCAATAGATAAGACCATTTTACAATTTGGGCCCAAGTTAGAAGCAGAGCCTAAGGTGTAAATTATCGATAGTCCATATCTCGGAAACTATAAGAGATAATGCAATTTGGCAACCGGCAATGTAATTAGCATGCCGAATATTACTTGGAATGTGAATTGGAACGAAATCGCCAATAGATAAGACCATTTTACAATTTGCGCCCAAGTTAGAAGCAGAGCCTAAGGTGTAAATTATTGATAGTCCATATCTCGGAAACTATAAGAGATAATGCAATTTCGCAATCGGCAATGTAATTAGCATGCCGAATATCACTTGGAATGTGAATTGGGACGAAATCGCCAATAGATAAGACCATTTTACAATTTGGGCCCAAGTTAGAAGCAGAGCCAAAGGTGTAAATTATCGATAGTCCATATCTCGGAAACTATAAGATATAATGCAATTTGGCAACCGGCAATGTAATTAGCATGCCGAATATTACTTGGAATGTGAATTGGAACGAAATCGCCAATAGATAAGACCATTTTACAATTTGGGCCCAAGTTAGAAGCAGAGCCTAAGGTGTAAATTATCGATAGTCCATATCTCGGAAACAATAAGAGATAATGCAATTTGGCAACCGGCAATGTAATTAGCATGCCGAATATTACTTGGAATGTGAATTGGAACGAAATCGCCAATAGATAAGACCATTTTACAATTTGGGCCCAAGTTAGAAGCAGAGCCTAAGGTGTAAATTATTGATAGTCCATATCTCGGAAACTATAAGAGATAATGCAATTTCGCAACCGGCAATGTAATTAGCATGCCGAATATTACTTGGAGTGTGAATTGGAACGAAATCGCCAATAGGTAAGACCATTTTACAATTTGGGCCCAAGTTAGAAGCAGAGCCTAAGGTGTAAATTATCGATAGTCCATATCTCGGAAACTATAAGAGATAATGCAATTTGGCAACCGGCAATGTAATTAGCATGCCGAATATTACTTGGAATGTGAATTGGAACGAAATCGCCAATAGATAAGGCCATTTTACAATTTGGGCCCAAGTTAGAAGCAGAGCCTAAGGTGTAAATTATCGATAGTCCATATCTCGGAAACTATAAGAGATAATGCAATTTGGCAACCGGCAATGTAATTAGCATGCCGAATATTACTTGAAATATGAATTGGAACGAAATCGCCAATAGATAAGACCATTTTACAATTTGGGCCCAAGTTAGAAGCAGAGCCTAAGGTGTAAATTATTGATAGTCCATATCTCGGAAACTATAAGAGATAATGCAATTTGGCAACCGGCAATGTAATTAGCATGCCGAATATTACTTGGAATGTGAATTGGAACGAAATCGCCAATAGATAAGGCCATTTTACAATTTGGGCCCAAGTTAGAAGCAGAGCCTAAGGTGTAAATTATCGATAGTCCATATCTCGGAAACTATAAGAGATAATGCAATTTGGCAACCGGCAATGTAATTAGCATGCCGAATGTTACTTGGAATGTGAATTGGAACGAAATCGCCAATAGATAAGGCCATTTTACAATTTGGGCCCAAGTTAGAAGCAGAGCCTAAGGTGTAAATTATCGATAGTCCATATCTCGGAAACTATAAGAGATAATGCAATTTGGCAACCGGCAATGTAATTAGCATGCCGAATATTACTTGGAATGTGAATTGGAACGAAATCGCCAATAGATAAGACCATTTTACAATTTGGGCCCAAGTTAGAAGCAGAGCCTAAGGTGTAAATTATTGATAGTCCATATATCGGAAACTATAAGAGATAATGCAATTTGGCAACCGGCAATGTAATTAGCATGCCGAATATTACTTGGAATGTGAATTGGAACGAAATCGCCAATAGATAAGACCATTTTACAATTTGGGCCCAAGTTAGAAGCAGAGCCTAAGGTGTAAATTATCGATAGTCCATATCTCGGAAACTATAAGAGATAATGCAATTTGGCAACCGGCAATGTAATTAGCATGCCGAATATTACTTGAAATGTGAATTGGAACGAAATCGCCAATAGATAAGACCATTTTACAATTTGGGCCCAAGTTAGAAGCAGAGCCTAAGGTGTAAATTATCGATAGTCCATATCTCGGAAACTATAAGAGATAATGCAATTTGGCAACCGGCAATGTAATTAGCATGCCGAATATTACTTGGAATGTGAATTGGAACGAAATCGCCAATAGATAAGACCATTTTACAATTTGGGCCCAAGTTAGAAGCAGAGCCTAAGGTGTAAATTATCGATAGTCCATATCTCGGAAACTATAAGAGATAATGCAATTTGGCAACCGGCAATGTAATTAGCATGCCGAATATTACTTGGAATGTGAATTGGAACGAAATCGCCAATAGATAAGACCATTTTACAATTTGGGCCCAAGTTAGAAGCAGAGCCTAAGGTGTAAATTATCGATAGTCCATATCTCGGAAACTATAAGAGATAATGCAATTTGACAACCGGCAATGTAATTAGCATGCCGTATATTACTTGGAATGTGAATTGGAACGAAATCGCCAATAGATAAGACCATTTTACAATTTGGGCCCAAGTTAGAAGCAGAGCCTAAGGTGTAAATTATCGATAGTCCATATCTCGGAAACTATAAGAGATAATGCAATTTGGCAACCGGCAATGTAATTAGCATGCCGAATATTACTTGGAATGTGAATTGGAACGAAATCGCCAATAGATAAGACCATTTTACAATTTGGGCCCAAGTTAGAAGAAGAGCCTAAGGTGTAAATTATCGATAGTCCATATCTCGGAAACTATAAGAGATAATGCAATTTGGCAACCGGCAATGAAATTAGCATGCCGAATATTACTTGGAATGTGAATTGGAACGAAATCGCCAATAGATAAGACCATTTTACAATTTGGGCCCAAGTTATAAGCAGAGCCTATGGTGTAAATTATCGATAGTCCATATCTCGGAAACTATAAGAGATAATGCAATTTGGCAACCGGCAATGTAATTAGCATGCCGAATATTACTTGGAATGTGAATTGAAACGAAATCGCCAATAGATAAGACCATTTTACAATTTGGGCCCAAGTTAGAAGCAGAGCCTAAGGTGTAAATTATCGATAGTCCATATCTCGGAAACTATAAGAGTTAATACAATTTGGCAACCGGCAATGTAATTAGCATGCCGAATATTACTTGGAATGTGAATTGGAACGAAATCGCCAATAGATAAGACCATTTTACAATTTGGGCCCAAGTTAGAAGTAGAGCCTAAGGTGTAAATTATCGATAGTCCATATCTCGGAAACTATAAGAGATAATGCAATTTGGCAACCGGCAATGTAATTAGCATGCCGAATATTACTTGGAATGTGAATTGGAACGAAATCGCCAATAGATAAGACCATTTTACAATTTGGGCCCAAGTTAGAAGCAGAGCCTAAGGTGTAAATTATCGATAGTCCATATCTCGGAAACTATAAGAGATAATGCAATTTGGCAACCGGCAATGTAATTAGCATGCCGAATATTACTTGGAATGTGAATTGGAACGAAATCGCCAATAGATAAGACCATTTTACAATTTGGGCCCAAGTTAGAAGCAGAGCCTAAGGTGTAAATTATTGATAGTCCATATCTCGGAAACTATAAGAGATAATGCAATTTCGCAACCGGCAATGTAATTAGCATGCCGAATATTACTTGGAGTGTGAATTGGAACGAAATCGCCAATAGATAAGACCATTTTACAATTTGGGCCCAAGTTAGAAGCAGAGCCTAAGGTGTAAATTATTGATAGTCCATATCTCGGAAACTATAAGAGATAATGCAATTTGGCAACCGGCAATGTAATTAGAATGCCAAAAATTACTTAGAATGTGAATTGGAACGAAATCGCCAATAGATAAGACCATTTTACAATTTGGGCCCAAGTTAGAAGCAGAGCCTAAGGTGTAAATTATCGATAGTCCATATCTCGGAAACTATAAGAGGTAATGCAATTTGGCAACCGGCAATGTAATTAGCATGCCGAATATTACTTGGAATGTGAATTGGAACGAAATCGCCAATAGAGAAGACCATTTTACAATTTGGGCCCAAGTTAGAAGCAGAGCCTAAGGTGTAAATTATCGATAGTCCATATCTCGGAAACTATAAGAGATAATGCAATTTGGCAACCGGCAATGTAATTAGCATGCCGAATATTACTTGGAATGTGAATTGGAACGAAATCGCCAATAGATAAGACCATTTTACAATTTGGGCCCAAGTTAGAAGCAGAGCCTAAGGTGTAAATTATCGATAGTCCATATCTCGGAAACTATAAGAGATAATGCAATTTGGCAACCGGCAATGTAATTAGCATGCCGAATATTACTTGGAATGTGAATTGGAACGAAATCGCCAATAGATAAGACCATTTTACAATTTGGGCCCAAGTTAGAAGCAGAGCCTAAGGTGTAAATTATCGATAGTCCATATCTCGGAAACTATAAGAGGTAATGCAATTTGGCAACCGGCAATGTAATTAGCATGCCGAATATTACTTGGAATGTGAATTGGAACGAAATCGCCAATAGATAAGACCATTTTACAATTTGGGCCCAAGTTAGAAGCAGAGCCTAAGGTGTAAATTATTGATAGTCCATATCTCGGAAACTATAAGAGATAATGCAATTTCGCAACCGGCAATGTAATTAGCATGCCGAATATTACTTGGAGTGTGAATTGGAACGAAATCGCCAATAGATAAGACCATTTTACAATTTGGGCCCAAGTTAGAAGCAGAGCCTAAGGTGTAAATTATCGATAGTCCATATCTCGGAAACTATAAGAGATAATGCAATTTGGCAACCGGCAATGTAATTAGCATGCCGAATATTACTTGGAATGTGAATTGGAACGAAATCGCCAATAGATAAGACCATTTTACAATTTGGGCCCAAGTTAGAAGCAGAGCCTAAGGTGTAAATTATCGATAGTCCATATCTTGGAAACTATAAGAGATAATGCAATTTGGCAATCGGCAATGTAATTAGCATGCCGAATATTAATTGGAATGTGAATTGGAACGAAATCGCCAATAGATAAGACCATTTTACAATTTGGGCCCAAGTTAGAAGTAGAGCCTAAGGTGTAAATTATCGATAGTCCATATCTCGGAAACTATAAGAGATAATGCAATTTGGCAACCGGAAATGTAATTAGCATGCCGAATATTACTTGGAATGTGAATTGGAACGAAATCGCCAATAGGTAAGACCATTTTACAATTTGGGCCCAAGTTAGAAGCAGAGCCTAAGGTGTAAATTATCGATAGTCCATATCTCGGAAACTATAAGAGATAATGTAATTTGGCAACCGGCAATGTAATTAGCATGCCGAATATTACTTGGAATGTGAATTGGAACGATATCGCCAATAGATAAGACCATTTTACAATTTGGGCCCAAGTTAGAAGCAGAGCCTAAGGTGTAAATTATCGATAGTCCATATCTCGGAAACTATAAGAGATAATGCAATTTGGCAACCGGCAATGTAATTAGCATGCCGAATATTACTTGGAATGTGAATTGGAACGAAATCGCCAATAGATAAGACCATTTTACAATTTGGGCCCAAGTTAGAAGCAGAGCCTAAGGTGTAAATTATCGATAGTCCATATCTCGGAAACTATAAGAGATAATGCAATTTGGCAATCGGCAATGTAATTAGCATGCCGAATATTACTTGGAATGTGAATTGGAACGAAATCGCCAATAGATAAGACAATTTTACAATTTGGGCCCAAGTTAGAAGCAGAGCCTAAGATGTAAATTATCGATAGTCCATATCTCTGAAACTATAAGAGATAATGCAATTTGGCAACCGGCAATGTAATTAGCATGCCGAATATTACTTGGAATGTGAATTGGAACGAAATCGCCAATAGATAAGACCATTTTACAATTTGGGCCCAAGTTAGAAGCAGAGCCTAAGGTGTACATTATCGATAGTCCATAACTCGGAAACTATAAGAGATAATTCAATTTGGCAACCGGCAATGTAATTAGCATGCCGGATATTACTTGGAATGTGAATTGGAACTAAATCGCCAATAGATAAGACCATTTTACAATTTGGGCCCAAGTTAGAAGCAGAGCCTAAGGTGTAAATTATCGATAGTCCATATCTCGGAAACTATAAGAGATAATGCAATTTGGCAACCGGCAATGTAATTAGCATGCCGAATATTACTTGGACTGTGAATTGGAACGAAATCGCCAATAGATAAGACGATTTTACAATTTGGGCCCAAGTTAGAAGCCGAGCCTAAGATGTAAATTATCGATAGTCCATATCTCGGAAACTATAAGAGATAATGCAATTTGGCAACCGGCAATGTAATTAGCATGCCGAATATTACTTGGAATGTGAATTGGAACGAAATCGCCAATAGATAAGACCATTTTACAATTTGGGCCCAAGTTAGAAGCAGAGCCTAAGGTGTAAATTATCGATAGTCCATATCTCGGAAACTATAAGAGATAATGCAATTTGGCAACCGGCAATGTAATTAGCAAGCCGAATATTACTTGGAATGTGAATTGGAACGAAATCGCCAATAGGTAAGACCATTTTACAATTTGGGCCCAAGTTAGAAGCAGAACCTAAGGTGTAAATTATCGATAGTCCATATCTCGGAAACTATAAGAGATAATTCAATTTGGCGACCGGCAATGTAATTAGCATGCCGGATATTACTTGGAATGTGAATTGGAACGAAATCGCCAATAGATAAGACCATTTTACAATTTGGGCCCAAGTTAGAAGCAGAGCCTAAGGTGTAAATTACCGATAGTCCATATCTCGGAAACTATAAGAGATAATGCAATTTGGCAACCGGCAATGTAATTAGCATGCCGAATATTACTTGGAATGTGAATTGGAACGAAATCGCCAATAGATAAGACGATTTTACAATTTGGGCCCAAGTTAGAAGCAGAGCCTAAGGTGTAAATTATCGATAGTCCATATCTCGGAAACTATAAGAGATAATGCAATTTGGCAACCGGCAATGTAATTAGCATGCCGAATATTACTTGGAATGTGAATTGGAACGAAATCGCCAATAGAGAAGACCATTTTACAATTTGGGCCCAAGTTAGAAGCAGAGCCAAAGGTGTAAATTATCGATAGTCCATATCTCGGAAATTATAAGAGATAATGCAATTTGGCAACCGGCAATGTAATTAGCATGCCGAATATTACTTGGAATGTGAATTGGAACGAAATCGCCAATAGAGAAGACCATTTTACAATTTGGGCCCAAGTTAGAAGCAGAGCCTAAGGTGTAAATTATCGATAGTCCATATCTCGGAAACTATAAGAGATAATGCAATTTGGCAACCGGCAATGTAATTAGCATGCCGAATATTACTTGGAATGTGAATTGGAACGAAATCGCCAATAGATAAGACCATTTTACAATTTGGGCCCAAGTTAGAAGCAGAGCCTAAGGTGTAAATTATCGATAGTCCATATCTCGGAAACTATAAGAGATAATGCAATTTGGCAACCGGCAATGTAATTAGCATGCCGAATATTACTTGGAATGTGAATTGGAACGAAATCGCCAATAGATAAGACCATTTTACAATTTGGGCCCAAGTTAGAAGCAGAGCCTAAGGTGTAAATTATCGATAGTCCATATCTCGGAAACTATAAGAGATAATGCAATTTGGCAACCGGCAATGTAATTAACATGCCGAATATTACTTGGAATGTGAATTGGAACGAAATCGCCAATAGATAAGACCATTTTACAATTTGGGCCCAAGTTAGAAGCAGAGCCTAAGGTGTAAATTATCGATAGTCCATATCTCGGAAACTATAAGAGATAATGCAATTTGGCAACCGGCAATGTAATTAGCATGCCGAATATTACTTGGAATGTGAATTGGAACGAAATCGCCAATAGATAAGACCATTTTACAATTTGGGCCCAAGTTAGAAGCAGAGCCTAAGGTGTAAATTATCGATAGTCCATATCTCGGAAACTATAAGAGATAATGCAATTTGGCAACCGGCAATGTAATTAGCATGCCGAATATTACTTGGAATGTGAATTGGAACGAAATCGCCAATAGATAAGACCATTTTACAATTTGGGCCCAAGTTAGAAGCAGAGCCTAAGGTGTAAATTATCGATAGTCCATATCTCGGAAACTATAAGAGATAATTCAATTTGGCAACCGGCAATGTAATTAGCATGCCGGATATTACTTGGAATGTGAATTGGAACGAAATCGCCAATAGATAAGACCATTTTACAATTTGGGCCCAAGTTAGAAGCAGAGCCTAAGGTGTAAATTATCGATAGTCCATATCTCGGAAACTATAAGAGATAATGCAATTTGGCAACCGGCAATGTAATTAGCATGCCGAATATTACTTGGAATGTGAATTGGAACGAAATCGCCAATAGATAAGACGATTTTACAATTTGGGCCCAAGTTAGAAGCAGAGCCTAAGATGTAAATTATCGATAGTCCATATCTCGGAAACTATAAGAGATAATGCAATTTGGCAACCGGCAATGTAATTAGCATGCCGAATATTACTTGGAGTGTGAATTGGAACGAAATCGCCAATAGATAAGACCATTTTACAATTTGGGCCCAAGTTAGAAGCAGAGCCTAAGGTGTAAATTATCGATAGTCCATATCTCGGAAACTATAAGAGATAATGCATTTTGGCAACCGGCAATGTAATTAGCATGCCGAATATTACTTGGAATGTGAATTGGAACGAAATCGCCAATAGGTAAGACCATTTTACAATTTGGGCCCAAGTTAGAAGCAGAGCCTAAGGTGTAAATTATTGATAGTCCATATCTCGGAAACTATAAGAGATAATTCAATTTGGCAACCGGCAATGTAATTAGCATGCCGGATATTACTTGGAATGTGAATTGGAACGAAATCGCCAATAGATAAGACCATTTTACAATTTGGGCCCAAGTTAGAAGCAGAGCCTAAGGTGTAAATTACCGATAGTCCATATCTCGGAAACTATAAGAGATAATGCAATTTGGCAACCGGCAATGTAATTAGCATGCCGAATATTACTTGGAATGTGAATTGGAACGAAATCGCCAATAGATAAGACGATTTTACAATTTGGGCCCAAGTTAGAAGCAGAGCCTAAGGTGTAAATTATCGATAGTCCATATCTCGGAAACTATAAGAGATAATGCAATTTGGCAACCGGCAATGTAATTAGCATGCCGAATATTACTTGGAATGTGAATTGGAACAAAATCGCCAATAGAGAAGACCATTTTACAATTTGGGTCCAAGTTAGAAGCAGAGCCTAAGGTGTAAATTATCGATAGTCCATATCTCGGAAACTATAAGAGATAATTCAATTTGGCAACCGGCAATGTAATTAGCATGCCGGATATTACTTGGAATGTGAATTGGAACGAAATCGCCAATAGATAAGACCATTTTACAATTTGGGCCCAAGTTAGAAGCAGAGCCTAAGGTGTAAATTACCGATAGTCCATATCTCGGAAACTATAAGAGATAATGCAATTTGGCAACCGGCAATGTAATTAGCATGCCGAATATTACTTGGAATGTGAATTGGAACGAAATCGCCAATAGATAAGACGATTTTACAATTTGGGCCCAAGTTAGAAGCAGAGCCTAAGGTGTAAATTATCGATAGTCCATATCTCGGAAACTATAAGAGATAATGCAATTTGGCAACCGGCAATGTAATTAGCATGCCGAATATTACTTGGAATGTGAATTGGAACGAAATCGCCAATAGAGAAGACCATTTTACAATTTGGGCCCAAGTTAGAAGCAGAGCCAAAGGTGTAAATTATCGATAGTCCATATCTCGGAAATTATAAGAGATAATGCAATTTGGCAACCGGCAATGTAATTAGCATGCCGAATATTACTTGGAATGTGAATTGGAACGAAATCGCCAATAGAGAAGACCATTTTACAATTTGGGCCCAAGTTAGAAGCAGAGCCTAAGGTGTAAATTATCGATAGTCCATATCTCGGAAACTATAAGAGATAATGCAATTTGGCAACCGGCAATGTAATTAGCATGCCGAATATTACTTGGAATGTGAATTGGAACGAAATCGCCAATAGATAAGACCATTTTACAATTTGGGCCCAAGTTAGAAGCAGAGCCTAAGGTGTAAATTATCGATAGTCCATATCTCGGAAACTATAAGAGATAATGCAATTTGGCAACCGGCAATGTAATTAGCATGCCGAATATTACTTGGAATGTGAATTGGAACGAAATCGCCAATAGATAAGACCATTTTACAATTTGGGCCCAAGTTAGAAGCAGAGCCTAAGGTGTAAATTATCGATAGTCCATATCTCGGAAACTATAAGAGATAATGCAATTTGGCAACCGGCAATGTAATTAGCATGCCGAATATTACTTGGAATGTGAATTGGAACGAAATCGCCAATAGATAAGACCATTTTACAATTTGGGCCCAAGTTAGAAGCAGAGCCTAAGGTGTAAATTATCGATAGTCCATATCTCGGAAACTATAAGAGATAATGCAATTTGGCAACCGGCAATGTAATTAGCATGCCGAATATTACTTGGAATGTGAATTGGAACGAAATCGCCAATAGATAAGACCATTTTACAATTTGGGCCCAAGTTAGAAGCAGAGCCTAAGGTGTAAATTATCGATAGTCCATATCTCGGAAACTATAAGAGATAATTCAATTTGGCAACCGGCAATGTAATTAGCATGCCGGATATTACTTGGAATGTGAATTGGAACGAAATCGCCAATAGATAAGACCATTTTACAATTTGGGCCCAAGTTAGAAGCAGAGCCTAAGGTGTAAATTATCGATAGTCCATATCTCGGAAACTATAAGAGATAATGCAATTTGGCAACCGGCAATGTAATTAGCATGCCGAATATTACTTGGAATGTGAATTGGAACGAAATCGCCAATAGATAAGACGATTTTACAATTTGGGCCCAAGTTAGAAGCAGAACCTAAGATGTAAATTATCGATAGTCCATATCTCGGAAACTATAAGAGATAATGCAATTTGGCAACCGGCAATGTAATTAGCATGCCGAATATTACTTGGAGTGTGAATTGGAACGAAATCGCCAATAGATAAGACCATTTTACAATTTGGGCCCAAGTTAGAAGCAGAGCCTAAGGTGTAAATTATCGATAGTCCATATCTCGGAAACTATAAGAGATAATGCATTTTGGCAACCGGCAATGTAATTAGCATGCCGAATATTACTTGGAATGTGAATTGGAACGAAATCGCCAATAGGTAAGACCATTTTACAATTTGGGCCCAAGTTAGAAGCAGAGCCTAAGGTGTAAATTATTGATAGTCCATATCTCGGAAACTATAAGAGATAATTCAATTTGGCAACCGGCAATGTAATTAGCATGCCGGATATTACTTGGAATGTGAATTGGAACGAAATCGCCAATAGATAAGACCATTTTACAATTTGGGCCCAAGTTAGAAGCAGAGCCTAAGGTGTAAATTACCGATAGTCCATATCTCGGAAACTATAAGAGATAATGCAATTTGGCAACCGGCAATGTAATTAGCATGCCGAATATTACTTGGAATGTGAATTGGAACGAAATCGCCAATAGATAAGACGATTTTACAATTTGGGCCCAAGTTAGAAGCAGAGCCTAAGGTGTAAATTATCGATAGTCCATATCTCGGAAACTATAAGAGATAATGCAATTTGGCAACCGGCAATGTAATTAGCATGCCGAATATTACTTGGAATGTGAATTGGAACAAAATCGCCAATAGAGAAGACCATTTTACAATTTGGGTCCAAGTTAGAAGCAGAGCCTAAGGTGTAAATTATCGATAGTCCATATCTCGGAAACTATAAGAGATAATGCAATTTGGCAACCGGCAATGTAATTAGCATGCCGAATATTACTTGGAATGTGAATTGGAACGAAATCGCCAATAGAGAAGACCATTTTACAATTTGGGCCCAAGTTAGAAGCAGAGCCTAAGGTGTAAATTATCGATAGTCCATATCTCGGAAACTATAAGAGATAATGCAATTTGGCAACCGGCAATGTAATTAGCATGCCGAATATTACTTGGAATGTGAATTGGAACGAAATCGCCAATAGATAAGACCATTTTACAATTTGGGCCCAAGTTAGAAGCAGAGCCTAAGGTGTAAATTATCGATAGTCCATATCTCGGAAACTATAAGAGATAATGCAATTTGGCAACCGGCAATGTAATTAGCATGCCGAATATTACTTGGAATGTGAATTGGAACGAAATCGCCAATAGAGAAGACCATTTTACAATTTGGGCCCAAGTTAGAAGCAGAGCCTAAGGTGTAAATTATCGATAGTCCATATCTCGGAAACTATAAGAGATAATGCAATTTGGCAACCGGCAATGTAATTAGCATGCCGAATATTACTTGGAATGTGAATTGGAACGAAAACGCCTATAGATAAGACCATTTTACAATTTGGGCCCAAGTTAGAAGCAGAGGCTAAGGTGTAAATAATCGATAGTCCATATCTCGGAAACTATAAGAGATAATGCAATTTGGCAACCGGCAATGTAATTAGCATGCCGAATATTACTTGGAATGTGAATTGGAACGAAATCGCCAATAGATAAGACCATTTTACAATTTGGGCCCAAGTTAGAAGCAGAGCCTAAGGTGTAAATTATCGATAGTCCATATCTCGGAAACTATAAGAGATAATGCAATTTGCCGAATATTACTTGGAATGTGAATTGGAACGAAATCGCCAATAGATAAGACCATTTTACAATTTGGGCCCAAGTTAGAAGCAGAGCCTAAGGTGTAAATTATTGATAGTCCATATCTCGGAAACTATAAGAGATAATGCAATTTCGCAACCGGCAATGTAATTAGCATGCCGAATATTACTTGGAGTGTGAATTGGAACGAAATCGCCAATAGATAAGACCATTTTACAATTTGGGCCCAAGTTAGAAGCAGAGCCTAAGGTGTAAATTATCGATAGTCCATATCTCGGAAACTATAAGAGATAATGCAATTTGGCAACCGGCAATGTAATTAGCATGCCGAATATAACTTGGAATGTGAATTGAAACGAAATCGCCAATAGATAAGACCATTTTACAATTTGGGCCCAAGTTAGAAGCAGAGCCTAAGGTGTAAATTATCGATAGTCCATATCTCGGAAACTATAAGAGATAATGCAATTTGGCAACCGGCAATGTAATTAGCATGCCGAGTATTACTTGGAATGTGAATTGGAACGAAATCGCCAATAGATAAGACCATTTTACAATTTGAGCCCAAGTTAGAAGCAGAGCCTAAGGTGTAAATTATCGATAGTCCATATCTCGGAAACTATAAGAGATAATGCAATTTGGCAACCGGCAATGTAATTAGCATGCCGAATATTACTTGGAATGTGAATTGGAACGAAATCGCCAATAGATAAGACCATTTTACAATTTGGGCCCAAGTTAGAAGCAGAGCCTAAGGTGTAAATTATTGATAGTCCATATCTCGGAAACTATAAGAGATAATGCAATTTCGCAATCGGCAATGTAATTAGCATGCCGAATATCACTTGGAATGTGAATTGGGACGAAATCGCCAATAGATAAGACCATTTTACAATTTGGGCCCAAGTTAGAAGCAGAGCCTAAGGTGTAAATTATTGATAGTCCATATCTCGGAAACTATAAGAGATAATGCAATTTCGCAACCGGCAATGTAATTAGCATGCCGAATATTACTTGGAGTGTGAATTGGAACGAAATCGCCAATAGATAAGACCATTTTACAATTTGGGCCCAAGTTAGAAGCAGAGCCTAAGGTGTAAATTATCGATAGTCCATATCTCGGAAACTATAAGAGATAATGCAATTTGGCAACCGGCAATGTAATTAGCATGCCGAATATTACTTGGAATGTGAATTGGAACGAAATCGCCAATAGATAAGACCATTTTACAATTTGGGCCCAAGTTAGAAGCAGAGCCTAAGGTGTAAATTATCGATAGTCCATATCTCGGAAACTATAAGAGATAATGCAATTTGGCAACCGGCAATGTAATTAGCATGCCGAGTATTACTTGGAATGTGAATTGGAACGAAATCGCCAATAGATAAGACCATTTTACAATTTGGGCCCAAGTTAGAAGCAGAGCCTAAGGTGTAAATTATCGATAGTCCATATCTCGGAAACTATAAGAGATAATGCAATTTGGCAACCGGCAATGTAATTAGCATGCCGAATATTACTTGGAATGTGAATTGGAACGAAATCGCCAATAGATAAGACCATTTTACAATTTGGGCCCAAGTTAGAAGCAGAGCCTAAGGTGTAAATTATTGATAGTCCATATCTCGGAAACTATAAGAGATAATGCAATTTCGCAATCGGCAATGTAATTAGCATGCCGAATATCACTTGGAATGTGAATTGGGACGAAATCGCCAATAGATAAGACCATTTTACAATTTGGGCCCAAGTTAGAAGCAGAGCCAAAGGTGTAAATTATCGATAGTCCATATCTCGGAAACTATAAGATATAATGCAATTTGGCAACCGGCAATGTAATTAGCATGCCGAATATTACTTGGAATGTGAATTGGAACGAAATCGCCAATAGATAAGACGATTTTACAATTTGGGCCCAAGTTAGAAGCAGAGCCTAAGGTGTAAATTATCGATAGTCCATATCTCGGAAACTATAAGAGATAATGCAATTTGGCAACCGGCAATGTAATTAGCATGCCGAATATTACTTGGAATGTGAATTGGAACAAAATCGCCAATAGAGAAGACCATTTTACAATTTGGGCCCAAGTTAGAAGCAGAGCCAAAGGTGTAAATTATCGATAGTCCATATCTCGGAAACTATAAGAGATAATGCAATTTGGCAACCGGCAATGTAATTAGCTTGCCGAATATTACTTGGAATGTGAATTGGAACGAAATCGCCAATAGATAAGACCATTTTACAATTTGGGCCCAAGTTAGAAGCAGAGCCTAAGGTGTAAATTACCGATAGTCCATATCTCGGAAACTATAAGAGATAATGCAATTTGGCAACCGGCAATGTAATTAGCATGCCGAATATTACTTGGAATGTGAATTGGAACGAAATCGCCAATAGATAAGACGATTTTACAATTTGGGCCCAAGTTAGAAGCAGAGCCTAAGGTGTAAATTATCGATAGTCCATATCTCGGAAACTATAAGAGATAATGCAATTTGGCAACCGGCAATGTAATTAGCATGCCGAATATTACTTGGAATGTGAATTGGAACAAAATCGCCAATAGAGAAGACCATTTTACAATTTGGGTCCAAGTTAGAAGCAGAGCCTAAGGTGTAAATTATCGATAGTCCATATCTCGGAAACTATAAGAGATAATGCAATTTGGCAACCGGCAATGTAATTAGCATGCCGAATATTACTTGGAATGTGAATTGGAACGAAATCGCCAATAGAGAAGACCATTTTACAATTTGGGCCCAAGTTAGAAGCAGAGCCTAAGGTGTAAATTATCGATAGTCCATATCTCGGAAACTATAAGAGATAATGCAATTTGGCAACCGGCAATTTAATTAGCATGCCGAATATTACTTGGAATGTGAATTGGAACGAAATCGCCAATAGATAAGACCATTTTACAATTTGGGCCCAAGTTAGAAGCAGAGCCTAAGGTGTAAATTATCGATAGTCCATATCTCGGAAACTATAAGAGATAATGCAATTTGGCAACCGGCAATGTAATTAGCATGCCGAATATTACTTGGAATGTGAATTGGAACGAAATCGCCAATAGAGAAGACCATTTTACAATTTGGGCCCAAGTTAGAAGCAGAGCCTAAGGTGTAAATTATCGATAGTCCATATCTCGGAAACTATAAGAGATAATGCAATTTGGCAACCGGCAATGTAATTAGCATGCCGAATATTACTTGGAATGTGAATTGGAACGAAATCGCCAATAGATAAGACCATTTTACAATTTGGGCCCAAGTTAGAAGCAGAGCCTAAGGTGTAAATTATCGATAGTCCATATCTCGGAAACTATAAGAGATAATGCAATTTGGCAACCGGCAATGTAATTAGCATGCCGAATATTACTTGGAATGTGAATTGGAACGAAATCGCCAATAGATAAGACCATTTTACAATTTGCGCCCAAGTTAGAAGCAGAGCCTAAGGTGTAAATTATTGATAGTCCATATCTCGGAAACTATAAGAGATAATGCAATTTCGCAATCGGCAATGTAATTAGCATGCCGAATATCACTTGGAATGTGAATTGGGACGAAATCGCCAATAGATAAGACCATTTTACAATTTGGGCCCAAGTTAGAAGCAGAGCCAAAGGTGTAAATTATCGATAGTCCATATCTCGGAAACTATAAGATATAATGCAATTTGGCAACCGGCAATGTAATTAGCATGCCGAATATTACTTGGAATGTGAATTGGAACGAAATCGCCAATAGATAAGACCATTTTACAATTTGGGCCCAAGTTAGAAGCAGAGCCTAAGGTGTAAATTATCGATAGTCCATATCTCGGAAACAATAAGAGATAATGCAATTTGGCAACCGGCAATGTAATTAGCATGCCGAATATTACTTGGAATGTGAATTGGAACGAAATCGCCAATAGATAAGACCATTTTACAATTTGGGCCCAAGTTAGAAGCAGAGCCTAAGGTGTAAATTATTGATAGTCCATATCTCGGAAACTATAAGAGATAATGCAATTTCGCAACCGGCAATGTAATTAGCATGCCGAATATTACTTGGAGTGTGAATTGGAACGAAATCGCCAATAGGTAAGACCATTTTACAATTTGGGCCCAAGTTAGAAGCAGAGCCTAAGGTGTAAATTATCGATAGTCCATATCTCGGAAACTATAAGAGATAATGCAATTTGGCAACCGGCAATGTAATTAGCATGCCGAATATTACTTGGAATGTGAATTGGAACGAAATCGCCAATAGATAAGGCCATTTTACAATTTGGGCCCAAGTTAGAAGCAGAGCCTAAGGTGTAAATTATCGATAGTCCATATCTCGGAAACTATAAGAGATAATGCAATTTGGCAACCGGCAATGTAATTAGCATGCCGAATATTACTTGAAATATGAATTGGAACGAAATCGCCAATAGATAAGACCATTTTACAATTTGGGCCCAAGTTAGAAGCAGAGCCTAAGGTGTAAATTATTGATAGTCCATATCTCGGAAACTATAAGAGATAATGCAATTTGGCAACCGGCAATGTAATTAGCATGCCGAATATTACTTGGAATGTGAATTGGAACGAAATCGCCAATAGATAAGGCCATTTTACAATTTGGGCCCAAGTTAGAAGCAGAGCCTAAGGTGTAAATTATCGATAGTCCATATCTCGGAAACTATAAGAGATAATGCAATTTGGCAACCGGCAATGTAATTAGCATGCCGAATGTTACTTGGAATGTGAATTGGAACGAAATCGCCAATAGATAAGGCCATTTTACAATTTGGGCCCAAGTTAGAAGCAGAGCCTAAGGTGTAAATTATCGATAGTCCATATCTCGGAAACTATAAGAGATAATGCAATTTGGCAACCGGCAATGTAATTAGCATGCCGAATATTACTTGGAATGTGAATTGGAACGAAATCGCCAATAGATAAGACCATTTTACAATTTGGGCCCAAGTTAGAAGCAGAGCCTAAGGTGTAAATTATTGATAGTCCATATATCGGAAACTATAAGAGATAATGCAATTTGGCAACCGGCAATGTAATTAGCATGCCGAATATTACTTGGAATGTGAATTGGAACGAAATCGCCAATAGATAAGACCATTTTACAATTTGGGCCCAAGTTAGAAGCAGAGCCTAAGGTGTAAATTATCGATAGTCCATATCTCGGAAACGATAAGAGATAATGCAATTTGGCAACCGGCAATGTAATTAGCATGCCGAATATTACTTGAAATGTGAATTGGAACGAAATCGCCAATAGATAAGACCATTTTACAATTTGGGCCCAAGTTAGAAGCAGAGCCTAAGGTGTAAATTATCGATAGTCCATATCTCGGAAACTATAAGAGATAATGCAATTTGGCAACCGGCAATGTAATTAGCATGCCGAATATTACTTGGAATGTGAATTGGAACGAAATCGCCAATAGATAAGACCATTTTACAATTTGGGCCCAAGTTAGAAGCAGAGCCTAAGGTGTAAATTATCGATAGTCCATATCTCGGAAACTATAAGAGATAATGCAATTTGGCAACCGGCAATGTAATTAGCATGCCGAATATTACTTGGAATGTGAATTGGAACGAAATCGCCAATAGATAAGACCATTTTACAATTTGGGCCCAAGTTAGAAGCAGAGCCTAAGGTGTAAATTATCGATAGTCCATATCTCGGAAACTATAAGAGATAATGCAATTTGACAACCGGCAATGTAATTAGCATGCCGTATATTACTTGGAATGTGAATTGGAACGAAATCGCCAATAGATAAGACCATTTTACAATTTGGGCCCAAGTTAGAAGCAGAGCCTAAGGTGTAAATTATCGATAGTCCATATCTCGGAAACTATAAGAGATAATGCAATTTGGCAACCGGCAATGTAATTAGCATGCCGAATATTACTTGGAATGTGAATTGGAACGAAATCGCCAATAGATAAGACCATTTTACAATTTGGGCCCAAGTTAGAAGAAGAGCCTAAGGTGTAAATTATCGATAGTCCATATCTCGGAAACTATAAGAGATAATGCAATTTGGCAACCGGCAATGAAATTAGCATGCCGAATATTACTTGGAATGTGAATTGGAACGAAATCGCCAATAGATAAGACCATTTTACAATTTGGGCCCAAGTTATAAGCAGAGCCTATGGTGTAAATTATCGATAGTCCATATCTCGGAAACTATAAGAGATAATGCAATTTGGCAACCGGCAATGTAATTAGCATGCCGAATATTACTTGGAATGTGAATTGAAACGAAATCGCCAATAGATAAGACCATTTTACAATTTGGGCCCAAGTTAGAAGCAGAGCCTAAGGTGTAAATTATCGATAGTCCATATCTCGGAAACTATAAGAGTTAATACAATTTGGCAACCGGCAATGTAATTAGCATGCCGAATATTACTTGGAATGTGAATTGGAACGAAATCGCCAATAGATAAGACCATTTTACAATTTGGGCCCAAGTTAGAAGTAGAGCCTAAGGTGTAAATTATCGATAGTCCATATCTCGGAAACTATAAGAGATAATGCAATTTGGCAACCGGCAATGTAATTAGCATGCCGAATATTACTTGGAATGTGAATTGGAACGAAATCGCCAATAGATAAGACCATTTTACAATTTGGGCCCAAGTTAGAAGCAGAGCCTAAGGTGTAAATTATCGATAGTCCATATCTCGGAAACTATAAGAGATAATGCAATTTGGCAACCGGCAATGTAATTAGCATGCCGAATATTACTTGGAATGTGAATTGGAACGAAATCGCCAATAGATAAGACCATTTTACAATTTGGGCCCAAGTTAGAAGCAGAGCCTAAGGTGTAAATTATTGATAGTCCATATCTCGGAAACTATAAGAGATAATGCAATTTCGCAACCGGCAATGTAATTAGCATGCCGAATATTACTTGGAGTGTGAATTGGAACGAAATCGCCAATAGATAAGACCATTTTACAATTTGGGCCCAAGTTAGAAGCAGAGCCTAAGGTGTAAATTATTGATAGTCCATATCTCGGAAACTATAAGAGATAATGCAATTTGGCAACCGGCAATGTAATTAGAATGCCAAAAATTACTTGGAATGTGAATTGGAACGAAATCGCCAATAGATAAGACCATTTTACAATTTGGGCCCAAGTTAGAAGCAGAGCCTAAGGTGTAAATTATCGATAGTCCATATCTCGGAAACTATAAGAGGTAATGCAATTTGGCAACCGGCAATGTAATTAGCATGCCGAATATTACTTGGAATGTGAATTGGAACGAAATCGCCAATAGAGAAGACCATTTTACAATTTGGGCCCAAGTTAGAAGCAGAGCCTAAGGTGTAAATTATCGATAGTCCATATCTCGGAAACTATAAGAGATAATGCAATTTGGCAACCGGCAATGTAATTAGCATGCCGAATATTACTTGGAATGTGAATTGGAACGAAATCGCCAATAGATAAGACCATTTTACAATTTGGGCCCAAGTTAGAAGCAGAGCCTAAGGTGTAAATTATCGATAGTCCATATCTCGGAAACTATAAGAGATAATGCAATTTGGCAACCGGCAATGTAATTAGCATGCCGAATATTACTTGGAATGTGAATTGGAACGAAATCGCCAATAGATAAGACCATTTTACAATTTGGGCCCAAGTTAGAAGCAGAGCCTAAGGTGTAAATTATCGATAGTCCATATCTCGGAAACTATAAGAGGTAATGCAATTTGGCAACCGGCAATGTAATTAGCATGCCGAATATTACTTGGAATGTGAATTGGAACGAAATCGCCAATAGATAAGACCATTTTACAATTTGGGCCCAAGTTAGAAGCAGAGCCTAAGGTGTAAATTATTGATAGTCCATATCTCGGAAACTATAAGAGATAATGCAATTTCGCAACCGGCAATGTAATTAGCATGCCGAATATTACTTGGAGTGTGAATTGGAACGAAATCGCCAATAGATAAGACCATTTTACAATTTGGGCCCAAGTTAGAAGCAGAGCCTAAGGTGTAAATTATCGATAGTCCATATCTCGGAAACTATAAGAGATAATGCAATTTGGCAACCGGCAATGTAATTAGCATGCCGAATATTACTTGGAATGTGAATTGGAACGAAATCGCCAATAGATAAGACCATTTTACAATTTGGGCCCAAGTTAGAAGCAGAGCCTAAGGTGTAAATTATCGATAGTCCATATCTTGGAAACTATAAGAGATAATGCAATTTGGCAATCGGCAATGTAATTAGCATGCCGAATATTAATTGGAATGTGAATTGGAACGAAATCGCCAATAGATAAGACCATTTTACAATTTGGGCCCAAGTTAGAAGTAGAGCCTAAGGTGTAAATTATCGATAGTCCATATCTCGGAAACTATAAGAGATAATGCAATTTGGCAACCGGAAATGTAATTAGCATGCCGAATATTACTTGGAATGTGAATTGGAACGAAATCGCCAATAGGTAAGACCATTTTACAATTTGGGCCCAAGTTAGAAGCAGAGCCTAAGGTGTAAATTATCGATAGTCCATATCTCGGAAACTATAAGAGATAATGTAATTTGGCAACCGGCAATGTAATTAGCATGCCGAATATTACTTGGAATGTGAATTGGAACGAAATCGCCAATAGATAAGACCATTTTACAATTTGGGCCCAAGTTAGAAGCAGAGCCTAAGGTGTAAATTATCGATAGTCCATATCTCGGAAACTATAAGAGATAATGCAATTTGGCAACCGGCAATGTAATTAGCATGCCGAATATTACTTGGAATGTGAATTGGAACGAAATCGCCAATAGATAAGACCATTTTACAATTTGGGCCCAAGTTAGAAGCAGAGCCTAAGGTGTAAATTATCGATAGTCCATATCTCGGAAACTATAAGAGATAATGCAATTTGGCAATCGGCAATGTAATTAGCATGCCGAATATTACTTGGAATGTGAATTGGAACGAAATCGCCAATAGATAAGACCATTTTACAATTTGGGCCCAAGTTAGAAGCAGAGCCTAAGATGTAAATTATCGATAGTCCATATCTCTGAAACTATAAGAGATAATGCAATTTGGCAACCGGCAATGTAATTAGCATGCCGAATATTACTTGGAATGTGAATTGGAACGAAATCGCCAATAGATAAGACCATTTTACAACTTGGGCCCAAGTTAGAAGCAGAGCCTAAGGTGTACATTATCGATAGTCCATAACTCGGAAACTATAAGAGATAATTCAATTTGGCAACCGGCAATGTAATTAGCATGCCGGATATTACTTGGAATGTGAATTGGAACTAAATCGCCAATAGATAAGACCATTTTACAATTTGGGCCCAAGTTAGAAGCAGAGCCTAAGGTGTAAATTATCGATAGTCCATATCTCGGAAACTATAAGAGATAATGCAATTTGGCAACCGGCAATGTAATTAGCATGCCGAATATTACTTGGACTGTGAATTGGAACGAAATCGCCAATAGATAAGACGATTTTACAATTTGGGCCCAAGTTAGAAGCCGAGCCTAAGATGTAAATTATCGATAGTCCATATCTCGGAAACTATAAGAGATAATGCAATTTGGCAACCGGCAATGTAATTAGCATGCCGAATATTACTTGGAATGTGAATTGGAACGAAATCGCCAATAGATAAGACCATTTTACAATTTGGGCCCAAGTTAGAAGCAGAGCCTAAGGTGTAAATTATCGATAGTCCATATCTCGGAAACTATAAGAGATAATGCAATTTGGCAACCGGCAATGTAATTAGCAAGCCGAATATTACTTGGAATGTGAATTGGAACGAAATCGCCAATAGGTAAGACCATTTTACAATTTGGGCCCAAGTTAGAAGCAGAGCCTAAGGTGTAAATTATCGATAGTCCATATCTCGGAAACTATAAGAGATAATTCAATTTGGCAACCGGCAATGTAATTAGCATGCCGGATATTACTTGGAATGTGAATTGGAACGAAATCGCCAATAGATAAGACCATTTTACAATTTGGGCCCAAGTTAGAAGCAGAGCCTAAGGTGTAAATTACCGATAGTCCATATCTCGGAAACTATAAGAGATAATGCAATTTGGCAACCGGCAATGTAATTAGCATGCCGAATATTACTTGGAATGTGAATTGGAACGAAATCGCCAATAGATAAGACGATTTTACAATTTGGGCCCAAGTTAGAAGCAGAGCCTAAGGTGTAAATTATCGATAGTCCATATCTCGGAAACTATAAGAGATAATGCAATTTGGCAACCGGCAATGTAATTAGCATGCCGAATATTACTTGGAATGTGAATTGGAACGAAATCGCCAATAGAGAAGACCATTTTACAATTTGGGCCCAAGTTAGAAGCAGAGCCAAAGGTGTAAATTATCGATAGTCCATATCTCGGAAATTATAAGAGATAATGCAATTTGGCAACCGGCAATGTAATTAGCATGCCGAATATTACTTGGAATGTGAATTGGAACGAAATCGCCAATAGAGAAGACCATTTTACAATTTGGGCCCAAGTTAGAAGCAGAGCCTAAGGTGTAAATTATCGATAGTCCATATCTCGGAAACTATAAGAGATAATGCAATTTGGCAACCGGCAATGTAATTAGCATGCCGAATATTACTTGGAATGTGAATTGGAACGAAATCGCCAATAGATAAGACCATTTTACAATTTGGGCCCAAGTTAGAAGCAGAGCCTAAGGTGTAAATTATCGATAGTCCATATCTCGGAAACTATAAGAGATAATGCAATTTGGCAACCGGCAATGTAATTAGCATGCCGAATATTACTTGGAATGTGAATTGGAACGAAATCGCCAATAGATAAGACCATTTTACAATTTGGGCCCAAGTTAGAAGCAGAGCCTAAGGTGTAAATTATCGATAGTCCATATCTCGGAAACTATAAGAGATAATGCAATTTGGCAACCGGCAATGTAATTAACATGCCGAATATTACTTGGAATGTGAATTGGAACGAAATCGCCAATAGATAAGACCATTTTACAATTTGGGCCCAAGTTAGAAGCAGAGCCTAAGGTGTAAATTATCGATAGTCCATATCTCGGAAACTATAAGAGATAATGCAATTTGGCAACCGGCAATGTAATTAGCATGCCGAATATTACTTGGAATGTGAATTGGAACGAAATCGCCAATAGATAAGACCATTTTACAATTTGGGCCCAAGTTAGAAGCAGAGCCTAAGGTGTAAATTATCGATAGTCCATATCTCGGAAACTATAAGAGATAATGCAATTTGGCAACCGGCAATGTAATTAGCATGCCGAATATTACTTGGAATGTGAATTGGAACGAAATCGCCAATAGATAAGACCATTTTACAATTTGGGCCCAAGTTAGAAGCAGAGCCTAAGGTGTAAATTATCGATAGTCCATATCTCGGAAACTATAAGAGATAATTCAATTTGGCAACCGGCAATGTAATTAGCATGCCGGATATTACTTGGAATGTGAATTGGAACGAAATCGCCAATAGATAAGACCATTTTACAATTTGGGCCCAAGTTAGAAGCAGAGCCTAAGGTGTAAATTATCGATAGTCCATATCTCGGAAACTATAAGAGATAATGCAATTTGGCAACCGGCAATGTAATTAGCATGCCGAATATTACTTGGAATGTGAATTGGAACGAAATCGCCAATAGATAAGACGATTTTACAATTTGGGCCCAAGTTAGAAGCAGAGCCTAAGATGTAAATTATCGATAGTCCATATCTCGGAAACTATAAGAGATAATGCAATTTGGCAACCGGCAATGTAATTAACATGCCGAATATTACTTGGAGTGTGAATTGGAACGAAATCGCCAATAGATAAGACCATTTTACAATTTGGGCCCAAGTTAGAAGCAGAGCCTAAGGTGTAAATTATCGATAGTCCATATCTCGGAAACTATAAGAGATAATGCATTTTGGCAACCGGCAATGTAATTAGCATGCCGAATATTACTTGGAATGTGAATTGGAACGAAATCGCCAATAGGTAAGACCATTTTACAATTTGGGCCCAAGTTAGAAGCAGAGCCTAAGGTGTAAATTATTGATAGTCCATATCTCGGAAACTATAAGAGATAATTCAATTTGGCAACCGGCAATGTAATTAGCATGCCGGATATTACTTGGAATGTGAATTGGAACGAAATCGCCAATAGATAAGACCATTTTACAATTTGGGCCCAAGTTAGAAGCAGAGCCTAAGGTGTAAATTACCGATAGTCCATATCTCGGAAACTATAAGAGATAATGCAATTTGGCAACCGGCAATGTAATTAGCATGCCGAATATTACTTGGAATGTGAATTGGAACGAAATCGCCAATAGATAAGACGATTTTACAATTTGGGCCCAAGTTAGAAGCAGAGCCTAAGGTGTAAATTATCGATAGTCCATATCTCGGAAACTATAAGAGATAATGCAATTTGGCAACCGGCAATGTAATTAGCATGCCGAATATTACTTGGAATGTGAATTGGAACAAAATCGCCAATAGAGAAGACCATTTTACAATTTGGGTCCAAGTTAGAAGCAGAGCCTAAGGTGTAAATTATCGATAGTCCATATCTCGGAAACTATAAGAGATAATTCAATTTGGCAACCGGCAATGTAATTAGCATGCCGGATATTACTTGGAATGTGAATTGGAACGAAATCGCCAATAGATAAGACCATTTTACAATTTGGGCCCAAGTTAGAAGCAGAGCCTAAGGTGTAAATTACCGATAGTCCATATCTCGGAAACTATAAGAGATAATGCAATTTGGCAACCGGCAATGTAATTAGCATGCCGAATATTACTTGGAATGTGAATTGGAACGAAATCGCCAATAGATAAGACGATTTTACAATTTGGGCCCAAGTTAGAAGCAGAGCCTAAGGTGTAAATTATCGATAGTCCATATCTCGGAAACTATAAGAGATAATGCAATTTGGCAACCGGCAATGTAATTAGCATGCCGAATATTACTTGGAATGTGAATTGGAACGAAATCGCCAATAGAGAAGACCATTTTACAATTTGGGCCCAAGTTAGAAGCAGAGCCAAAGGTGTAAATTATCGATAGTCCATATCTCGGAAATTATAAGAGATAATGCAATTTGGCAACCGGCAATGTAATTAGCATGCCGAATATTACTTGGAATGTGAATTGGAACGAAATCGCCAATAGAGAAGACCATTTTACAATTTGGGCCCAAGTTAGAAGCAGAGCCTAAGGTGTAAATTATCGATAGTCCATATCTCGGAAACTATAAGAGATAATGCAATTTGGCAACCGGCAATGTAATTAGCATGCCGAATATTACTTGGAATGTGAATTGGAACGAAATCGCCAATAGATAAGACCATTTTACAATTTGGGCCCAAGTTAGAAGCAGAGCCTAAGGTGTAAATTATCGATAGTCCATATCTCGGAAACTATAAGAGATAATGCAATTTGGCAACCGGCAATGTAATTAGCATGCCGAATATTACTTGGAATGTGAATTGGAACGAAATCGCCAATAGATAAGACCATTTTACAATTTGGGCCCAAGTTAGAAGCAGAGCCTAAGGTGTAAATTATCGATAGTCCATATCTCGGAAACTATAAGAGATAATGCAATTTGGCAACCGGCAATGTAATTAGCATGCCGAATATTACTTGGAATGTGAATTGGAACGAAATCGCCAATAGATAAGACCATTTTACAATTTGGGCCCAAGTTAGAAGCAGAGCCTAAGGTGTAAATTATCGATAGTCCATATCTCGGAAACTATAAGAGATAATGCAATTTGGCAACCGGCAATGTAATTAGCATGCCGAATATTACTTGGAATGTGAATTGGAACGAAATCGCCAATAGATAAGACCATTTTACAATTTGGGCCCAAGTTAGAAGCAGAGCCTAAGGTGTAAATTATCGATAGTCCATATCTCGGAAACTATAAGAGATAATTCAATTTGGCAACCGGCAATGTAATTAGCATGCCAGATATTACTTGGAATGTGAATTGGAACGAAATCGCCAATAGATAAGACCATTTTACAATTTGGGCCCAAGTTAGAAGCAGAGCCTAAGGTGTAAATTATCGATAGTCCATATCTCGGAAACTATAAGAGATAATGCAATTTGGCAACCGGCAATGTAATTAGCATGCCGAATATTACTTGGAATGTGAATTGGAACGAAATCGCCAATAGATAAGACGATTTTACAATTTGGGCCCAAGTTAGAAGCAGAACCTAAGATGTAAATTATCGATAGTCCATATCTCGGAAACTATAAGAGATAATGCAATTTGGCAACCGGCAATGTAATTAGCATGCCGAATATTACTTGGAGTGTGAATTGGAACGAAATCGCCAATAGATAAGACCATTTTACAATTTGGGCCCAAGTTAGAAGCAGAGCCTAAGGTGTAAATTATCGATAGTCCATATCTCGGAAACTATAAGAGATAATGCATTTTGGCAACCGGCAATGTAATTAGCATGCCGAATATTACTTGGAATGTGAATTGGAACGAAATCGCCAATAGGTAAGACCATTTTACAATTTGGGCCCAAGTTAGAAGCAGAGCCTAAGGTGTAAATTATTGATAGTCCATATCTCGGAAACTATAAGAGATAATTCAATTTGGCAACCGGCAATGTAATTAGCATGCCGGATATTACTTGGAATGTGAATTGGAACGAAATCGCCAATAGATAAGACCATTTTACAATTTGGGCCCAAGTTAGAAGCAGAGCCTAAGGTGTAAATTACCGATAGTCCATATCTCGGAAACTATAAGAGATAATGCAATTTGGCAACCGGCAATGTAATTAGCATGCCGAATATTACTTGGAATGTGAATTGGAACGAAATCGCCAATAGATAAGACGATTTTACAATTTGGGCCCAAGTTAGAAGCAGAGCCTAAGGTGTAAATTATCGATAGTCCATATCTCGGAAACTATAAGAGATAATGCAATTTGGCAACCGGCAATGTAATTAGCATGCCGAATATTACTTGGAATGTGAATTGGAACAAAATCGCCAATAGAGAAGACCATTTTACAATTTGGGTCCAAGTTAGAAGCAGAGCCTAAGGTGTAAATTATCGATAGTCCATATCTCGGAAACTATAAGAGATAATGCAATTTGGCAACCGGCAATGTAATTAGCATGCCGAATATTACTTGGAATGTGAATTGGAACGAAATCGCCAATAGAGAAGACCATTTTACAATTTGGGCCCAAGTTAGAAGCAGAGCCTAAGGTGTAAATTATCGATAGTCCATATCTCGGAAACTATAAGAGATAATGCAATTTGGCAACCGGCAATGTAATTAGCATGCCGAATATTACTTGGAATGTGAATTGGAACGAAATCGCCAATAGATAAGACCATTTTACAATTTGGGCCCAAGTTAGAAGCAGAGCCTAAGGTGTAAATTATCGATAGTCCATATCTCGGAAACTATAAGAGATAATGCAATTTGGCAACCGGCAATGTAATTAGCATGCCGAATATTACTTGGAATGTGAATTGGAACGAAATCGCCAATAGATAAGACCATTTTACAATTTGGGCCCAAGTTAGAAGCAGAGCCTAAGGTGTAAATTATTGATAGTCCATATCTCGGAAACTATAAGAGATAATGCAATTTCGCAATCGGCAATGTAATTAGCATGCCGAATATCACTTGGAATGTGAATTGGGACGAAATCGCCAATAGATAAGACCATTTTACAATTTGGGCCCAAGTTAGAAGCAGAGCCTAAGGTGTAAATTATCGATAGTCCATATCTCGGAAACTATAAGAGATAATTCAATTTGCCGAATATTACTTGGAATGTGAATTGGAACGAAATCGCCAATAGATAAGACCATTTTACAATTTGGGCCCAAGTTAGAAGCAGAGCCTAAGGTGTAAATTATTGATAGTCCATATCTCGGAAACTATAAGAGATAATGCAATTTCGCAACCGGCAATGTAATTAGCATGCCGAATATTACTTGGAGTGTGAATTGGAACGAAATCGCCAATAGATAAGACCATTTTACAATTTGGGCCCAAGTTAGAAGCAGAGCCTAAGGTGTAAATTATCGATAGTCCATATCTCGGAAACTATAAGAGATAATGCAATTTGGCAACCGGCAATGTAATTAGCATGCCGAATATAACTTGGAATGTGAATTGAAACGAAATCGCCAATAGATAAGACCATTTTACAATTTGGGCCCAAGTTAGAAGCAGAGCCTAAGGTGTAAATTATCGATAGTCCATATCTCGGAAACTATAAGAGATAATGCAATTTGGCAACCGGCAATGTAATTAGCATGCCGAGTATTACTTGGAATGTGAATTGGAACGAAATCGCCAATAGATAAGACCATTTTACAATTTGAGCCCAAGTTAGAAGCAGAGCCTAAGGTGTAAATTATCGATAGTCCATATCTCGGAAACTATAAGAGATAATGCAATTTGGCAACCGGCAATGTAATTAGCATGCCGAATATTACTTGGAATGTGAATTGGAACGAAATCGCCAATAGATAAGACCATTTTACAATTTGGGCCCAAGTTAGAAGCAGAGCCTAAGGTGTAAATTATTGATAGTCCATATCTCGGAAACTATAAGAGATAATGCAATTTCGCAATCGGCAATGTAATTAGCATGCCGAATATCACTTGGAATGTGAATTGGGACGAAATCGCCAATAGATAAGACCATTTTACAATTTGGGCCCAAGTTAGAAGCAGAGCCTAAGGTGTAAATTATTGATAGTCCATATCTCGGAAACTATAAGAGATAATGCAATTTCGCAACCGGCAATGTAATTAGCATGCCGAATATTACTTGGAGTGTGAATTGGAACGAAATCGCCAATAGATAAGACCATTTTACAATTTGGGCCCAAGTTAGAAGCAGAGCCTAAGGTGTAAATTATCGATAGTCCATATCTCGGAAACTATAAGAGATAATGCAATTTGGCAACCGGCAATGTAATTAGCATGCCGAATATTACTTGGAATGTGAATTGGAACGAAATCGCCAATAGATAAGACCATTTTACAATTTGGGCCCAAGTTAGAAGCAGAGCCTAAGGTGTAAATTATCGATAGTCCATATCTCGGAAACTATAAGAGATAATGCAATTTGGCAACCGGCAATGTAATTAGCATGCCGAGTATTACTTGGAATGTGAATTGGAACGAAATCGCCAATAGATAAGACCATTTTACAATTTGGGCCCAAGTTAGAAGCAGAGCCTAAGGTGTAAATTATCGATAGTCCATATCTCGGAAACTATAAGAGATAATGCAATTTGGCAACCGGCAATGTAATTAGCATGCCGAATATTACTTGGAATGTGAATTGGAACGAAATCGCCAATAGATAAGACCATTTTACAATTTGGGCCCAAGTTAGAAGCAGAGCCTAAGGTGTAAATTATTGATAGTCCATATCTCGGAAACTATAAGAGATAATGCAATTTCGCAATCGGCAATGTAATTAGCATGCCGAATATCACTTGGAATGTGAATTGGGACGAAATCGCCAATAGATAAGACCATTTTACAATTTGGGCCCAAGTTAGAAGCAGAGCCAAAGGTGTAAATTATCGATAGTCCATATCTCGGAAACTATAAGATATAATGCAATTTGGCAACCGGCAATGTAATTAGCATGCCGAATATTACTTGGAATGTGAATTGGAACGAAATCGCCAATAGATAAGACCATTTTACAATTTGGGCCCAAGTTAGAAGCAGAGCCTAAGGTGTAAATTATCGATAGTCCATATCTCGGAAACAATAAGAGATAATGCAATTTGGCAACCGGCAATGTAATTAGCATGCCGAATATTACTTGGAATGTGAATTGGAACGAAATCGCCAATAGATAAGACCATTTTACAATTTGGGCCCAAGTTAGAAGCAGAGCCTAAGGTGTAAATTATCGATAGTCCATATCTCGGAAACTATAAGAGATAATGCATTTTGGCAACCGGCAATGTAATTAGCATGCCGAATATTACTTGGAATGTGAATTGGAACGAAATCGCCAATAGGTAAGACCATTTTACAATTTGGGCCCAAGTTAGAAGCAGAGCCTAAGGTGTAAATTATTGATAGTCCATATCTCGGAAACTATAAGAGATAATTCAATTTGGCAACCGGCAATGTAATTAGCATGCCGGATATTACTTGGAATGTGAATTGGAACGAAATCGCCAATAGATAAGACGATTTTACAATTTGGGCCCAAGTTAGAAGCAGAGCCTAAGGTGTAAATTATCGATAGTCCATATCTCGGAAACTATAAGAGATAATGCAATTTGGCAACCGGCAATATAATTAGCATGCCGAATATTACTTGGAATGTGAATTGGAACAAAATCGCCAATAGAGAAGACCATTTTACAATTTGGGTCCAAGTTAGAAGCAGAGCCTAAGGTGTAAATTATCGATAGTCCATATCTCGGAAACTATAAGAGATAATTCAATTTGGCAACCGGCAATGTAATTAGCATGCCGGATATTACTTGGAATGTGAATTGGAACGAAATCGCCAATAGATAAGACCATTTTACAATTTGGGCCCAAGTTAGAAGCAGAGCCTAAGGTGTAAATTACCGATAGTCCATATCTCGGAAACTATAAGAGATAATGCAATTTGGCAACCGGCAATGTAATTAGCATGCCGAATATTACTTGGAATGTGAATTTTAACGAAATCGCCAATAGATAAGACGATTTTACAATTTGGGCCCAAGTTAGAAGCAGAGCCTAAGGTGTAAATTATCGATAGTCCATATCTCGGAAACTATAAGAGATAATGCAATTTGGCAACCGGCAATGTAATTAGCATGCCGAATATTACTTGGAATGTGAATTGGAACGAAATCGCCAATAGAGAAGACCATTTTACAATTTGGGCACAAGTTAGAAGCAGAGCCAAAGGTGTAAATTATCGATAGTCCATATCTCGGAAATTATAAGAGATAATGCAATTTGGCAACCGGCAATGTAATTAGCATGCCGAATATTACTTGGAATGTGAATTGGAACGAAATCGCCAATAGAGAAGACCATTTTACAATTTGGGCCCAAGTTAGAAGCAGAGCCTAAGGTGTAAATTATCGATAGTCCATATCTCGGAAACTATAAGAGATAATGCAATTTGGCAACCGGCAATGTAATTAGCATGCCGAATATTACTTGGAATGTGAATTGGAACGAAATCGCCAATAGATAAGACCATTTTACAATTTGGGCCCAAGTTAGAAGCAGAGCCTAAGGTGTAAATTATCGATAGTCCATATCTCGGAAACTATAAGAGATAATGCAATTTGGCAACCGGCAATGTAATTAGCATGCCGAATATTACTTGGAATGTGAATTGGAACGAAAACGCCAATAGATAAGACCATTTTACAATTTGGGCCCAAGTTAGAAGCAGAGCCTAAGGTGTAAATTATCGATAGTACATATCTCGGAAACTATAAGAGATAATGCAATTTGGCAACCGGCAATGTAATTAGCATGCCGAGTATTACTTGGAATGTGAATTGGAACGAAATCGCCAATAGATAAGACCATTTTACAATTTGGGCCCAAGTTAGAAGCAGAGCCTAAGGTGTAAATTATCGATAGTCCATATCTCGGAAACTGTAAGAAATAATTCAATTTGGTGGAACGAAATCGCCAATAGATAAGACCATTTTACAATTTGGGCCCAAGTTAGAAGCAGAGCCTAAGGTGTAAATTATTGATAGTCCATATCTCGGAAACTATAAGAGATAATGCAATTTCGCAACCGGCAATGTAATTAGCATGCCGAATATTACTTGGAGTGTGAATTGGAACGAAATCGCCAATAGATAAGACCATTTTACAATTTGGGCCCAAGTTAGAAGCAGAGCCTAAGGTGTAAATTATCGACAGTCCATATCTCGGAAACTATAAGAGATAATGCAATTTGGCAACCGGCAATGTAATTAGCATGCCGAATATAACTTGGAATGTGAATTGAAACGAAATCGCCAATAGATAAGACCATTTTACAATTTGGGCCCAAGTTAGAAGCAGAGCCTAAGGTGTAAATTATCGATAGTCCATATCTCGGAAACTATAAGAGATAATGCAATTTGGCAACCGGCAATGTAATTAGCATGCCGAGTATTACTTGGAATGTGAATTGGAACGAAATCGCCAATAGATAAGACCATTTTACAATTTGAGCCCAAGTTAGAAGCAGAGCCTAAGGTGTAAATTATCGATAGTCCATATCTCGGAAACTATAAGAGATAATGCAATTTGGCAACCGGCAATGTAATTAGCATGCCGAATATTACTTGGAATGTGAATTGGAACGAAATCGCCAATAGATAAGACCATTTTACAATTTGGGCCCAAGTTAGAAGCAGAGCCTAAGGTGTAAATTATTGATAGTCCATATCTCGGAAACTATAAGAGATAATGCAATTTCGCAATCGGCAATGTAATTAGCATGCCGAATATCACTTGGAATGTGAATTGGGACGAAATCGCCAATAGATAAGACCATTTTACAATTTGGGCCCAAGTTAGAAGCAGAGCCTAAGGTGTAAATTATTGATAGTCCATATCTCGGAAACTATAAGAGATAATGCAATTTCGCAACCGGCAATGTAATTAGCATGCCGAATATTACTTGGAGTGTGAATTGGAACGAAATCGCCAATAGATAAGACCATTTTACAATTTGGGCCCAAGTTAGAAGCAGAGCCTAAGGTGTAAATTATCGATAGTCCATATCTCGGAAACTATAAGAGATAATGCAATTTGGCAACCGGCAATGTAATTAGCATGCCGAATATTACTTGGAATGTGAATTGGAACGAAATCGCCAATAGATAAGACCATTTTACAATTTGGGCCCAAGTTAGAAGCAGAGCCTAAGGTGTAAATTATCGATAGTCCATATCTCGGAAACTATAAGAGATAATGCAATTTGGCAACCGGCAATGTAATTAGCATGCCGAGTATTACTTGGAATGTGAATTGGAACGAAATCGCCAATAGATAAGACCATTTTACAATTTGGGCCCAAGTTAGAAGCAGAGCCTAAGGTGTAAATTATCGATAGTCCATATCTCGGAAACTATAAGAGATAATGCAATTTGGCAACCGGCAATGTAATTAGCATGCCGAATATTACTTGGAATGTGAATTGGAACGAAATCGCCAATAGATAAGACCATTTTACAATTTGGGCCCAAGTTAGAAGCAGAGCCTAAGGTGTAAATTATTGATAGTCCATATCTCGGAAACTATAAGAGATAATGCAATTTCGCAATCGGCAATGTAATTAGCATGCCGAATATCACTTGGAATGTGAATTGGGACGAAATCGCCAATAGATAAGACCATTTTACAATTTGGGCCCAAGTTAGAAGCAGAGCCAAAGGTGTAAATTATCGATAGTCCATATCTCGGAAACTATAAGATATAATGCAATTTGGCAACCGGCAATGTAATTAGCATGCCGAATATTACTTGGAATGTGAATTGGAACGAAATCGCCAATAGGTAAGACCATTTTACAATTTGGGCCCAAGTTAGAAGCAGAGCCTAAGGTGTAAATTATTGATAGTCCATATCTCGGAAACTATAAGAGATAATTCAATTTGGCAACCGGCAATGTAATTAGCATGCCGGATATTACTTGGAATGTGAATTGGAACGAAATCGCCAATAGATAAGACGATTTTACAATTTGGGCCCAAGTTAGAAGCAGAGCCTAAGGTGTAAATTATCGATAGTCCATATCTCGGAAACTATAAGAGATAATGCAATTTGGCAACCGGCAATGTAATTAGCATGCCGAATATTACTTGGAATGTGAATTGGAACAAAATCGCCAATAGAGAAGACCATTTTACAATTTGGGTCCAAGTTAGAAGCAGAGCCTAAGGTGTAAATTATCGATAGTCCATATCTCGGAAACTATAAGAGATAATTCAATTTGGCAACCGGCAATGTAATTAGCATGCCGGATATTACTTGGAATGTGAATTGGAACGAAATCGCCAATAGATAAGACCATTTTACAATTTGGGCCCAAGTTAGAAGCAGAGCCTAAGGTGTAAATTACCGATAGTCCATATCTCGGAAACTATAAGAGATAATGCAATTTGGCAACCGGCAATGTAATTAGCATGCCGAATATTACTTGGAATGTGAATTGGAACGAAATCGCCAATAGATAAGACGATTTTACAATTTGGGCCCAAGTTAGAAGCAGAGCCTAAGGTGTAAATTATCGATAGTCCATATCTCGGAAACTATAAGAGATAATGCAATTTGGCAACCGGCAATGTAATTAGCATGCCGAATATTACTTGGAATGTGAATTGGAACGAAATCGCCAATAGAGAAGACCATTTTACAATTTGGGCCCAAGTTAGAAGCAGAGCCAAAGGTGTAAATTATCGATAGTCCATATCTCGGAAATTATAAGAGATAATGCAATTTGGCAACCGGCAATGTAATTAGCATGCCGAATATTACTTGGAATGTGAATTGGAACGAAATCGCCAATAGAGAAGACCATTTTACAATTTGGGCCCAAGTTAGAAGCAGAGCCTAAGGTGTAAATTATCGATAGTCCATATCTCGGAAACTATAAGAGATAATGCAATTTGGCAACCGGCAATGTAATTAGCATGCCGAATATTACTTGGAATGTGAATTGGAACGAAATCGCCAATAGATAAGACCATTTTACAATTTGGGCCCAAGTTAGAAGCAGAGCCTAAGGTGTAAATTATCGATAGTCCATATCTCGGAAACTATAAGAGATAATGCAATTTGGCAACCGGCAATGTAATTAGCATGCCGAATATTACTTGGAATGTGAATTGGAACGAAAACGCCAATAGATAAGACCATTTTACAATTTGGGCCCAAGTTAGAAGCAGAGCCTAAGGTGTAAATTATCGATAGTACATATCTCGGAAACTATAAGAGATAATGCAATTTGGCAACCGGCAATGTAATTAGCATGCCGAATATTACTTGGAATGTGAATTGGAACGAAATCGCCAATAGATAAGACCATTTTACAATTTGGGCCCAAGTTAGAAGCAGAGCCTAAGGTGTAAATTATCGATAGTCCATATCTCGGAAACTATAAGAGATAATGCAATTTGGCAACCGGCAATGTAATTAGCATGCCGAATATTACTTGGAATGTGAATTGGAACGAAATCGCCAATAGATAAGACCATTTTACAATTTGGGCCCAAGTTAGAAGCAGAGCCTAAGGTGTAAATTATCGATAGTCCATATCTCGGAAACTATAAGAGATAATGCAATTTGGCAACCGGCAATGTAATTAGCATGCCGAATATTACTTGGAATGTGAATTGGAACGAAATCGCCAATAGATAAGACCATTTTACAATTTGGGCCCAAGTTAGAAGCAGAGCCTAAGGTGTAAATTATTGATAGTTCATATCTCGGAAACTATAAGAGATAATGCAATTTCGCAACCGGCAATGTAATTAGCATGCCGAATATTACTTGGAGTGTGAATTGGAACGAAATCGCCAATAGATAAGACCATTTTACAATTTGGGCCCAAGTTAGAAGCAGAGCCTAAGGTGTAAATTATCGATAGTCCATATCTCGGAAACTATAAGAGATAATGCAATTTGGCAACCGGCAATGTAATTAGCATGCCGAATATAACTTGGAATGTGAATTGGAACGAAATCGCCAATAGATAAGACCATTTTACAATTTGGGCCCAAGTTAGAAGCAGAGCCAAAGGTGTAAATTATCGATAGTCCATATCTCGGAAACTATAAGATATAATGCAATTTGGCAACCGGCAATGTAATTAGCATGCCGAATATTACTTGGAATGTGAATTGGAACGAAATCGCCACTAGATAAGACCATTTTACAATTTGGGCCCAAGTTAGAAGCAGAGCCTAAGGTGTAAATTATCGATAGTCCATATCTCGGAAACTATAAGAGATAATGCAATTTGGCAACCGGCAATGTAATTAGCATGCCGAATATTACTTGGAATGTGAATTGGAACGAAATCGCCAATAGATAAGGCCATTTTACTATTTGGGCCCAAGTTAGAAGCAGAGCCTAAGGTGTAAATTATTGATAGTCCATATCTCGGAAACTATAAGAGATAATGCAATTTCGCAACCGGCAATGTAATTAGCATGCCGAATATTACTTGGAGTGTGAATTGGAACGAAATCGCCAATAGATAAGACCATTTTACAATTTGGGCCCAAGTTAGAAGCAGAGCCTAAGGTGTAAATTATCGATAGTCCATATCTCGAAAACTATAAGAGATAATGCAATTTGGCAACCGGCAATGTAATTAGCATGCCGAATATTACTTGGAATGTGAATTGGAACGAAATCGCCAATAGATAAGACCATTTTACAATTTGGGCCCAAGTTAGAAGCAGAGCCTAAGGTGTAAATTATCGATAGTCCATATCTCGGAAACTATAAGAGATAATGCAATTTGGCAACCGGCAATGTAATTAGCATGCCGAATATTACTTGGAATGTGAATTGGAACGAAATCGCCAATAGATAAGACCATTTTACAATTTGGGCCCAAGTTAGAAGCAGAGCCTAAGGTGTAAATTATCGATAGTCCATATCTCGGAAACTATAAGAGATAATGCATTTTGGCAACCGGCAATGTAATTAGCATGCCGAATATTACTTGGAATGTGAATTGGAACGAAATCGCCAATAGGTAAGACCATTTTACAATTTGGGCCCAAGTTAGAAGCAGAGCCTAAGGTGTAAATTATCGATAGTCCATATCTCGGAAACAATAAGAGATAATGCAATTTGGCAACCGGCAATGTAATTAGCATGCCGAATATTACTTGGAATGTGAATTGGAACGAAATCGCCAATAGATAAGACCATTTTACAATTTGGGCCCAAGTTAGAAGCAGAGCCTAAGGTGTAAATTATCGATAGTCCATATCTCGGAAACTATAAGAGATAATGCATTTTGGCAACCGGCAATGTAATTAGCATGCCGAATATTACTTGGAATGTGAATTGGAACGAAATCGCCAATAGGTAAGACCATTTTACAATTTGGGCCCAAGTTAGAAGCAGAGCCTAAGGTGTAAATTATTGATAGTCCATATCTCGGAAACTATAAGAGATAATTCAATTTGGCAACCGGCAATGTAATTAGCATGCCGGATATTACTTGGAATGTGAATTGGAACGAAATCGCCAATAGATAAGACGATTTTACAATTTGGGCCCAAGTTAGAAGCAGAGCCTAAGGTGTAAATTATCGATAGTCCATATCTCGGAAACTATAAGAGATAATGCAATTTGGCAACCGGCAATGTAATTAGCATGCCGAATATTACTTGGAATGTGAATTGGAACAAAATCGCCAATAGAGAAGACCATTTTACAATTTGGGTCCAAGTTAGAAGCAGAGCCTAAGGTGTAAATTATCGATAGTCCATATCTCGGAAACTATAAGAGATAATTCAATTTGGCAACCGGCAATGTAATTAGCATGCCGGATATTACTTGGAATGTGAATTGGAACGAAATCGCCAATAGATAAGACCATTTTACAATTTGGGCCCAAGTTAGAAGCAGAGCCTAAGGTGTAAATTACCGATAGTCCATATCTCGGAAACTATAAGAGATAATGCAATTTGGCAACCGGCAATGTAATTAGCATGCCGAATATTACTTGGAATGTGAATTGGAACGAAATCGCCAATAGATAAGACGATTTTACAATTTGGGCCCAAGTTAGAAGCAGAGCCTAAGGTGTAAATTATCGATAGTCCATATCTCGGAAACTATAAGAGATAATGCAATTTGGCAACCGGCAATGTAATTAGCATGCCGAATATTACTTGGAATGTGAATTGGAACGAAATCGCCAATAGAGAAGACCATTTTACAATTTGGGCCCAAGTTAGAAGCAGAGCCAAAGGTGTAAATTATCGATAGTCCATATCTCGGAAATTATAAGAGATAATGCAATTTGGCAACCGGCAATGTAATTAGCATGCCGAATATTACTTGGAATGTGAATTGGAACGAAATCGCCAATAGAGAAGACCATTTTACAATTTGGGCCCAAGTTAGAAGCAGAGCCTAAGGTGTAAATTATCGATAGTCCATATCTCGGAAACTATAAGAGATAATGCAATTTGGCAACCGGCAATGTAATTAGCATGCCGAATATTACTTGGAATGTGAATTGGAACGAAATCGCCAATAGATAAGACCATTTTACAATTTGGGCCCAAGTTAGAAGCAGAGCCTAAGGTGTAAATTATCGATAGTCCATATCTCGGAAACTATAAGAGATAATGCAATTTGGCAACCGGCAATGTAATTAGCATGCCGAATATTACTTGGAATGTGAATTGGAACGAAAACGCCAATAGATAAGACCATTTTACAATTTGGGCCCAAGTTAGAAGCAGAGCCTAAGGTGTAAATTATCGATAGTACATATCTCGGAAACTATAAGAGATAATGCAATTTGGCAACCGGCAATGTAATTAGCATGCCGAATATTACTTGGAATGTGAATTGGAACGAAATCGCCAATAGATAAGACCATTTTACAATTTGGGCCCAAGTTAGAAGCAGAGCCTAAGGTGTAAATTATCGATAGTCCATATCTCGGAAACTATAAGAGATAATGCAATTTGGCAACCGGCAATGTAATTAGCATGCCGAATATTACTTGGAATGTGAATTGGAACGAAATCGCCAATAGATAAGACCATTTTACAATTTGGGCCCAAGTTAGAAGCAGAGCCTAAGGTGTAAATTATCGATAGTCCATATCTCGGAAACTATAAGAGATAATGCAATTTGGCAACCGGCAATGTAATTAGCATGCCGAATATTACTTGGAATGTGAATTGGAACGAAATCGCCAATAGATAAGACCATTTTACAATTTGGGCCCAAGTTAGAAGCAGAGCCTAAGGTGTAAATTATTGATAGTTCATATCTCGGAAACTATAAGAGATAATGCAATTTCGCAACCGGCAATGTAATTAGCATGCCGAATATTACTTGGAGTGTGAATTGGAACGAAATCGCCAATAGATAAGACCATTTTACAATTTGGGCCCAAGTTAGAAGCAGAGCCTAAGGTGTAAATTATCGATAGTCCATATCTCGGAAACTATAAGAGATAATGCAATTTGGCAACCGGCAATGTAATTAGCATGCCGAATATAACTTGGAATGTGAATTGGAACGAAATCGCCAATAGATAAGACCATTTTACAATTTGGGCCCAAGTTAGAAGCAGAGCCAAAGGTGTAAATTATCGATAGTCCATATCTCGGAAACTATAAGATATAATGCAATTTGGCAACCGGCAATGTAATTAGCATGCCGAATATTACTTGGAATGTGAATTGGAACGAAATCGCCACTAGATAAGACCATTTTACAATTTGGGCCCAAGTTAGAAGCAGAGCCTAAGGTGTAAATTATCGATAGTCCATATCTCGGAAACTATAAGAGATAATGCAATTTGGCAACCGGCAATGTAATTAGCATGCCGAATATTACTTGGAATGTGAATTGGAACGAAATCGCCAATAGATAAGGCCATTTTACTATTTGGGCCCAAGTTAGAAGCAGAGCCTAAGGTGTAAATTATTGATAGTCCATATCTCGGAAACTATAAGAGATAATGCAATTTCGCAACCGGCAATGTAATTAGCATGCCGAATATTACTTGGAGTGTGAATTGGAACGAAATCGCCAATAGATAAGACCATTTTACAATTTGGGCCCAAGTTAGAAGCAGAGCCTAAGGTGTAAATTATCGATAGTCCATATCTCGAAAACTATAAGAGATAATGCAATTTGGCAACCGGCAATGTAATTAGCATGCCGAATATTACTTGGAATGTGAATTGGAACGAAATCGCCAATAGATAAGACCATTTTACAATTTGGGCCCAAGTTAGAAGCAGAGCCTAAGGTGTAAATTATCGATAGTCCATATCTCGGAAACTATAAGAGATAATGCAATTTGGCAACCGGCAATGTAATTAGCATGCCGAATATTACTTGGAATGTGAATTGGAACGAAATCGCCAATAGATAAGACCATTTTACAATTTGGGCCCAAGTTAGAAGCAGAGCCTAAGGTGTAAATTATCGATAGTCCATATCTCGGAAACTATAAGAGATAATGCATTTTGGCAACCGGCAATGTAATTAGCATGCCGAATATTACTTGGAATGTGAATTGGAACGAAATCGCCAATAGGTAAGACCATTTTACAATTTGGGCCCAAGTTAGAAGCAGAGCCTAAGGTGTAAATTATCGATAGTCCATATCTCGGAAACTATAAGAGATAATGCATTTTGGCAACCGGCAATGTAATTAGCATGCCGAATATTACTTGGAATGTGAATTGGAACGAAATCGCCAATAGGTAAGACCATTTTACAATTTGGGCCCAAGTTAGAAGCAGAGCCTAAGGTGTAAATTATTGATAGTCCATATCTCGGAAACTATAAGAGATAATTCAATTTGGCAACCGGCAATGTAATTAGCATGCCGGATATTACTTGGAATGTGAATTGGAACGAAATCGCCAATAGATAAGACCATTTTACAATTTGGGCCCAAGTTAGAAGCAGAGCCTAAGGTGTAAATTACCGATAGTCCATATCTCGGAAACTATAAGAGATAATGCAATTTGGCAACCGGCAATGTAATTAGCATGCCGAATATTACTTGGAATGTGAATTGGAACGAAATCGCCAATAGATAAGACGATTTTACAATTTGGGCCCAAGTTAGAAGCAGAGCCTAAGGTGTAAATTATCGATAGTCCATATCTCGGAAACTATAAGAGATAATGCAATTTGGCAACCGGCAATGTAATTAGCATGCCGAATATTACTTGGAATGTGAATTGGAACAAAATCGCCAATAGAGAAGACCATTTTACAATTTGGGTCCAAGTTAGAAGCAGAGCCTAAGGTGTAAATTATCGATAGTCCATATCTCGGAAACTATAAGAGATAATTCAATTTGGCAACCGGCAATGTAATTAGCATGCCGGATATTACTTGGAATGTGAATTGGAACGAAATCGCCAATAGATAAGACCATTTTACAATTTGGGCCCAAGTTAGAAGCAGAGCCTAAGGTGTAAATTACCGATAGTCCATATCTCGGAAACTATAAGAGATAATGCAATTTGGCAACCGGCAATGTAATTAGCATGCCGAATATTACTTGGAATGTGAATTGGAACGAAATCGCCAATAGAGAAGACCATTTTACAATTTGGGCCCAAGTTAGAAGCAGAGGCTAAGGTGTAAATTATCGATAGTCCATATCTCGGAAACTATAAGAGATAATGCAATTTGGCAACCGGCAATGTAATTAGCATGCCGAATATTACTTGGAATGTGAATTGGAACGAAAACGCCAATAGATAAGACCATTTTACAATTTGGGCCCAAGTTAGAAGCAGAGCCTAAGGTGTAAATTATCGATAGTACATATCTCGGAAACTATAAGAGATAATGCAATTTGGCAACCGGCAATGTAATTAGCATGCCGAATATTACTTGGAATGTGAATTGGAACGAAATCGCCAATAGATAAGACCATTTTACAATTTGGGCCCAAGTTAGAAGCAGAGGCTAAGGTGTAAATTATCGATAGTCCATATCTCGGAAACTATAAGAGATAATGCAATTTGGCAACCGGCAATGTAATTAGCATGCCGAATATTACTTGGAATGTGAATTGGAACGAAATCGCCAATAGATAAGACCATTTTACAATTTGGGCCCAAGTTAGAAGCAGAGCCTAAGGTGTAAATTATCGATAGTCCATATCTCGGAAACTATAAGAGATAATGCAATTTGGCAACCGGCAATGTAATTAGCATGCCGAATATTACTTGGAATGTGAATTGGAACGAAATCGCCAATAGATAAGACCATTTTACAATTTGGGCCCAAGTTAGAAGCAGAGCCTAAGGTGTAAATTATCGATAGTCCATATCTCGGAAACTATAAGAGATAATGCAATTTGGCAACCGGCAATGTAATTAGCATGCCGAATATTACTTGGAATGTGAATTGGAACGAAATCGCCAATAGATAAGACCATTTTACAATTTGGGCCCAAGTTAGAAGCAGAGCCTAAGGTGTAAATTATCGATAGTCCATATCTCGGAAACTATAAGAGATAATGCATTTTGGCAACCGGCAATGTAATTAGCATGCCGAATATTACTTGGAATGTGAATTGGAACGAAATCGCCAATAGGTAAGACCATTTTACAATTTGGGCCCAAGTTAGAAGCAGAGCCTAAGGTGTAAATTATCGATAGTCCATATCTCGGAAACTATAAGAGATAATGCATTTTGGCAACCGGCAATGTAATTAGCATGCCGAATATTACTTGGAATGTGAATTGGAACGAAATCGCCAATAGGTAAGACCATTTTACAATTTGGGCCCAAGTTAGAAGCAGAGCCTAAGGTGTAAATTATTGATAGTCCATATCTCGGAAACTATAAGAGATAATTCAATTTGGCAACCGGCAATGTAATTAGCATGCCGGATATTACTTGGAATGTGAATTGGAACGAAATCGCCAATAGATAAGACCATTTTACAATTTGGGCCCAAGTTAGAAGCAGAGCCTAAGGTGTAAATTACCGATAGTCCATATCTCGGAAACTATAAGAGATAATGCAATTTGGCAACCGGCAATGTAATTAGCATGCCGAATATTACTTGGAATGTGAATTGGAACGAAATCGCCAATAGATAAGACGATTTTACAATTTGGGCCCAAGTTAGAAGCAGAGCCTAAGGTGTAAATTATCGATAGTCCATATCTCGGAAACTATAAGAGATAATGCAATTTGGCAACCGGCAATGTAATTAGCATGCCGAATATTACTTGGAATGTGAATTGGAACAAAATCGCCAATAGAGAAGACCATTTTACAATTTGGGTCCAAGTTAGAAGCAGAGCCTAAGGTGTAAATTATCGATAGTCCATATCTCGGAAACTATAAGAGATAATTCAATTTGGCAACCGGCAATGTAATTAGCATGCCGGATATTACTTGGAATGTGAATTGGAACGAAATCGCCAATAGATAAGACCATTTTACAATTTGGGCCCAAGTTAGAAGCAGAGCCTAAGGTGTAAATTACCGATAGTCCATATCTCGGAAACTATAAGAGATAATGCAATTTGGCAACCGGCAATGTAATTAGCATGCCGAATATTACTTGGAATGTGAATTGGAACGAAATCGCCAATAGATAAGACGATTTTACAATTTGGGCCCAAGTTAGAAGCAGAGCCTAAGGTGTAAATTATCGATAGTCCATATCTCGGAAACTATAAGAGATAATGCAATTTGGCAACCGGCAATGTAATTAGCATGCCGAATATTACTTGGAATGTGAATTGGAACGAAATCGCCAATAGAGAAGACCATTTTACAATTTGGGCCCAAGTTAGAAGCAGAGCCAAAGGTGTAAATTATCGATAGTCCATATCTCGGAAATTATAAGAGATAATGCAATTTGGCAACCGGCAATGTAATTAGCATGCCGAATATTACTTGGAATGTGAATTGGAACGAAATCGCCAATAGAGAAGACCATTTTACAATTTGGGCCCAAGTTAGAAGCAGAGCCTAAGGTGTAAATTATCGATAGTCCATATCTCGGAAACTATAAGAGATAATGCAATTTGGCAACCGGCAATGTAATTAGCATGCCGAATATTACTTGGAATGTGAATTGGAACGAAATCGCCAATAGATAAGACCATTTTACAATTTGGGCCCAAGTTAGAAGCAGAGCCTAAGGTGTAAATTATCGATAGTCCATATCTCGGAAACTATAAGAGATAATGCAATTTGGCAACCGGCAATGTAATTAGCATGCCGAATATTACTTGGAATGTGAATTGGAACGAAAACGCCAATAGATAAGACCATTTTACAATTTGGGCCCAAGTTAGAAGCAGAGCCTAAGGTGTAAATTATCGATAGTACATATCTCGGAAACTATAAGAGATAATGCAATTTGGCAACCGGCAATGTAATTAGCATGCCGAATATTACTTGGAATGTGAATTGGAACGAAATCGCCAATAGATAAGACCATTTTACAATTTGGGCCCAAGTTAGAAGCAGAGGCTAAGGTGTAAATTATCGATAGTCCATATCTCGGAAACTATAAGAGATAATGCAATTTGGCAACCGGCAATGTAATTAGCATGCCGAATATTACTTGGAATGTGAATTGGAACGAAATCGCCAATAGATAAGACCATTTTACAATTTGGGCCCAAGTTAGAAGCAGAGCCTAAGGTGTAAATTATCGATAGTCCATATCTCGGAAACTATAAGAGATAATGCAATTTGGCAACCGGCAATGTAATTAGCATGCCGAATATTACTTGGAATGTGAATTGGAACGAAATCGCCAATAGATAAGACCATTTTACAATTTGGGCCCAAGTTAGAAGCAGAGCCTAAGGTGTAAATTATCGATAGTCCATATCTCGGAAACTATAAGAGATAATGCAATTTGGCAACCGGCAATGTAATTAGCATGCCGAATATTACTTGGAATGTGAATTGGAACGAAATCGCCAATAGATAAGACCATTTTACAATTTTGGCCCAAGTTAGAAGCAGAGCCTAAGGTGTAAATTATTGATAGTTCATATCTCGGAAACTATAAGAGATAATGCAATTTTGCAACCGGCAATGTAATTAGCATGCCGAATATTACTTGGAGTGTGAATTGGAACGAAATCGCCAATAGATAAGACCATTTTACAATTTGGGCCCAAGTTAGAAGCAGAGCCTAAGGTGTAAATTATCGATAGTCCATATCTCGGAAACTATAAGAGATAATGCAATTTGGCAACCGGCAATGTAATTAGCATGCCGAATATAACTTGGAATGTGAATTGGAACGAAATCGCCAATAGATAAGACCATTTTACAATTTGGGCCCAAGTTAGAAGCAGAGCCAAAGGTGTAAATTATCGATAGTCCATATCTCGGAAACTATAAGATATAATGCAATTTGGCAACCGGCAATGTAATTAGCATGCCGAATATTACTTGGAATGTGAATTGGAACGAAATCGCCAATAGATAAGACCATTTTACAATTTGGGCCCAAGTTAGAAGCAGAGCCTAAGGTGTAAATTATCGATAGTCCATATCTCGGAAACTATAAGAGATAATGCAATTTGGCAACCGGCAATGTAATTAGCATGCCGAATATTACTTGGAATGTGAATTGGAACGAAATCGCCAATAGATAAGGCCATTTTACTATTTGGGCCCAAGTTAGAAGCAGAGCCTAAGGTGTAAATTATTGATAGTCCATATCTCGGAAACTATAAGAGATAATGCAATTTCGCAACCGGCAATGTAATTAGCATGCCGAATATTACTTGGAGTGTGAATTGGAACGAAATCGCCAATAGATAAGACCATTTTACAATTTGGGCCCAAGTTAGAAGCAGAGCCTAAGGTGTAAATTATCGATAGTCCATATCTCGAAAACTATAAGAGATAATGCAATTTGGCAACCGGCAATGTAATTAGCATGCCGAATATTACTTGGAATGTGAATTGGAACGAAATCGCCAATAGATAAGACCATTTTACAATTTGGGCCCAAGTTAGAAGCAGAGCCTAAGGTGTAAATTATCGATAGTCCATATCTCGGAAACTATAAGAGATAATGCAATTTGGCAACCGGCAATGTAATTAGCATGCCGAATATTACTTGGAATGTGAATTGGAACGAAATCGTCAATAGATAAGACCATTTTACAATTTGGGCCCAAGTTAGAAGCAGAGCCTAAGGTGTAAATTATCGATAGTCCATATCTCGGAAACTATAAGAGATAATGCAATTTGGCAACCGGCAATGTAATTAGCATGCCGAATATTACTTGGAATGTGAATTGGAACGAAATCGCCAATAGATAAGGCCATTTTACAATTTGGGCCCAAGTTAGAAGCAGAGCCTAAGGCCTAAATTATTGATAGTCCATATCTCGGAAACTATAAGAGATAATGCAATTTCGCAACCGGCAATGTAATTAGCATGCCGAATATTACTTGGAGTGTGAATTGGAACGAAATCGCCAATAGATAAGACCATTTTACAATTTGGGCCCAAGTTAGAAGCAGAGCCTAAGGTGTAAATTATCGATAGTCCATATCTCGGAAACTATAAGAGATAATGCAATTTGGCAACCGGCAATGTAATTAGCATGCCGAATATTACTTGGAATGTGAATTGGAACGAAATCGCCAATAGATAAGACCATTTTACAATTTGGGCCCAAGTTAGAAGCAGAGCCTAAGGTGTAAATTATCGATAGTCCATATCTCGGAAACTATAAGAGATAATGCAATTTGGCAACCGGCAATGTAATTAGCATGCCGAATATAACTTGGAATGTGAATTGGAACGAAATCGCCAATAGATAAGACCATTTTACAATTTGGGCCCAAGTTAGAAGCAGAGCCAAAGGTGTAAATTATCGATAGTCCATATCTCGGAAACTATAAGATATAATGCAATTTGGCAACCGGCAATGTAATTAGCATGCCGAATATTACTTGGAATGTGAATTGGAACGAAATCGCCAATAGATAAGACCATTTTACAATTTGGGCCCAAGATAGAAGCAGAGCCTAAGGTGTAAATTATCGATAGTCCATATCTCGGAAACTATAAGAGATAATGCAATTTGGCAACCGGCAATGTAATTAGCATGCCGAATATTACTTGGAATGTGAATTGGAACGAAATCGCCAATAGATATGGCCATTTTACTATTTGGGCCCAAGTTAGAAGCAGAGCCTAAGGTGTAAATTATTGATAGTCCATATCTCGGAAACTATAAGAGATAATGCAATTTCGCAACCGGCAATGTAATTAGCATGCCGAATATTACTTGGAGTGTGAATTGGAACGAAATCGCCAATAGATAAGACCATTTTACAATTTGGGCCCAAGTTAGAAGCAGAGCCTAAGGTGTAAATTATCGATAGTCCATATCTCGGAAACTATAAGAGATAATGCAATTTGGCAACCGGCAATTTAATTAGCATGCCGAATATTACTTGGAATGTGAATTGGAACGAAATCGCCAATAGATAAGACCATTTTACAATTTGGGCCCAAGTTAGAAGCAGAGCCTAAGGTGTAAATTATCGATAGTCCATATCTCGGAAACTATAAGAGATAATGCAATTTGGCAACCGGCAATGTAATTAGCATGCCGAATATTACTTGGAATGTGAATTGGAACGAAATCGTCAATAGATAAGACCATTTTACAATTTGGGCCCAAGTTAGAAGCAGAGCCTAAGGTGTAAATTATCGATAGTCCATATCTCGGAAACTATAAGAGATAATGCAATTTGGCAACCGGCAATGTAATTAGCATGCCGAATATTACTTGGAATGTGAATTGGAACGAAATCGCCAATAGATAAGACCATTTTACAATTTGGGCCCAAGTTAGAAGCAGAGCCTAAGGTGTAAATTATTGATAGTCCATATCTCGGAAACTATAAGAGATAATGCAATTTCGCAACCGGCAATGTAATTAGCATGCCGAATATTACTTGGAGTGTGAATTGGAACGAAATCGCCAATAGATAAGACCATTTTACAATTTGGGCCCAAGTTAGAAGCAGAGCCTAAGGTGTAAATTATCGATAGTCCATATCTCGGAAACTATAAGAGATAATGCAATTTGGCAACCGGCAATGTAATTAGCATGCCGAATATTACTTGGAATGTGAATTGGAACGAAATCGTCAATAGATAAGACCATTTTACAATTTGGGCCCAAGTTAGAAGCAGAGCCTAAGGTGTAAATTATCGATAGTCCATATCTCGGAAACTATAAGAGATAATGCAATTTGGCAACCGGCAATGTAATTAGCATGCCGAATATTACTTGGAATGTGAATTGGAACGAAATCGCCAATAGATAAGACCATTTTACAATTTGGGCCCAAGTTAGAAGCAGAGCCTAAGGTGTAAATTATCGATAGTCCATATCTCGGAAACTATAAGAGATAATGCAATTTGGCAACCGGCAATGTAATTAGCATGCCGAATATTACTTGGAATGTGAATTGGAACGAAATCGCCAATAGATAAGACCATTTTACAATTTGGGCCCAAGTTAGAAGCAGAGCCTAAGGTGTAAATTATTGATAGTCCATATCTCGGAAACTATAAGAGATAATGCAATTTCGCAACCGGCAATGTAATTAGCATGCCGAATATTACTTGGAGTGTGAATTGGAACGAAATCGCCAATAGATAAGACCATTTTACAATTTGGGCCCAAGTTAGAAGCAGAGCCTAAGGTGTAAATTATCGATAGTCCATATCTCGGAAACTATAAGAGATAATGCAATTTGGCAACCGGCAATGTAATTAGCATGCCGAATATTACTTGGAATGTGAATTGGAACGAAATCGCCAATAGATAAGACCATTTTACAATTTGGGCCCAAGTTAGAAGCAGAGCCTAAGGTGTAAATTATCGATAGTCCATATCTCGGAAACTATAAGAGATAATGCAATTTGGCAACCGGCAATGTAATTAGCATGCCGAATATTACTTGGAATGTGAATTGGAACGAAATCGTCAATAGATAAGACCATTTTACAATTTGGGCCCAAGTTAGAAGCAGAGCCTAAGGTGTAAATTATCGATAGTCCATATCTCGGAAACTATAAGAGATAATGCAATTTGGCAACCGGCAATGTAATTAGCATGCCGAATATTACTTGGAATGTGAATTGGAACGAAATCGCCAATAGATAAGACCATTTTACAATTTGGGCCCAAGTTAGAAGCAGAGCCTAAGGTGTAAATTATCGATAGTCCATATCTCGGAAACTATAAGAGATAATGCAATTTGGCAACCGGCAATGTAATTAGCATGCCGAATATTACTTGGAATGTGAATTGGAACGAAATCGCCAATAGATAAGACCATTTTACAATTTGGGCCCAAGTTAGAAGCAGAGCCTAAGGTGTAAATTATCGATAGTCCATATCTCGGAAACTATAAGAGATAATGCAATTTGGCAACCGGCAATGTAATTAGCATGCCGAATATTACTTGGAATGTGAATTGGAACGAAATCGTCAATAGATAAGACCATTTTACAATTTGGGCCCAAGTTAGAAGCAGAGCCTAAGGTGTAAATTATCGATAGTCCATATCTCGGAAACTATAAGAGATAATGCAATTTGGCAACCGGCAATGTAATTAGCATGCCGAATATTACTTGGAATGTGAATTGGAACGAAATCGCCAATAGATAAGGCCATTTTACAATTTGGGCCCAAGTTAGAAGCAGAGCCTAAGGTGTAAATTATTGATAGTCCATATCTCGGAAACTATAAGAGATAATGCAATTTCGCAACCGGCAATGTAATTAGCATGCCGAATATTACTTGGAGTGTGAATTGGAACGAAATCGCCAATAGATAAGACCATTTTACAATTTGGGCCCAAGTTAGAAGCAGAGCCTAAGGTGTAAATTATCGATAGTCCATATCTCGGAAACTATAAGAGATAATGCAATTTGGCAACCGGCAATGTAATTAGCATGCCGAATATTACTTGGAATGTGAATTGGAACGAAATCGCCAATAGATAAGACCATTTTACAATTTGGGCCCAAGTTAGAAGCAGAGCCTAAGGTGTAAATTATCGATAGTCCATATCTCGGAAACTATAAGAGATAATGCAATTTGGCAACCGGCAATGTAATTAGCATGCCGAATATAACTTGGAATGTGAATTGGAACGAAATCGCCAATAGATAAGACCATTTTACAATTTGGGCCCAAGTTAGAAGCAGAGCCAAAGGTGTAAATTATCGATAGTCCATATCTCGGAAACTATAAGATATAATGCAATTTGGCAACCGGCAATGTAATTAGCATGCCGAATATTACTTGGAATGTGAATTGGAACGAAATCGCCAATAGATAAGACCATTTTACAATTTGGGCCCAAGTTAGAAGCAGAGCCTAAGGTGTAAATTATCGATAGTCCATATCTCGGAAACTATAAGAGATAATGCAATTTGGCAACCGGCAATGTAATTAGCATGCCGAATATTACTTGGAATGTGAATTGGAACGAAATCGCCAATAGATATGGCCATTTTACTATTTGGGCCCAAGTTAGAAGCAGAGCCTAAGGTGTAAATTATTGATAGTCCATATCTCGGAAACTATAAGAGATAATGCAATTTCGCAACCGGCAATGTAATTAGCATGCCGAATATTACTTGGAGTGTGAATTGGAACGAAATCGCCAATAGATAAGACCATTTTACAATTTGGGCCCAAGTTAGAAGCAGAGCCTAAGGTGTAAATTATCGATAGTCCATATCTCGGAAACTATAAGAGATAATGCAATTTGGCAACCGGCAATTTAATTAGCATGCCGAATATTACTTGGAATGTGAATTGGAACGAAATCGCCAATAGATAAGACCATTTTACAATTTGGGCCCAAGTTAGAAGCAGAGCCTAAGGTGTAAATTATCGATAGTCCATATCTCGGAAACTATAAGAGATAATGCAATTTGGCAACCGGCAATGTAATTAGCATGCCGAATATTACTTGGAATGTGAATTGGAACGAAATCGTCAATAGATAAGACCATTTTACAATTTGGGCCCAAGTTAGAAGCAGAGCCTAAGGTGTAAATTATCGATAGTCCATATCTCGGAAACTATAAGAGATAATGCAATTTGGCAACCGGCAATGTAATTAGCATGCCGAATATTACTTGGAATGTGAATTGGAACGAAATCGCCAATAGATAAGACCATTTTACAATTTGGGCCCAAGTTAGAAGCAGAGCCTAAGGTGTAAATTATTGATAGTCCATATCTCGGAAACTATAAGAGATAATGCAATTTCGCAACCGGCAATGTAATTAGCATGCCGAATATTACTTGGAGTGTGAATTGGAACGAAATCGCCAATAGATAAGACCATTTTACAATTTGGGCCCAAGTTAGAAGCAGAGCCTAAGGTGTAAATTATCGATAGTCCATATCTCGGAAACTATAAGAGATAATGCAATTTGGCAACCGGCAATGTAATTAGCATGCCGAATATTACTTGGAATGTGAATTGGAACGAAATCGCCAATAGATAAGACCATTTTACAATTTGGGCCCAAGTTAGAAGCAGAGCCTAAGGTGTAAATTATCGATAGTCCATATCTCGGAAACTATAAGAGATAATGCAATTTGGCAACCGGCAATGTAATTAGCATGCCGAATATTACTTGGAATGTGAATTGGAACGAAATCGTCAATAGATAAGACCATTTTACAATTTGGGCCCAAGTTAGAAGCAGAGCCTAAGGTGTAAATTATCGATAGTCCATATCTCGGAAACTATAAGAGATAATGCAATTTGGCAACCGGCAATGTAATTAGCATGCCGAATATTACTTGGAATGTGAATTGGAACGAAATCGCCAATAGATAAGACCATTTTACAATTTGGGCCCAAGTTAGAAGCAGAGCCTAAGGTGTAAATTATCGATAGTCCATATCTCGGAAACTATAAGAGATAATGCAATTTGGCAACCGGCAATGTAATTAGCATGCCGAATATTACTTGGAATGTGAATTGGAACGAAATCGCCAATAGATAAGACCATTTTACAATTTGGGCCCAAGTTAGAAGCAGAGCCTAAGGTGTAAATTATTGATAGTCCATATCTCGGAAACTATAAGAGATAATGCAATTTCGCAACCGGCAATGTAATTAGCATGCCGAATATTACTTGGAGTGTGAATTGGAACGAAATCGCCAATAGATAAGACCATTTTACAATTTGGGCCCAAGTTAGAAGCAGAGCCTAAGGTGTAAATTATCGATAGTCCATATCTCGGAAACTATAAGAGATAATGCAATTTGGCAACCGGCAATGTAATTAGCATGCCGAATATTACTTGGAATGTGAATTGGAACGAAATCGCCAATAGATAAGACCATTTTACAATTTGGGCCCAAGTTAGAAGCAGAGCCTAAGGTGTAAATTATCGATAGTCCATATCTCGGAAACTATAAGAGATAATGCAATTTGGCAACCGGCAATGTAATTAGCATGCCGAATATTACTTGGAATGTGAATTGGAACGAAATCGTCAATAGATAAGACCATTTTACAATTTGGGCCCAAGTTAGAAGCAGAGCCTAAGGTGTAAATTATCGATAGTCCATATCTCGGAAACTATAAGAGATAATGCAATTTGGCAACCGGCAATGTAATTAGCATGCCGAATATTACTTGGAATGTGAATTGGAACGAAATCGCCAATAGATAAGACCATTTTACAATTTGGGCCCAAGTTAGAAGCAGAGCCTAAGGTGTAAATTATCGATAGTCCATATCTCGGAAACTATAAGAGATAATGCAATTTGGCAACCGGCAATGTAATTAGCATGCCGAATATTACTTGGAATGTGAATTGGAACGAAATCGCCAATAGATAAGACCATTTTACAATTTGGGCCCAAGTTAGAAGCAGAGCCTAAGGTGTAAATTATTGATAGTCCATATCTCGGAAACTATAAGAGATAATGCAATTTCGCAACCGGCAATGTAATTAGCATGCCGAATATCACTTGGAATGTGAATTGGGACGAAATCGCCAATAGATAAGACAATTTTACAATTTGGGCCCAAGATAGAAGCAGAGCCTAAGGTGTAAATTATCGATAGTCCATATCTCGGAAACTATAAGAGATAATGCAATTTGGCAACCGGCAATGTAATTAGCATGCCGAATATTACTTGGAATGTGAATTGGAACGAAATCGCCAATAGATAAGACCATTTTACAATTTGGGCCCAAGTTAGAAGCAGAGCCTAAGGTGTAAATTATCGATAGTCCATATCTCGGAAACTATAAGAGATAATGCAATTTGGCAACCGGCAATGTAATTAGCATGCCGAATATTACTTGGAATGTGAATTGGAACGAAATCGCCAATAGGTAAGACCATTTTACAATTTGGGCCCAAGTTAGAAGCAGAGCCTAAGGTGTAAATTATCGATAGTCCATATCTCGGAAACTATAAGAGATAATGCAATTTGGCAACCGGCAATGTAATTAGCATGCCGAATATTACTTGGAATGTGAATTGGAACGAAATCGCCAATAGATAAGACCATTTTACAATTTGGGCCCAAGTTAGAAGCAGAGCCTAAGGTGTAAATTATCGATAGTCCATATCTCGGAAACTATAAGAGATAATGCAATTTGGCAGCCGGCAATGTAATTAGCATGCCGAATATTACTTGGAATGTGAATTGGAACGAAATCGCCAATAGATAAGACCATTTTACAATTTGGGCCCAAGTTAGAAGCAGAGCCTAAGGTGTAAATTATCGATAGTCCATATCTCGGAAACTATAAGAGATAATGCAATTTGGCAACCGGCAATGTAATTAGCATGCCGAATATTACTTGGAATGTGAATTGGAACGAAATCGTCAATAGATAAGACCATTTTACAATTTGGGCCCAAGTTAGAAGCAGAGCCTAAGGTGTAAATTATCGATAGTCCATATCTCGGAAACTATAAGAGATAATTCAATTTGGCAACCGGCAATGTAATTAGCATGCCGGATATTACTTGGAATGTGAATTGGAACGAAATCGCCAATAGATAAGACCATTTTACAATTTGGGCCCAAGTTAGAAGCAGAGCCTAAGGTGTAAATTATCGATAGTCCATATCTCGGAAACTATAAGAGATAATGCAATTTGGCAACCGGCAATGTAATTAGCATGCCGAATATTACTTGGAATGTGAATTGGAACGAAATCGCCAATAGATAAGACGATTTTACAATTTGGGCCCAAGTTAGAAGCAGAGCCTAAGATGTAAATTATCGATAGTCCATATCTCGGAAACTATAAGAGATAATGCAATTTGGCAACCGGCAATGTAATTAGCATGCCGAATATTACTTGGAATGTGAATTGGAACGAAATCGCCAATAGATAAGACCATTTTACAATTTGGGCCCAAGTTAGAAGCAGAGCCTAAGGTGTAAATTATCGATAGTCCATATCTCGGAAACTATAAGAGATAATGCAATTTGGCAACCGGCAATGTAATTAGCATGCCGAATATTACTTGGAATGTGAATTGGAACGAAATCGACAATAGAGAAGACCATTTTACAATTTGGGCCCAAGTTAGAAGCAGAGCCTAAGGTGTAAATTATCGATAGTCCATATCTCGGAAACTATAAGAGATAATGCAATTTGGCAACCGGCAATGTAATTAGCATGCCGAATATTACTTGGAATGTGAATTGGAACGAAATCGCCAATAGATAAGACCATTTTACAATTTGGGCCCAAGTTAGAAGCAGAGCCTAAGGTGTAAATTATCGATAGTCCATATCTCGGAAACTATAAGAGTTAATGCAATTTGGCAACCGGCAATGTAATTAGCATGCCGAATATTACTTGGAATGTGAATTGGAACGAAATCGCCAATAGAGAAGACCATTTTACAATTTGGGCCCAAGTTAGAAGCAGAGCCTAAGGTGTAAATTATCGATAGTCCATATCTCGGAAACTATAAGAGATAATGCAATTTGGCAACCGGCAATGTAATTAGCATGCCGAATATTACTTGGAATGTGAATTGGAACGAAAACGCCAATAGATAAGACCATTTTACAATTTGGGCCCAAGTTAGAAGTAGAGGCTAAGGTGTAAATTATCGATAGTCCATATCTCGGAAACTATAAGAGATAATGCAATTTGGCAAACGGCAATGTAATTAGCATGCCGAATATTACTTGGAATGTGAACTGGAACGAAATCGCCATTAGATAAGACCATTTTACAATTTGGGCCCAAGTTAGAAGCAGAGCCTAAGGTGTAAATTATCGATAGTCCATATCTCGGAAACTATAAGAGATAATGCAATTTGGCAACCGGCAATGTAATTAGCATGCCGAATATTACTTGGAATGTGAATTGGAACGAAATCGCCAATAGATAAGACCATTTTACAATTTGGGCCCAAGTTAGAAGCAGAGCCTAAGGTGTAAATTATTGATAGTCCATATCTCGGAAACTATAAGAGATAATGCAATTTCGCAACCGGCAATGTTATTAGCATGCCGAATATTACTTGGAGTGTGAATTGGAACGAAATCGCCAATAGATAAGACCATTTTACAATTTGGACCCAAGTTAGAAGCAGAGCCTAAGGTGTAAATTATCGATAGTCCATATCTCGGAAACTATAAGAGATAATGCAATTTGGCAACCGGCAATGTAATTAGCATGCCGAATATTACTTGGACTGTGAATTGGAACGAAATCGAAAATAGATAAGACCATTTTACAATTTGGGCCCAAGTTAGAAGCAGAGCCTAAGGTGTAAATTATCGATAGTCCATATCTCGGAAACTATAAGAGATAATGCAATTTGGCAACCGGCAATGTAATTAGCATGCCGAGTATTACTTGGAATGTGAATTGGAACGAAATCGCCAATAGATAAGACCATTTTACAATTTGGGCCCAAGTTAGAAGCAGAGCCTAAGGTGTAAATTATCGATAGTCCATATCTCGGAAACTATAAGAGATAATGCAATTTGGCAACCGGCAATGTAATTAGCATGCCGAATATTACTTGGAATGTGAATTGGAACGAAATCGCCAATAGATAAGACCATTTTACAATTTGGGCCCAAGTTAGAAGCAGAGCCTAAGGTGTAAATTATTGATAGTCCATATCTCGGAAACTATAAGAGATAATGCAATTTCGCAATCGGCAATGTAATTAGCATGCCGAATATCACTTGGAATGTGAATTGGGACGAAATCGCCAATAGATAAGACCATTTTACAATTTGGGCCCAAGTTAGAAGCAGAGCCTAAGGTGTAAATTATCGATAGTCCATATCTCGGAAACTATAAGAGATAATGCAATTTGGCAACCGGCAATGTAATTAGCATGCCGAATATTACTTGGAATGTGAATTCGAACGAAATCGCCAATAGATAAGACCATTTTACAATTTGGGCCCAAGTTAGAAGCAGAGCCTAAGGTGTAAATTATCGATAGTCCATATCTCGGAAACTATAAGAGATAATGCAATTTGGCAACCGGCAATGTAATTAGCATGCCGAATATTACTTGGAATGTGAATTGGAACGAAATCGCCAATAGATAAGGCCATTTTACAATTTGGGCCCAAGTTAGAAGCAGAGCCTAAGGTGTAAATTATTGATAGTCCATATCTCGGAAACTATAAGCGATAATGCAATTTCGCAACCGGCAATGTAATTAGCATGCCGAATATCACTTGGAATGTGAATTGGGACGAAATCGCCAATAGATAAGACCATTTTACAATTTGGGCCCAAGTTAGAAGCAGAGCCTAAGGTGTAAATTATCGATAGTCCATATCTCGGAAAATATAAGAGATAATGCAATTTGGCAACCGGCAATGTAATTAGCATGCCGAATATTACTTGGAGTGTGAATTGGAACGAAATCGCCAATAGGTAAGACCATTTTACAATTTGGGCCCAAGTTAGAAGCAGAGCCTAAGGTGTAAATTATCGATAGTCCATATCTCGGAAACTATAAGAGATAATGCAATTTGGCAACCGGCAATGTAATTAGCATGCCGAATATTACTTGGAATGTGAATTCGAACGAAATCGCCAATAGATAAGACCATTTTACAATTTGGGCCCAAGTTAGAAGCAGAGCCTAAGGTGTAAATTATCGATAGTCCATATCTCGGAAACTATAAGAGATAATGCAATTTGGCAACCGGCAATGTAATTAGCATGCCGAATATTACTTGGAATGTGAATTGGAACGAAATCGCCAATAGATAAGGCCATTTTACAATTTGGGCCCAAGTTAGAAGCAGAGCCTAAGGTGTAAATTATTGATAGTCCATATCTCGGAAACTATAAGCGATAATGCAATTTCGCAACCGGCAATGTAATTAGCATGCCGAATATCACTTGGAATGTGAATTGGGACGAAATCGCCAATAGATAAGACCATTTTACAATTTGGGCCCAAGTTAGAAGCAGAGCCTAAGGTGTAAATTATCGATAGTCCATATCTCGGAAAATATAAGAGATAATGCAATTTGGCAACCGGCAATGTAATTAGCATGCCGAATATTACTTGGAATGTGAATTGGAACGAAATTGCCAATAGATAAGACCATTTTACAATTTGGGCCCAAGTTAGAAGCAGAGCCTAAGATGTAAATTATCGATAGTCCATATCTCGGAAACTATAAGAGATAATGCAATTTGGCAACCGGCAATGTAATTAGCATGCCGAATATTACTTGGAATGTGAATTGGAACGAAATCGCCAATAGATAAGACCATTTTACAATTTGGGCCCAAGTTAGAAGCAGAGCCTAAGGTGTAAATTATCGATAGTCCATATCTCGGAAACTATAAGAGATAATTCAATTTGGCAACCGGTAATGTAATTAGCATGCCGGATATTACTTGGAATGTGAATTGGAACGAAATCGCCAATAGATAAGACCATTTTACAATTTGGGCCCAAGTTAGAAGCAGAGCCTAAGGTGTAAATTATCGATAGTCCATATCTTGGAAACTATAAGAGATAATGCAAATTGGCAACCGGCAATGTAATTAGCATGCCGAATATTACTTGGAATGTGAATTGGAACGAAATCGCCAATAGATAAGACCATTTTACAATTTGGGCCCAAGTTAGAAGCAGAGTCTAAGGTGTAAATAATCGATAGTCCATATCTCGGAAACTATAAGAGATAATGCAATTTGGCAACCGGCAATGTAATTAGCATGCCGAATATTACTTGGAATGTGAATTGGAACGAAATCGCCAATCGATAAGACCATTTTACAATTTGGGCCCAAGTTAGAAGCAGAGCCTAAGGTGTAAATTATCGATAGTCCATATCTCGGAAGCTATAAGAGATAATGCAATTTGGCAACCGGCAATGTAATTAGCATGCCGAATATTACTTGGAATGTGAATTGGAACGAAATCGCCAATAGATAAGGCCATTTTACAATTTGGGCCCAAGTTAGAAGCAGAGCCTAAGGTGTAAATTATTGATAGTCCATATCTCGGAAACTATAAGAGATAATGCAATTTCGCAACCGGCAATGTAATTAGCATGCCGAATATCACTTGGAATGTGAATTGGGACGAAATCGCCAATAGATAAGACCATTTTACAATTTGGGCCCAAGTTAGAAGCAGAGCCTAAGGTGTAAATTATCGATAGTCCATATCTCGGAAACTATAAGAGATAATGCAATTTGGCAACCGGCAATGTAATTAGCATGCCGAATATTACTTGGAATGTGAATTGGAACGAAATCGCCAATAGATAAGACCATTTTACAATTTGGGCCCAAGTTAGAAGCAGAGCCTAAGGTGTAAATTATCGATAGTCCATATCTCGGAAACTATAAGAGATAATTCAATTTGGCAACCGGCAATGTAATTAGCATGCCGGATATTACTTGGAATGTGAATTGGAACGAAATCGCCAATAGATAAGACCATTTTACAATTTGGGCCCAAGTTAGAAGCAGAGCCTAAGGTGTATATTTTCGATAGTCCATATCTCGGAAACTATAAGAGATAATGCAATTTGGCAACCGGCAATGTAATTAGCATGCCGAATATTACTTGGAATGTGAATTGGAACGAAATCGCCAATAGATAAGACCATTTTACAATTTGGGCCCAAGTTAGAAGCAGAGCCTAAGGTGTAAATTATCGATAGTCCATATCTCGGAAACTATAAGAGATAATGCAATTTGGCAACCGGCAATGTAATTAGCATGCCGAATATTACTTGGAATGTGAATTGGAACGAAATCGCCAATAGGTAAGACCATTTTACAATTTGGGCCCAAGTTAGAAGCAGAGCCTAAGGTGTAAATTATCGATAGTCCATATCTCGGAAACTATAAGAGATAATTCAATTTGGCAACCGGCAATGTAATTAGCATGCCGGATATTACTTGGAATGTGAATTATAACGAAATCGCCAATAGATAAGACCATTTTACAATTTGGGCCCAAGTTAGAAGCAGAGCCTAAGGTGTAAATTACCGATAGTCCATATCTCGGAAACTATAAGAGATAATGCAATTTGGCAACCGGCAATGTAATTAGCATGCCGAATATTACTTGGAATGTGAATTGGAACGAAATCGCCAATTGATAAGACGATTTTACAATTTGGGCCCAAGTTAGAAGCAGAGCCTAAGGTGTAAATTATCGATAGTCCATATCTCGGAAACTATAAGAGATAATGCAATTTGGCAACCGGCAATGTAATTAGCATGCCGAATATTACTTGGAATGTGAATTGGAACGAAATCGCCAATAGAGAAGACCATTTTACAATTTGGGCCCAAGTTAGAAGCAGAGCCTAAGGTGTAAATTATCGATAGTCCATATCTCGGAAACTATAAGAGATAATGCAATTTCGCAACCGGCAATGTAATTAGCATGCCGAATATTACTTGGAGTGTGAATTGGAACGAAATCGCCAATAGATAAGACCATTTTACAATTTGGGCCCAAGTTAGAAGCAGAGCCTAAGGTGTAAATTATCGATAGTCCATATCTCGGAAACTATAAGAGATAATGCAATTTGGCAACCGGCAATGTAATTAGCATGCTGAATATTACTTGGAATGTGAATTGGAACGAAATCGCCAATAGATAAGACCATTTTACAATTTGGGCCCAAGTTAGAAGCAGAGCCTAAGGTGTAAATTATCGATAGTCCATATCTTGGAAACTATAAGAGATAATGCAAATTGGCAACCGGCAATGTAATTAGCATGCCGAATATTACTTGGAATGTGAATTGGAACGAAATCGCCAATAGATAAGACCATTTTACAATTTGGGCCCAAGTTAGAAGCAGAGTCTAAGGTGTAAATTATCGATAGTCCATATCTCGGAAACTATAAGAGATAATGCAATTTGGCAACCGGCAATGTAATTAGCATGCCGAATATTACTTGGAATGTGAATTGGAACGAAATCGCCAATAGATAAGACCATTTTACAATTTGGGCCCAAGTTAGAAGCAGAGCCTAAGGTGTAAATTATCGATAGTCCATATCTCGGAAACTATAAGAGATAATGCAATTTGGCAACCGGCAATGTAATTAGCATGCCGAATATTACTTGGAATGTGAATAGGAACGAAATCGTTAATAGATAAGGCCATTTTACAATTTGGGCCCAAGTTAGAAGCAGAGCCTAAGGTGTAAATTATTGATAGTCCATATCTCGGAAACTATAAGAGATAATGCAATTTCGCAACCGGCAATGTAATTAGCATGCCGAATATCACATGGAATGTGAATTGGGACGAAATCGCCAATAGATAAGACCATTTTACAATTTGGGCCCAAGTTAGAAGCAGAGCCTAAGGTGTAAATTATCGATAGTCCATATCTCGGAAACTATAAGAGATAATGCAATTTGGCAACCGGCAATGTAATTAGCATGCCGAATATTACTTGGAATGTGAAATGGAACGAAATTGCCAATAGATAAGACCATTTTACAATTTGGGCCCAAGTTAGAAGCAGAGCCTAAGATGTAAATTATCGATAGTCCATATCTCGGAAACTATAAGAGATAATGCAATTTGGCAACCGGCAATGTAATTAGCATGCCGAATATTACTTGGAATGTGAATTGGAACGAAATCGCCAATAGATAAGACCATTTTACAATTTGGGCCCAAGTTAGAAGCAGAGCCTAAGGTGTAAATTATCGATAGTCCATATCTCGGAAACTATAAGAGATAATTCAATTTGGCAACCGGCAATGTAATTAGCATGCCGGATATTACTTGGAATGTGAATTGGAACGAAATCGCCAATAGATAAGACCATTTTACAATTTGGGCCCAAGTTAGAAGCAGAGCCTAAGGTGTAAATTATTGATAGTCCATATCTCGGAAACTATAAGAGATAATGCAATTTCGCAACCGGCAATGTAATTAGCATGCCGAATATCACTTGGAATGTGAATTGGGACGAAATCGCCAATAGATAAGACCATTTTACAATTTGGGCCCAAGTTAGAAGCAGAGCCTAAGGTGTAAATTATCGATAGTCCATATCTCGGAAACTATAAGAGATAATGCAATTTGGCAACCGGCAATGTAATTAGCATGCCGAATATTACTTGGAATGTGAATTGGAACGAAATCGCCAATAGATAAGACCATTTTACAATTTGGGCCCAAGTTAGAAGCAGAGCCTAAGGTGTAAATTATCGATAGTCCATATCTCGGAAACTATAAGAGATAATTCAATTTGGCAACCGGCAATGTAATTAGCATGCCGGATATTACTTGGAATGTGAATTGGAACGAAATCGCCAATAGATAAGACCATTTTACAATTTGGGCCCAAGTTAGAAGCAGAGCCTAAGGTGTAAATTTTCGATAGTCCATATCTCGGAAACTATAAGAGATAATGCAATTTGGCAACCGGCAATGTAATTAGCATGCCGAATATTACTTGGAATGTGAATTGGAACGAAATCGCCAATAGATAAGACCATTTTACAATTTGGGCCCAAGTTAGAAGCAGAGCCTAAGGTGTAAATTATCGATAGTCCATATCTCGGAAACTATAAGAGATAATGCAATTTGGCAACCGGCAATGTAATTAGCATGCCGAATATTACTTGGAATGTGAATTGGAACGAAATCGCCAATAGGTAAGACCATTTTACAATTTGGGCCCAAGTTAGAAGCAGAGCCTAAGGTGTAAATTATCGATAGTCCATATCTCGGAAACTATAAGAGATAATGCAATTTGGCAACCGGCAATGTAATTAGCATGCCGAATATTACTTGGAATGTGAATTGGAACGAAATCGCCAATAGATAAGACCATTTTACAATTTGGGCCCAAGTTAGAAGCAGAGCCTAAGGTGTAAATTATCGATAGTCCATATCTCGGAAACTATAAGAGATAATGCAATTTGGCAACCGGCAATGTAATTAGCATGCCGAATATTACTTGGAATGTGAATTGGAACGAAATCGCCAATAGAGAAGACCATTTTACAATTTGGGCCCAAGTTAGAAGCAGAGCCTAAGGTGTAAATTATCGATAGTCCATATCTCGGAAACTATAAGAGATAATGCAATTTGGCAACCGGCAATGTAATTAGCATGCCGAATATTACTTGGAATGTGAATTGGAACGAAATCGCCAATAGAGAAGACCATTTTACAATTTGGGCCCAAGTTAGAAGCAGAGCCTAAGGTGTAAATTATCGATAGTCCATATCTCGGAAACTATAAGTGATAATGCAATTTGGCAACCGGCAATGTAATTAGCATGCCGAATATTACTTGGAATGTGAATTGGAACGAAAACGCCAATAGATAAGACCATTTTACAATTTGGGCCCAAGTTAGAAGCAGAGGCTAAGGTGTAAATTATCGATAGTCCATATCTCGGAAACTATAAGAGATAATGCAATTTGGCAACCGGCAATGTAATTAGCATGCCGAATATTACTTGGAATGTGAATTGGAACGAAATCGCCAATAGATAAGACCATTTTACAATTTGGGCCCAAGTTAGAAGCAGAGCCTAAGGTGTAAATTATCGATAGTCCATATCTCGGAAACTATAAGAGATAATGCAATTTGGCAACCGGCAATGTAATTAGCATGCCGAATATTACTTGGAATGTTAATTGGAACGAAATCGCCAATAGATAAGACCATTTTACAATTTGGGCCCAAGTTAGAAGCAGAGCCTAAGGTGTAAATTATTGATAGTCCATATCTCGGAAACTATAAGAGATAATGCAATTTCGCAACCGGCAATGTAATTAGCATGCCGAATATTACTTGGAGTGTGAATTGGAACGAAATCGCCAATAGGTAAGACCATTTTACAATTTGGGCCCAAGTTAGAAGCAGAGCCTAAGGTGTAAATTATCGATAGTCCATATCTCGGAAACTATAAGAGATAATGCAATTTGGCAACCGGCAATGTAATTAGCATGCCGAATATTACTTGGAATGTGAATTGGAACGAAATCGCCAATAGATAAGGCCATTTTACAATTTGGGCCCAAGTTAGAAGCAGAGCCTAAGGTGTAAATTATCGATAGTCCATATCTCGGAAACTATAAGAGATAATGCAATTTGGCAACCGGCAATGTAATTAGCATGCCGAATATTACTTGGAATGTGAATTGGAACGAAATCGCCAATAGATAAGACCATTTTACAATTTGGGCCCAAGTTAGAAGCAGAGCCTAAGGTGTAAATTATCGATAGTCCATATCTCGGAAACTATAAGAGATAATGCAATTTGGCAACCGGCAATGTAATTAGCATGCCGAATATTACTTGGAATGTGAATTGGAACGAAATCGCCAATAGATAAGGCCATTTTACAATTTGGGCCCAAGTTAGAAGCAGAGCCTAAGGTGTAAATTATCGATAGTCCATATCTCGGAAACTATAAGAGATAATGCAATTTGGCAACCGGCAATGTAATTAGCATGCCGAATATTACTTGGAATGTGAATTGGAACGAAATCGCCAATAGATAAGACCATTTTACAATTTGGGCCCAAGTTAGAAGCAGAGCCTAAGGTGTAAATTATCGATAGTCCATATCTCGGAAACTATAAGAGATAATGCAATTTGGCAACCGGCAATGTAATTAGCATGCCGAATATTACTTGGAATGTGAATTGGAACGAAATCGCCAATAGATAAGACCATTTTACAATTTGGACCCAAGTTAGAAGCAGAGCCTAAGGTGTAAATTATCGATAGTCAATATCTCGGAAACTATAAGAGATAATGCAATTTGGCAACCGGCAATGTAATTAGCATGCCGAATATTACTTGGAATGTGAATTGGAACGAAATCGCCAATAGATAAGGCCATTTTACAATTTGGGCCCAAGTTAGAAGCAGAGCCTAAGGTGTAAATTATCGATAGTCCATATCTCGGAAACTATAAGAGATAATGCAATTTGGCAACCGGCAATGTAATTAGCATGCCGAATATTACTTGGAATGTGAATTGGAACGAAATCGCCAATAGATAAGACCATTTTACAATTTGGGCCCAAGTTAGAAGCAGAGCCTAAGGTGTAAATTATCGATAGTCCATATCTCGGAAACTATAAGAGATAATGCAATTTGGCAACCGGCAATGTAATTAGCATGCCGAATATTACTTGGAATGTGAATTGGAACGAAATCGCCAATAGATAAGACCATTTTACAATTTGGGCCCAAGTTAGAAGCAGAGCCTAAGGTGTAAATTATCGATAGTCAATATCTCGGAAACTATAAGAGATAATGCAATTTGGCAACCGGCAATGTAATTAGCATGCCGAATATTACTTGGAATGTGAATTGGAACGAAATCGCCAATAGATAAGACCATTTTACAATTTGGGCCCCAGTTAGAAGCAGAGCCTAAGGTGTAAATTATCGATAGTCCATATCTCGGAAACTATAAGAGATAATGCAATTTCGCAACCGGCAATGTAATTAGCATGCCGAATATTACTTGGAGTGTGAATTGGAACGAAATCGCCAATAGGTAAGACCATTTTACAATTTGGGCCCAAGTTAGAAGCAGAGCCTATGGTGTAAATTATCGATAGTCCATATCTCGGAAACTATAAGAGATAATGCAATTTCGCAACCGGCAATGTAATTAGCATGCCGAATATTACTTGGAGTGTGAATTGGAACGAAATCGCCAATAGGTAAGACCATTTTACAATTTGGGCCCAAGTTAGAAGCAGAGCCTAAGGTGTAAATTATCGATAGTCCATATCTCGGAAACTATAAGAGATAATGCAATTTGGCAACCGGCAATGTAATTAGCATGCCGAATATTACTTGGAATGTGAATTGGAACGAAATCGCCAATAGATAAGGCCATTTTACAATTTGGGCCCAAGTTAGAAGCAGAGCCTAAGGTGTAAATTATCGATAGTCCATATCTCGGAAACTATAAGAGATAATGCAATTTGGCAACCGGCAATGTAATTAGCATGCCGAATATTACTTGGAATGTGAATTGGAACGAAATCGCCAATAGATAAGACCATTTTACAATTTGTGCCCAAGTTAGAAGCAGAGCCTAAGGTGTAAATTATCGATAGTCCATATCTCGGAAACTATAAGAGATAATGCAATTTGGCAACCGGCAATGTAATTAGCATGCCGAATATTACTTGGAATGTGAATTGGAACGAAATCGCCAATAGATAAGGCCATTTTACAATTTGGGCCCAAGTTAGAAGCAGAGCCTAAGGTGTAAATTATCGATAGTCCATATCTCGGAAACTATAAGAGATAATGCAATTTGGCAACCGGCAATGTAATTAGCATGCCGAATATTACTTGGAATGTGAATTGGAACGAAATCGCCAATAGATAAGACCATTTTACAATTTGTGCCCAAGTTAGAAGCAGAGCCTAAGGTGTAAATTATCGATAGTCCATATCTCGGAAACTATAAGAGATAATGCAATTTGGCAACCGGCAATGTAATTAGCATGCCGAATATTACTTGGAATGTGAATTGGAACGAAATCGCCAATAGATAAGACCATTTTACAATTTGGGCCCAAGTTAGAAGCAGAGCCTAAGGTGTAAATTATCGATAGTCAATATCTCGGAAACTATAAGAGATAATGCAATTTGGCAACCGGCAATGTAATTAGCATGCCGAATATTACTTGGAATGTGAATTGGAACGAAATCGCCAATAGATAAGACCATTTTACAATTTGGGCCCAAGTTAGAAGCAGAGCCTAAGGTGTAAATTATCGATAGTCCATATCTCGGAAACTATAAGAGATAATGCAATTTGGCAACCGGCAATGTAATTAGCATGCCGAATATTACTTGGAATGTGAATTGGAACGAAATCGCCAATATATAAGACCATTTTACAATTTGGGCCCAAGTTAGAAGCAGAGCCTATGGTGTAAATTATCGATAGTCCATATCTCGGAAACTATAAGAGATAATGCAATTTGGCAACCGGCAATGTAATTAGCATGCCGAATATTACTTGGAATGTGAATTGGAACGAAATCGCCAATAGATAAGGCCATTTTACAATTTGGGCCCAAGTTAGAAGCAGAGCCTAAGGTGTAAATTATCGATAGTCCATATCTCGGAAACTATAAGAGTTAATGCAATTTGGCAACCGGCAATGTAATTAGCATGCCGAATATTACTTGGAATGTGAATTGGAACGAAATCGCCAATAGATAAGACCATTTTACAATTTGGGCCCAAGTTAGAAGCAGAGCCTAAGGTGTAAATTATCGATAGTCCATATCTCGGAAACTATAAGAGATAATGCAATTTGGCAACCGGCAATGTAATTAGCATGCCGAATATTACTTGGAATGTGAATTGGAACGAAATCGCCAATAGATAAGACCATTTTACAATTTGGGCCCAAGTTAGAAGCAGAGCCTAAGGTGTAAATTATCGATAGTCCATATCTCTGAAACTATAAGAGATAATGCAATTTCGCAAACGGCAATATAATTAGCATGCCGAATATTACTTGGAATGTGAATTGGGACGAAATCGCCAATAGAGAAGACCATTTTACAATTTGGGCCCAAGTTAGAAGCAGAGCCTAAGGTGTAAATTATCGATAGTCGATATCTCGGAAACTATAAGAGATAATGCAATTTGGCAACCGGCAATGTAATTAGCATGCCGAATATTACTTGGAATGTGAATTGGAACGAAATCGCCAATAGATAAGACCATTTTACAATTTGGGCCCAAGTTAGAAGCAGAGCCTAAGGTGTAAATTATCGATAGTCCATATCTCGGAAACTATAAGAGATAATGCAATTTCGAAACCGGCAATGTAATTAGCATGCCGAATATTACTTGGAGTGTGAATTGGAACGAAATCGCCAATAGATAAGACCATTTTACAATTTGGGCCCAAGTTAGAAGCAGAGCCTAAGGTGTAAATTATCGATAGTCCATATCTCGGAAACTATAAGAGATAATGCAATTTGGCAACCGGCAATGTAATTAGCATGCCGAATATTACTTGGAATGTGAATTGGAACGAAATCGCCAATAGATAAGACCATTTTACAATTTGGGCCCAAGTTAGAAGCAGAGCCTAAGGTGTAAATTATCGATAGTCCATATCTCGGAAACTATAAGAGATAATGCAATTTGGCAACCGGCAATGTAATTAGCATGCCGAATATTACTTGGACTGTGAATTGGAACGAAATCGCCAATAGATAAGACCATTTTACAATTTGGGCCCAAGTTAGAAGCAGAGCCTAAGGTGTAAATTATCGATAGTCCATATCTCGGAAACTATAAGAGATAATGGAATTTGGCAACCGGCAATGTAATTAGCATGCCGAATATTACTTGGAATGTGAATTGGAACGAAATCGCCAATAGATAAGACCATTTTACAACTTGGGCCCAAGTTAGAAGCAGAGCCTAAGGTGTAAATTATTGATAGTCCATATCTCGGAAACTATAAGAGATAATGCAATTTCGCAACCGGCAATGTAATTAGCATGCCGAATATCACTTGGAATGTGAATTGGGACGAAATCGCCAATAGATAAGACCATTTTACAATTTGGGCCCAAGTTAGAAGCAGAGCCTAAGATGTAAATTATCGATAGTCCATATCTCTGAAACTATAAGAGATAATGCAATTTGGCAACCGGCAATGTAATTAGCATGCCGAATATTACTTGGAATGTGAATTGGAACGAAATCGCCAATAGATAAGACCATTTTACAATTTGGGCCCAAGTTAGAAGCAGAGCCTAAGATGTAAATTATCGATAGTCCATATCTCGGAAACTATAAGAGATAATGCAATTTGGCAACCGGCAATTTAATTAGCATGCCGAATATTACTTGGAATGTGAATTGGAACGAAATCGCCAATAGATAAGACCATTTTACAATTTAGGCCCAAGTTAGAAGCAGAGCCTAAGGTGTAAATTATCGATAGTCCATATCTCGGAAACTATAAGAGATAATTCAATTTGGCAACCGGCAATGTAATTAGCATGCCGGATATTACTTGGAATGTGAATCGGAACGAAATCGCCAATAGATAAGACCATTTTACAATTTGGGCCCAAGTTAGAAGCAGAGCCTAAGGTGTAAATTATCGATAGTCCATATCTCGGAAACTATAAGAGATAATGCAATTTGGCAACCGGCAATGTAATTAGCATGCCGAATATTACTTGGAATGTGAATTGGAACGAAATCGCCAATAGATAAGACCATTTTACAATTTGGGCCCAAGTTAGAAGCAGAGCCTAAGGAGTAAATTATCGATAGTCCATATCTCGGAAACTATAAGAGATAATGCAATTTGGCAACCGGCAATGTAATTTGCATGCCGAATATTACTTGGTATGTGAATTGGAACGAAATCGCCAATAGGTAAGACCATTTTACAATTTGGGCCCAAGTTAGAAGCAGAGCCTAAGGTGTAAATTATCGATAGTCCATATCTCGGAAACTATAAGAGATAATGCAATTTGGCAACCGGCAATGTAATTAGCATGCCGAATATTACTTGGAATGTGAATTGGAACGAAATCGCCAATAGATAAGACGATTTTACAATTTGGGCCCAAGTTAGATGCAGAGCCTAAGGTGTAAATTATCGATAGTCCATATCTCGGAAACTATAAGAGATAATGCAATTTGGCAACCGGCAATGTAATTAGCATGCCGAATATTACTTGGAATGTGAATTGGAACGAAATCGCCAATAGAGAAGACCATTTTACAATTTGGGCCCAAGTTAGAAGCAGAGCCTAAGGTGTAAATTATCGATAGTCCATATCTCGGAAACTATAAGAGATAATGCAATTTGGCAACCGGCAATGTAATTAGCATGCCGAATATTACTTGGAATGTGAATTGGAACGAAATCGCCAATAGAGAAGACCATTTTACAATTTGGGCCCAAGTTAGAAGCAGAGCCTAAGGTGTAAATTATCGATAGTCCATATCTCGGAAACTATAAGAGATAATGCAATTTGGCAACCGGCAATGTAATTAGCATGCCGAATATTACTTGGAATGTGAATTGGAACGAAATCGCCAATAGATAAGACCATTTTACAATTTGGGCCCAAGTTAGAAGCAGAGCCTAAGGTGTAAATTATCGATAGTCCATATCTCGGAAACTATAAGAGATAATGCAATTTGGCAACCGGCAATGTAATTAGCATGCCGAATATTACTTGGAATGTGAATTGGAACGAAATCGCCAATAGAGAAGACCATTTTACAATTTGGGCCCAAGTTAGAAGCAGAGCCTAAGGTGTAAATTATCGATAGTCCATATCTCGGAAACTATAAGTGATAATGCAATTTGGCAACCGGCAATGTAATTAGCATGCCGAATATTACTTGGAATGTGAATTGGAACGAAAACGCCAATAGATAAGACCATTTTACAATTTGGGCCCAAGTTAGAAGCAGAGGCTAAGGTGTAAATTATCGATAGTCCATATCTCGGAAACTATAAGAGATAATGCAATTTGGCAACCGGCAATGTAATTAGCATGCCGAATATTACTTGGAATGTGAATTGGAACGAAATCGCCAATAGATAAGACCATTTTACAATTTGGGCCCAAGTTAGAAGCAGAGCCTAAGGTGTAAATTATCGATAGTCCATATCTCGGAAACTATAAGAGATAATGCAATTTGGCAACCGGCAATGTAATTAGCATGCCGAATATTACTTGGAATGTTAATTGGAACGAAATCGCCAATAGATAAGGCCATTTTACAATTTGGGCCCAAGTTAGAAGCAGAGCCTAAGGTGTAAATTATCGATAGTCCATATCTCGGAAACTATAAGAGATAATGCAATTTGGCAACCGGCAATGTAATTAGCATGCCGAATATTACTTGGAATGTGAATTGGAACGAAATCGCCAATAGATAAGACCATTTTACAATTTGGGCCCAAGTTAGAAGCAGAGCCTAAGGTGTAAATTATCGATAGTCCATATCTCAGAAACTATAAGAGATAATGCAATTTGGCAACCGGCAATGTAATTAGCATGCCGAATATTACTTGGAATGTGAATTGGAACGAAATCGCCAATAGATAAGACCATTTTACAATTTGGGAGCAAGTTAGAAGCAGAGCCTAAGGTGTAAATTATCGATAGTCCATATCTCGGAAACTATAAGAGATAATGCAATTTGGCAACCGGCAATGTAATTAGCATGCCGAATATTACTTGGAATGTGAATTGAAACGAAATCGCCAATAGATAAGACCATTTTACAATTTGGGCCCAAGTTAGAAGCAGAGCCTATGGTGTAAATTATCGATAGTCCATATATCGGAAACTATAAGAGATAATGCAATTTGGCAACCGGCAATGTAATTAGCATGCCGAATATTACTTGGAATGTGAATTGGAACGAAATCGCCAATAGATAAGACCATTTTACAATTTGGGCCCAAGTTAGAAGCAGAGCCTAAGGTGTAAATTATCGATAGTCCATATCTCGGAAACTATAAGAGATAATGCAATTTGGCAACCGGCAATGTAATTAGCATGCCGAATATTACTTGGAATGTGAATTGGAACGAAATCGCCAATAGATAAAACCATTTTACAAATTGGGCCCAAGTTAGAAGCAGAGCCTAAGGTGTAAATTATTGATAGTCCATATCTCGGAAACTATAAGAGATAATGCAATTTCGCAACCGGCAATGTAATTAGCATGCTGAATATCACTTGGAATGTGAATTGGGACGAAATCGCCAATAGATAAGACCATTTTACAATTTGGGCCCAAGTTAGAAGCAGAGCCTAAGGTGTAAATTATCGATAGTCCATATCTCGGAAACTATAAGAGATAATGCAACTTGGCAACCGGCAATGTAATTAGCATGCCGAATATTACTTGGAATGTGAATTGGAACGAAATCGCCAATAGATAAGACCATTTTACAATTTGGGCCCAAGTTAGAAGCAGAGCCTAAGGTGTAAATTATCGATAGTCCATATCTCGGAAACTATAAGAGATAATGCAATTTGGCAACCGGCAATGTAATTAGCATGCCGAATATTACTTGGAATGTGAATTGGAACGAAATCGCCAATAGATAAGACCATTTTACAATTTGGGCCCAAGTTAGAAGCAGAGCCTAAGGTGTAAATTATCGATAGTCCATATTTCGGAAACTATAAGAGATAATGCAATTTCGCAACCGGCAATGTAATTAGCATGCCGAATATTACTTGGAGTGTGAATTGGAACGATATCGCCAATAGATAAGACCATTTTACAATTTGGGCCCAAGTTAGAAGCAGAGCCTAAGGTGTAAATTATCGATAGTCCATATCTCGGAAACTATAAGAGATAATGCAATTTGGCAACCGGCAATGTAATTAGCATGCCGAATATTACTTGGAATGTGAATTGGAACGAAATCGCCAATAGATAAGACCATTTTACAATTTGGGCCCAAGTTAGAAGCAGAGCCTAAGGTGTAAATTATCGATAGTCCATATCTCGGAAACTATAAGAGATAATGCAATTTGGCAACCGGCAATGTAATTAGCATGCCGAATATTACTTGGAATGTGAATTGGAACGAAATCGCCAATATATAAGACCATTTTACAATTTGGGCCCAAGTTAGAAGCAGAGCCTAAGGTGTAAATTATCGATAGTCCATATCTCGGAAACTATAAGAGATAATGCAATTTGGCAACCGGCAATGTAATTAGCATGCCGAATATTACTTGGAATGTGAATTGCAACTAAATCGCCAATAGATAAGACCATTTTACAATTTGGGCCCAAGTTAGAAGCAGAGCCTAAGGTGTAAATTATCGATAGTCCATATCTCGGAAACTATAAGAGATAATGCAATTTGGTAACCGGCAATGTAATTAGCATGCCGAATATTACTTGGAATGTGAATTGGAACGAAATCGCCAATAGATAAGACCATTTTACAATTTGGGCCCAAGTTAGAAGCAGAGCCTAAGGTGTAAATTATTGATAGTCCATATCTCGGAAACTATAAGAGATAATGCAATTTCGCAACCGGCAATGTAATTAGCATGCCGAATATCACTTGGAATGTGAATTGGGACGAAATCGCCAATAGATAAGACCATTTTACAATTTGGGCCCAAGTTAGAAGCAGAGCCTAAGGTGTAAATTATCGATAGTCCATATCTCGGAAACTATAAGAGATAATGCAATTTGGCAACCGGCAATGTAATTAGCATGCCGAATATTACTTGGAATGTGAATTGGAACGAAATCGCCAATAGATAAGACCATTTTACAATTTGGGCCCAAGTTAGAAGCAGAGCCTAAGGTGTAAATTATCGATAGTCCATATCTCGGAAACTATAAGAGATAATGCAATTTGGCAACCGGCAATGTAATTAGCATGCCGAATATTACTTGGACTGTGAATTGGAACGAAATCGCCAATAGATAAGACCATTTTACAATTTGGGCCCAAGTTAGAAGCAGAGCCTAAGGTGTAAATTATCGATAGTCCATATCTCGGAAACTATAAGAGATAATGGAATTTGGCAACCGGCAATGTAATTAGCATGCCGAATATTACTTGGAATGTGAATTGGAACGAAATCGCCAATAGATAAGACCATTTTACAACTTGGGCCCAAGTTAGAAGCAGAGCCTAAGGTGTAAATTATTGATAGTCCATATCTCGGAAACTATAAGAGATAATGCAATTTCGCAACCGGCAATGTAATTAGCATGCCGAATATCACTTGGAATGTGAATTGGGACGAAATCGCCAATAGATAAGACCATTTTACAATTTGGGCCCAAGTTAGAAGCAGAGCCTAAGATGTAAATTATCGATAGTCCATATCTCTGAAACTATAAGAGATAATGCAATTTGGCAACCGGCAATGTAATTAGCATGCCGAATATTACTTGGAATGTGAATTGGAACGAAATCGCCAATAGATAAGACCATTTTACAATTTGGGCCCAAGTTAGAAGCAGAGCCTAAGATGTAAATTATCGATAGTCCATATCTCGGAAACTATAAGAGATAATGCAATTTGGCAACCGGCAATTTAATTAGCATGCCGAATATTACTTGGAATGTGAATTGGAACGAAATCGCCAATAGATAAGACCATTTTACAATTTAGGCCCAAGTTAGAAGCAGAGCCTAAGGTGTAAATTATCGATAGTCCATATCTCGGAAACTATAAGAGATAATTCAATTTGGCAACCGGCAATGTAATTAGCATGCCGGATATTACTTGGAATGTGAATCGGAACGAAATCGCCAATAGATAAGACCATTTTACAATTTGGGCCCAAGTTAGAAGCAGAGCCTAAGGTGTAAATTATCGATAGTCCATATCTCGGAAACTATAAGAGATAATGCAATTTGGCAACCGGCAATGTAATTAGCATGCCGAATATTACTTGGAATGTGAATTGGAACGAAATCGCCAATAGATAAGACCATTTTACAATTTGGGCCCAAGTTAGAAGCAGAGCCTAAGGAGTAAATTATCGATAGTCCATATCTCGGAAACTATAAGAGATAATGCAATTTGGCAACCGGCAATGTAATTTGCATGCCGAATATTACTTGGTATGTGAATTGGAACGAAATCGCCAATAGGTAAGACCATTTTACAATTTGGGCCCAAGTTAGAAGCAGAGCCTAAGGTGTAAATTATCGATAGTCCATATCTCGGAAACTATAAGAGATAATGCAATTTGGCAACCGGCAATGTAATTAGCATGCCGAATATTACTTGGAATGTGAATTGGAACGAAATCGCCAATAGATAAGACGATTTTACAATTTGGGCCCAAGTTAGATGCAGAGCCTAAGGTGTAAATTATCGATAGTCCATATCTCGGAAACTATAAGAGATAATGCAATTTGGCAACCGGCAATGTAATTAGCATGCCGAATATTACTTGGAATGTGAATTGGAACGAAATCGCCAATAGAGAAGACCATTTTACAATTTGGGCCCAAGTTAGAAGCAGAGCCTAAGGTGTAAATTATCGATAGTCCATATCTCGGAAACTATAAGAGATAATGCAATTTGGCAACCGGCAATGTAATTAGCATGCCGAATATTACTTGGAATGTGAATTGGAACGAAATCGCCAATAGAGAAGACCATTTTACAATTTGGGCCCAAGTTAGAAGCAGAGCCTAAGGTGTAAATTATCGATAGTCCATATCTCGGAAACTATAAGAGATAATGCAATTTGGCAACCGGCAATGTAATTAGCATGCCGAATATTACTTGGAATGTGAATTGGAACGAAATCGCCAATAGATAAGACCATTTTACAATTTGGGCCCAAGTTAGAAGCAGAGCCTAAGGTGTAAATTATCGATAGTCCATATCTCGGAAACTATAAGAGATAATGCAATTTGGCAACCGGCAATGTAATTAGCATGCCGAATATTACTTGGAATGTGAATTGGAACGAAATCGCCAATAGAGAAGACCATTTTACAATTTGGGCCCAAGTTAGAAGCAGAGCCTAAGGTGTAAATTATCGATAGTCCATATCTCGGAAACTATAAGTGATAATGCAATTTGGCAACCGGCAATGTAATTAGCATGCCGAATATTACTTGGAATGTGAATTGGAACGAAAACGCCAATAGATAAGACCATTTTACAATTTGGGCCCAAGTTAGAAGCAGAGGCTAAGGTGTAAATTATCGATAGTCCATATCTCGGAAACTATAAGAGATAATGCAATTTGGCAACCGGCAATGTAATTAGCATGCCGAATATTACTTGGAATGTGAATTGGAACGAAATCGCCAATAGATAAGACCATTTTACAATTTGGGCCCAAGTTAGAAGCAGAGCCTAAGGTGTAAATTATCGATAGTCCATATCTCGGAAACTATAAGAGATAATGCAATTTGGCAACCGGCAATGTAATTAGCATGCCGAATATTACTTGGAATGTTAATTGGAACGAAATCGCCAATAGATAAGGCCATTTTACAATTTGGGCCCAAGTTAGAAGCAGAGCCTAAGGTGTAAATTATCGATAGTCCATATCTCGGAAACTATAAGAGATAATGCAATTTGGCAACCGGCAATGTAATTAGCATGCCGAATATTACTTGGAATGTGAATTGGAACGAAATCGCCAATAGATAAGACCATTTTACAATTTGGGCCCAAGTTAGAAGCAGAGCCTAAGGTGTAAATTATCGATAGTCCATATCTCAGAAACTATAAGAGATAATGCAATTTGGCAACCGGCAATGTAATTAGCATGCCGAATATTACTTGGAATGTGAATTGGAACGAAATCGCCAATAGATAAGACCATTTTACAATTTGGGAGCAAGTTAGAAGCAGAGCCTAAGGTGTAAATTATCGATAGTCCATATCTCGGAAACTATAAGAGATAATGCAATTTGGCAACCGGCAATGTAATTAGCATGCCGAATATTACTTGGAATGTGAATTGAAACGAAATCGCCAATAGATAAGACCATTTTACAATTTGGGCCCAAGTTAGAAGCAGAGCCTATGGTGTAAATTATCGATAGTCCATATATCGGAAACTATAAGAGATAATGCAATTTGGCAACCGGCAATGTAATTAGCATGCCGAATATTACTTGGAATGTGAATTGGAACGAAATCGCCAATAGATAAGACCATTTTACAATTTGGGCCCAAGTTAGAAGCAGAGCCTAAGGTGTAAATTATCGATAGTCCATATCTCGGAAACTATAAGAGATAATGCAATTTGGCAACCGGCAATGTAATTAGCATGCCGAATATTACTTGGAATGTGAATTGGAACGAAATCGCCAATAGATAAAACCATTTTACAAATTGGGCCCAAGTTAGAAGCAGAGCCTAAGGTGTAAATTATTGATAGTCCATATCTCGGAAACTATAAGAGATAATGCAATTTCGCAACCGGCAATGTAATTAGCATGCTGAATATCACTTGGAATGTGAATTGGGACGAAATCGCCAATAGATAAGACCATTTTACAATTTGGGCCCAAGTTAGAAGCAGAGCCTAAGGTGTAAATTATCGATAGTCCATATCTCGGAAACTATAAGAGATAATGCAACTTGGCAACCGGCAATGTAATTAGCATGCCGAATATTACTTGGAATGTGAATTGGAACGAAATCGCCAATAGATAAGACCATTTTACAATTTGGGCCCAAGTTAGAAGCAGAGCCTAAGGTGTAAATTATCGATAGTCCATATCTCGGAAACTATAAGAGATAATGCAATTTGGCAACCGGCAATGTAATTAGCATGCCGAATATTACTTGGAATGTGAATTGGAACGAAATCGCCAATAGATAAGACCATTTTACAATTTGGGCCCAAGTTAGAAGCAGAGCCTAAGGTGTAAATTATCGATAGTCCATATTTCGGAAACTATAAGAGATAATGCAATTTCGCAACCGGCAATGTAATTAGCATGCCGAATATTACTTGGAGTGTGAATTGGAACGATATCGCCAATAGATAAGACCATTTTACAATTTGGGCCCAAGTTAGAAGCAGAGCCTAAGGTGTAAATTATCGATAGTCCATATCTCGGAAACTATAAGAGATAATGCAATTTGGCAACCGGCAATGTAATTAGCATGCCGAATATTACTTGGAATGTGAATTGGAACGAAATCGCCAATAGATAAGACCATTTTACAATTTGGGCCCAAGTTAGAAGCAGAGCCTAAGGTGTAAATTATCGATAGTCCATATCTCGGAAACTATAAGAGATAATGCAATTTGGCAACCGGCAATGTAATTAGCATGCCGAATATTACTTGGAATGTGAATTGGAACGAAATCGCCAATATATAAGACCATTTTACAATTTGGGCCCAAGTTAGAAGCAGAGCCTAAGGTGTAAATTATCGATAGTCCATATCTCGGAAACTATAAGAGATAATGCAATTTGGCAACCGGCAATGTAATTAGCATGCCGAATATTACTTGGAATGTGAATTGCAACTAAATCGCCAATAGATAAGACCATTTTACAATTTGGGCCCAAGTTAGAAGCAGAGCCTAAGGTGTAAATTATCGATAGTCCATATCTCGGAAACTATAAGAGATAATGCAATTTGGTAACCGGCAATGTAATTAGCATGCCGAATATTACTTGGAATGTGAATTGGAACGAAATCGCCAATAGATAAGACCATTTTACAATTTGGGCCCAAGTTAGAAGCAGAGCCTAAGGTGTAAATTATTGATAGTCCATATCTCGGAAACTATAAGAGATAATGCAATTTCGCAACCGGCAATGTAATTAGCATGCCGAATATCACTTGGAATGTGAATTGGGACGAAATCGCCAATAGATAAGACCATTTTACAATTTGGGCCCAAGTTAGAAGCAGAGCCTAAGGTGTAAATTATCGATAGTCCATATCTCGGAAACTATAAGAGATAATGCAATTTGGCAACCGGCAATGTAATTAGCATGCCGAATATTACTTGGAATGTGAATTGGAACGAAATCGCCAATAGATAAGACCATTTTACAATTTGGGCCCAAGTTAGAAGCAGAGCCTAAGGTGTAAATTATCGATAGTCCATATCTCGGAAACTATAAGAGATAATTCAATTTGGCAACCGGCAATGTAATTAGCATGCCGAATATTACTTGGAATGTGAATTGGAACGAAATCGCCAATAGATAAGACCATTTTACAATTTGGGCCCAAGTTAGAAGCAGAGCCTAAGGTGTAAATTATCGATAGTCCATATCTCGGAAACTATAAGAGATAATGCAATTTGGCAACCGGCAATGTAATTAGCATGCCGAATATTACTTGGAATGTGAATTGGAACGAAGTCGCCAATAGATAAGACCATTTTACAATTTGGGCCCAAGTTAGAAGCCGAGCATAAGGTGTAAATTATCGATAGTCCATATCTCGGAAACTATAAGAGATAATGCAATTTGGCAACCGGCAATGTAATTAGCATGCCGAATATTACTTGGAATGTGAATTGGAACGAAATCGCCAATAGATAAGACCATTTTACAATTTGGGCCCAAGTTAGAAGCAGAGCCTAAGGTGTAAATTATCGATAGTCCATATCTCGGAAACTATAAGAGATAATGCAATTTGGCAACCGGCAATGTAATTAGCATGCCGAATATTACTTGGAATGTGAATTGGAACGAAACCGCCAATAGATAAGACCATTTTACAATTTGTGCCCAAGTTAGAAGCAGAGCCTAAGGTGTAAATTATCGATAGTCCATATCTCGGAAACTATAAGAGATAATGCAATTTGGCAACCGGCAATGTAATTAGCATGCCGAATATTACTTGGAATGTGAATTGGAACGAAATCGCCAATAGATAAGACCATTTTACAATTTGGGCCCAAGTTAGAAGCAGAGCCTAAGGTGTAAATTATCGATAGTCCATATCTCGGAAACTATAAGAGATAATGCAATTTGGCAACCGGCAATGTAATTAGCATGCCGAATATTACTTGGAATGTGAATTGGAACGAAATCGCCAATAGATAAGACCATTTTACAATTTGGGAGCAAGTTAGAAGCAGAGCCTAAGGTGTAAATTATCGATAGTCCATATCTCGGAAACTATAAGAGATAATGCAATTTGGCAACCGGCAATGTAATTAGCATGCCGAATATTACTTGGAATGTGAATTGAAACTAAATCGCCAATAGATAAGACCATTTTACAATTTGGGCCCAAGTTAGAAGCAGAGCCTATGGTGTAAATTATCGATAGTCCATATATCGGAAACTATAAGAGATAATGCAATTTGGCAACCGGCAATGTAATTAGCATGCCGAATATTACTTGGAATGTGAATTGGAACGAAATCGCCAATAGATAAGACCATTTTACAATTTGGGCCCAAGTTAGAAGCAGAGCCTAAGGTGTAAATTATCGATAATCCATATCTCGGAAACTATAAGAGATAATGCAATTTGGCAACCGGCAATGTAATTAGCATGCCGAATATTACTTGGAATGTGAATTGGAACGAAATCGCCAATAGATAAGACCATTTTACAATTTGGGCCCAAGTTAGAAGCAGAGCCTAAGGTGTAAATTATCGATAGTCCATATCTCGGGAACTATAAGAGATAATGCAATTTGGCAACCGGCAATGTAATTAGCATGCCGAATATTACTTGGAATGTGAATTGGAACGAAATCGCCAATAGATAAGACCATTTTACAATTTGGGCCCAAGTTAGAAGCAGAGCCTAAGGTGTAAATTATTGATAGTCCATATCTCGGAAACTATAAGAGATAATGCAATTTCGCAACCGGCAATGTAATTAGCATGCCGAATATCACTTGGAATGTGAATTGGGACGAAATCGCCAATAGATAAGACCATTTTACAATTTGGGCCCAAGTTAGAAGCAGAGCCTAAGGTGTAAATTATCGATAGTCCATATCTCGGAAACTATAAGAGATAATGCAATTTGGCAACCGGAAATGTAATTAGCATGCCGAATATTACTTGGAATGTGAATTGGAACGAAATCGCCAATAGAGAAGACCATTTTACAATTTGGGCCCAAGTTAGAAGCAGAGCCTAAGGTGTAAATTATCGATAGTCCATATCTCGGAAACTATAAGAGATAATGCAATTTGGCAACCGGAAATGTAATTAGCATGCCGAATATTACTTGGAATGTGAATTGGGACGAAATCGCCAATAGATAAGACCATTTTACAATTTGGGCCCAAGTTAGAAGCAGAGCCTAAGGTGTAAATTATCGATAGTCCATATCTCGGAAACTATAAGAGATAATGCAATTTGGCAACCGGAAATGTAATTAGCATGCCGAATATTACTTGGAATGTGAATTGGAACGAAATCGCCAATAGATAAGACCATTTTACAATTTGGGCCCAAGTTAGAAGCAGAGCCTAAGGTGTAAATTATCGATAGTCCATATCTCGGAAACTATAAGAGATAATGCAATTTGGCAACCGGAAATGTAATTAGCATGCCGAATATTACTTGGAATGTGAATTGGAACGAAATCGCCAATAGGTAAGACCATTTTACAATTTGGGCCCAAGTTAGAAGCAGAGCCTAAGGTGTAAATTATCGATAGTCCATATCTCGGAAACTATAAGAGATAATTCAATTTGGCAACCGGCAATGTAATTAGCATGCCGAATATTACTTGGAATGTGAATTGGAACGAAATCGCCAATAGAGAAGACCATTTTACAATTTGGGCCTAAGTTAGAAGCAGAGCCTAAGGTGTAAATTATCGATAGTCCATATCTCGGAAACTATAAGAGATAATGCAATTTGGCAACCGGCAATGTAATTAGCATGCCGAATATTACTTGGAATGTGAATTGGAACGAAATCGCCAATAGGTAAGACCATTTTACAATTTGGGCCCAAGTTAGAAGCAGAGCCTAAGGTGTAAATTATCGATAGTCCATATCTCGGAAACTATAAGAGATAATTCAATTTGGCAACCGGCAATGTAATTAGCATGCCGAATATTACTTGGAATTTGAATTGGAACGAAATCGCCAATAGATAAGACCATTTTACAATTTGGGCCCAAGTTAGAAGCAGAGCCTAAGGTGTAAATTATGGATAGTCCATATCTCGGAAACTATAAGAGATTATGCAATTTGGCAACCGGCAATGTAATTAGCATCCCGAATATTACTTGGAATGTGAATTGGAACGAAATCGCCAATAGAGAAGACCATTTTACAATTTGGGCCCAAGTTAGAAGCAGAGCCTAAGGTGTAAATTATCGATAGTCCATATCTCGGAAACTATAAGAGATAATGCAATTTGGCAACCGGCAATGTAATTAGCATGCCGAATATTACTTGGAATGTGAATTGGAACGAAATCGCCAATAGATAAGACCATTTTACAATTTGGGCCCAAGTTAGAAGCAGAGCCTAAGGTGTAAATTATCGATAGTCCATATCTCGGAAACTATAAGAGGTAATGCAATTTGGCAACCGGCAATGTAATTAGCATGCCGAATATTACTTGGAATGTGAATTGGAACGAAATCGCCAATAGAGAAGACTATTTTACAATTTGGGCCCAAGTTAGAAGCAGAGCCTAAGGTGTAAATTATCGATAGTCCATATCTCGGAAACTATAAGAGATAATGCAATTTGGCAACCGGCAATGTAATTAGCATGTCGAATATTACTTGGAATGTGAATTGGAACGAAATCGCCAATAGATAAGACCATTTTACAATTTGGGCCCAAGTTAGAAGCAGAGCCTAAGGTGTAAATTATCGATAGTCCATATCTCGGAAACTATAAGAGATAATGCAATTTGGCAACCGGCAATGTAATTAGCATGCCGAATATTACTTGGAATGTGAATTGGAACGAAATCGCCAATAGATAAGACCATTTTACAATTTGGGCCCAAGTTAGAAGCAGAGCCTAAGGTGTAAATTATCGATAGTCCATATCTCGGAAACTATAAGAGATAATGCAATTTGGCAACCGGCAATGTAATTAGCATGCCGAATATTACTTGGAATGTGAATTGGAACGAAATCGCCAATAGATAAGACCATTTTACAATTTGGGCCCAAGTTAGAAGCAGAGCCTAAGGTGTAAATTATTGATAGTCCATATCTCGGAAACTATAAGAGATAATGCAATTTCGCAACCGGCAATGTAATTAGCATGCCGAATATTACTTGGAGTGTGAATTGGAACGAAATCGCCAATAGATAAGACCATTTTACAATTTGGGCCCAAGTTAGAAGCAGAGCCTAAGGTGTAAATTATCGATAGTCCATATCTCGGAAACTATAAGAGATAATGCAATTTGGCAACCGGCAATGTAATTAGCATGCCGAATATTACTTGGAATGTGAATTGGAACGAAATCGCCAATAGATAAGACCATTTTACAATTTGGGCCCAAGTTAGAAGCAGAGCCTAAGGTGTAAATTATCGATAGTCCATATCTCGGAAACTATAAGAGATAATGCAATTTGGCAACCGGCAATGTAATTAGCATGCCGAATATTACTTGGAATGTGAATTGGAACGAAATCGCCAATAGATAAGACCATTTTACAATTTGGGCCCAAGTTAGAAGCAGAGCCTAAGGTGTAAATTATCGATAGTCCATATCTCGGAAACTAAAATAGATAATGCAATTTGGCAACCGGCAATGTAATTAGCATGCCGAATATTACTTGGAATGTGAATTGGAACGAAATCGCCAATAGATAAGACCAATTTACAATTTGGGCCCAAGTTAGAAGCAGAGCCTAAGGTGTAAATTATCGATAGTCCATATCTCGGAAACTATAAGAGATAATGCAATTTGGCAACCGGCAATGTAATTAGCATGCCGAATATTACTTGGAATGTGAATTGGAACGAAATCGCCAATAGATAAGGCCATTTTACAATTTGGGCCCAAGTTAGAAGCAGAGCCTAAGGTGTAAATTATTGATAGTCCATATCTCGGAAACTATAAGAGATAATGCAATTTCGCAACCGGCAATGTAATTAGCATGCCGAATATCACTTGGAATGTGAATTGGGACGAAATCGCCAATAGATAAGACCATTTTACATTTTGGGCCCAAGTTAGAAGCAGAGCCTAAGGTGTAAATTATCGATAGTCCATATCTCGGAAACTATAAGAGATAATGCAATTTGGCAACCGGCAATGTAATTAGCATGCCGAATATTACTTGGAATGTGAATTGGAACGAAATCGCCAATAGATAAGACCATTTTACAATTTGGGCCCAAGTTAGAAGCAGAGCCTAAGATGTAAATTATCGATAGTCCATATCTCGGAAACTATAAGAGATAATGCAATTTGGCAACCGGCAATGTAATTAGCATGCCGAATATTACTTGGAATGTGAATTGGAACGAAATCGCCAATAGATAAGACCATTTTACAATTTGGGCCCAAGTTAGAAGCAGAGCCTAAGGTGTAAATTATCGATAGTCCATATCTCGGAAACTATAAGAGATAATTCAATTTGGCAACCGGCAATGTAATTAGCATGCCGGATATTACTTGGAATGTGAATTGGAACGAAATCGCCAATAGATAAGACCATTTTACAATTTGGGCCCAAGTTAGAAGCAGAGCCTAAGGTGTAAATTATCGATAGTCCATATCTCGGAAACTATAAGAGATAATGCAATTTGGCAACCGGCAATGTAATTAGCATGCCGAATATTACTTGGAATGTGAATTGGAACGAAATCGCCAATAGATAAGACGATTTTACAATTTGGGCCCAAGTTAGAAGCAGAGCCTAAGATGTAAATTATCGATAGTCCATATCTCGGAAACTACAAGAGATAATGCAATTTGGCAACCGGCAATGTAATTAGCATGCCGAATATTACTTGGAATGTGAATTGGAACGAAATCGCCAATAGAGAAGACCATTTTACAATTTGGGCCCAAGTTAGAAGCAGAGCCTAAGGTGTAAATTATCGATAGTCCATATCTCGGAAACTATAAGAGATAATGCAATTTGGCAACCGGCAATGTAATTAGCATGCCGAATATTACTTGGAATGTGAATTGGAACGAAATCGCCAATAGAGAAGTCCATTTTACAATTTGGGCCCAAGTTAGAAGCAGAGCCTAAGGTGTAAATTATCGATAGTCCATATCTCGGAAACTATAAGAGATAATGCAATTTGGCAACCGGCAATGTAATTAGCATGCCGAATATTACTTGGAATGTGAATTGGAACGAAATCGCCAATAGATAAGACCATTTTACAATTTGGGCCCAAGTTAGAAGCAGAGCCTAAGGTGTAAATTATCGATAGTCCATATCTCGGAAACTATAAGAGATAATGCAATTTGGCAACCGGCAATGTAATTAGCATGCCGAATATTACTTGGAATGTGAATTGGAACGAAATCGCCAATAGATAAGACGATTTTACAATTTGGGCCCAAGTTAGATGCAGAGCCTAAGGTGTAAATTATCGATAGTCCATATCTCGGAAACTATAAGAGATAATGCAATTTGGCAACCGGCAATGTAATTAGCATGCCGAATATTACTTGGAATGTGAATTGGAACGAAATCGCCAATAGAGAAGACCATTTTACAATTTGGGCCCAAGTTAGAAGCAGAGCCTAAGGTGTAAATTATCGATAGTCCATATCTCGGAAACTATAAGAGATAATGCAATTTGGCAACCGGCAATGTAATTAGCATGCCGAATATTACTTGGAATGTGAATTGGAACGAAATCGCCAATAGAGAAGACCATTTTACAATTTGGGCCCAAGTTAGAAGCAGAGCCTAAGGTGTAAATTATCGATAGTCCATATCTCGGAAACTATAAGAGATAATGCAATTTGGCAACCGGCAATGTAATTAGCATGCCGAATATTACTTGGAATGTGAATTGGAACGAAATCGCCAATAGATAAGACCATTTTACAATTTGGGCCCAAGTTAGAAGCAGAGCCTAAGGTGTAAATTATCGATAGTCCATATCTCGGAAACTATAAGAGATAATGCAATTTGGCAACCGGCAATGTAATTAGCATGCCGAATATTACTTGGAATGTGAATTGGAACGAAATCGCCAATAGAGAAGACCATTTTACAATTTGGGCCCAAGTTAGAAGCAGAGCCTAAGGTGTAAATTATCGATAGTCCATATCTCGGAAACTATAAGTGATAATGCAATTTGGCAACCGGCAATGTAATTAGCATGCCGAATATTACTTGGAATGTGAATTGGAACGAAAACGCCAATAGATAAGACCATTTTACAATTTGGGCCCAAGTTAGAAGCAGAGGCTAAGGTGTAAATTATCGATAGTCCATATCTCGGAAACTATAAGAGATAATGCAATTTGGCAACAGGCAATGTAATTAGCATGCCGAATATTACTTGGAATGTGAATTGGAACGAAATCGCCAATAGATAAGACCATTTTACAATTTGGGCCCAAGTTAGAAGCAGAGCCTAAGGTGTAAATTATCGATAGTCCATATCTCGGAAACTATAAGAGATAATGCAATTTGGCAACCGGCAATGTAATTAGCATGCCGAATATTACTTGGAATGTGAATTGGAACGAAATCGCCAATAGATAAGACCATTTTACAATTTGGGCCCAAGTTAGAAGCAGAGCCTAAGGTGTAAATTATTGATAGTAAATATCTCGGAAACTATAAGAGATAATGCAATTTGGCAACCGGCAATGTAATTAGCATGCCGAATATTACTTGGAATGTGAATTGGAACGAAAACGCCAATAGATAAGACCATTTTACAATTTGGGCCCAAGTTAGAAGCAGAGGCTAAGGTGTAAATTATCGATAGTCCATATCTCGGAAACTATAAGAGATAATGCAATTTGGCAACCGGCAATGTAATTAGCATGCCGAATATTACTTGGAATGTGAATTGGAACGAAATCGCCAATAGATAAGACCATTTTACAATTTGGGCCCAAGTTAGAAGCAGAGCCTAAGGTGTAAATTATCGATAGTCCATATCTCGGAAACTATAAGAGATAATGCAATTTGGCAACCGGCAATGTAATTAGCATGCCGAATATTACTTGGAATGTGAATTGGAACGAAATCGCCAATAGATAAGACCATTTTACAATTTGGGCCCAAGTTAGAAGCAGAGCCTAAGGTGTAAATTATTGATAGTCCATATCTCGGAAACTATAAGAGATAATGCAATTTCGCAACCGGCAATGTAATTAGCATGCCGAATATTACTTGGAGTGTGAATTGGAACGAAATCGCCAATAGGTAAGACCATTTTACAATTTGGGCCCAAGTTAGAAGCAGAGCCTAAGGTGTAAATTATCGATAGTCCATATCTCGGAAACTATAAGAGATAATGCAATTTGGCAACCGGCAATGTAATTAGCATGCCGAATATTACTTGGAATGTGAATTGGAACGAAATCGCCAATAGATAAGGCCATTTTACAATTTGGGCCCAAGTTAGAAGCAGAGCCTAAGGTGTAAATTATCGATAGTCCATATCTCGGAAACTATAAGAGATAATGCAATTTGGCAACCGGCAATGTAATTAGCATGCCGAATATTACTTGGAATGTGAATTGGAACGAAATCGCCAATAGATAAGACCATTTTACAATTTGGGCCCAAGTTAGAAGCAGAGCCTAAGGTGTAAATTATCGATAGTCCATATCTCGGAAACTATAAGAGATAATGCAATTTGGCAACCGGCAATGTAATTAGCATGCCGAATATTACTTGGAATGTGAATTGGAACGAAATCGCCAATAGATAAGACCATTTTACAATTTGGGAGCAAGTTAGAAGCAGAGCCTAAGGTGTAAATTATCGATAGTCCATATCTCGGAAACTATAAGAGATAATGCAATTTGGCAACCGGCAATGTAATTAGCATGCCGAATATTACTTGGAATGTGAATTGAAACGAAATCGCCAATAGATAAGACCATTTTACAATTTGGGCCCAAGTTAGAAGCAGAGCCTATGGTGTAAATTATCGATAGTCCATATATCGGAAACTATAAGAGATAATGCAATTTGGCAACCGGCAATGTAATTAGCATGCCGAATATTACTTGGAATGTGAATTGGAACGAAATCGCCAATAGATAAGACCATTTTACAATTTGGGCCCAAGTTAGAAGCAGAGCCTAAGGTGTAAATTATCGATAGTCCATATCTCGGAAACTATAAGAGATAATGCAATTTGGCAACCGGCAATGTAATTAGCATGCCGAATATTACTTGGAATGTGAATTGGAACGAAATCGCCAATAGATAAAACCATTTTACAAATTGGGCCCAAGTTAGAAGCAGAGCCTAAGGTGTAAATTATCGATAGTCCATATCTCGGAAACTATAAGAGATAATGCAATTTGGCAACCGGCAATGTAATTAGCATGCCGAATATTACTTGGAATGTGAATTGGAACGAAATCGCCAATAGATAAGACCATTTTACAATTTGGGCCCAAGTTAGAAGCAGAGCCTAAGGTGTAAATTATTGATAGTCCATATCTCGGAAACTATAAGAGATAATGCAATTTCGCAACCGGCAATGTAATTAGCATGCCGAATATCACTTGGAATGTGAATTGGGACGAAATCGCCAATAGATAAGACCATTTTACAATTTGGGCCCAAGTTAGAAGCAGAGCCTAAGGTGTAAATTATCGATAGTCCATATCTCGGAAACTATAAGAGATAATGCAACTTGGCAACCGGCAATGTAATTAGCATGCCGAATATTACTTGGAATGTGAATTGGAACGAAATCGCCAATAGATAAGACCATTTTACAATTTGGGCCCAAGTTAGAAGCAGAGCCTAAGGTGTAAATTATCGATAGTCCATATCTCGGAAACTATAAGAGATAATGCAATTTGGCAACCGGCAATGTAATTAGCATGCCGAATATTACTTGGAATGTGAATTGGAACGAAATCGCCAATAGATAAGACCATTTTACAATTTGGGCCCAAGTTAGAAGCAGAGCCTAAGGTGTAAATTATCGATAGTCCATATCTCGGAAACTATAAGAGATAATGCAATTTCGCAACCGGCAATGTAATTAGCATGCCGAATATTACTTGGAGTGTGAATTGGAACGATATCGCCAATAGATAAGACCATTTTACAATTTGGGCCCAAGTTAGAAGCAGAGCCTAAGGTGTAAATTATCGATAGTCCATATCTCGGAAACTATAAGAGATAATGCAATTTGGCAACCGGCAATGTAATTAGCATGCCGAATATTACTTGGAATGTGAATTGGAACGAAATCGCCAATAGATAAGACCATTTTACAATTTGGGCCCAAGTTAGAAGCAGAGCCTAAGGTGTAAATTATCGATAGTCCATATCTCGGAAACTATAAGAGATAATGCAATTTGGCAACCGGCAATGTAATTAGCATGCCGAATATTACTTGGAATGTGAATTGGAACGAAATCGCCAATATATAAGACCATTTTACAATTTGGGCCCAAGTTAGAAGCAGAGCCTAAGGTGTAAATTATCGATAGTCCATATCTCGGAAACTATAAGAGATAATGCAATTTGGCAACCGGCAATGTAATTAGCATGCCGAATATTACTTGGAATGTGAATTGCAACTAAATCGCCAATAGATAAGACCATTTTACAATTTGGGCCCAAGTTAGAAGCAGAGCCTAAGGTGTAAATTATCGATAGTCCATATCTCGGAAACTATAAGAGATAATGCAATTTGGTAACCGGCAATGTAATTAGCATGCCGAATATTACTTGGAATGTGAATTGGAACGAAATCGCCAATAGATAAGACCATTTTACAATTTGGGCCCAAGTTAGAAGCAGAGCCTAAGGTGTAAATTATTGATAGTCCATATCTCGGAAACTATAAGAGATAATGCAATTTCGCAACCGGCAATGTAATTAGCATGCCGAATATCACTTGGAATGTGAATTGGGACGAAATCGCCAATAGATAAGACCATTTTACAATTTGGGCCCAAGTTAGAAGCAGAGCCTAAGGTGTAAATTATCGATAGTCCATATCTCGGAAACTATAAGAGATAATGCAATTTGGCAACCGGCAATGTAATTAGCATGCCGAATATTACTTGGAATGTGAATTGGAACGAAATCGCCAATAGATAAGACCATTTTACAATTTGGGCCCAAGTTAGAAGCAGAGCCTAAGGTGTAAATTATCGATAGTCCATATCTCGGAAACTATAAGAGATAATGCAATTTGGCAACCGGCAATGTAATTAGCATGCCGAATATTACTTGGAATGTGAATTGGAACGAAATCGCCAATAGGTAAGACCATTTTACAATTTGGGCCCAAGTTAGAAGCAGAGCCTAAGGTGTAAATTATCGATAGTCCATATCTCGGAAACTATAAGAGATAATTCAATTTGGCAACCGGCAATGTAATTAGCATGCCGAATATTACTTGGAATGTGAATTGGAACGAAATCGCCAATAGATAAGACCATTTTACAATTTGGGCCCAAGTTAGAAGCAGAGCCTAAGGTGTAAATTATCGATAGTCCATATCTCGGAAACTATAAGAGATAATGCAATTTGGCAACCGGCAATGTAATTAGCATGCCGAATATTACTTGGAATGTGAATTGGAACGAAATCGCCAATAGATAAGACCATTTTACAATTTGGGCCCAAGTTAGAAGCAGAGCATAAGGTGTAAATTATCGATAGTCCATATCTCGGAAACTATAAGAGATAATGCAATTTGGCAACCGGCAATGTAATTAGCATGCCGAATATTACTTGGAATGTGAATTGGAACGAAATCGCCAATAGATAAGACCATTTTACAATTTGGGCCCAAGTTAGAAGCAGAGCCTAAGGTGTAAATTATCGATAGTCCATATCTCTGAAACTATAAGAGATAATGCAATTTGGCAACCGGCAATGTAATTAGCATGCCGAATATTACTTGGAATGTGAATTGGAACGAAACCGCCAATAGATAAGACCATTTTACAATTTGGGCCCAAGTTAGAAGCAGAGCCTAAGGTGTAAATTATCGATAGTCCATATCTCGGAAACTATAAGAGATAATGCAATTTGGCAACCGGCAATGTAATTAGCATGCCGAATATTACTTGGAATGTGAATTGGAACGAAATCGCCAATAGATAAGACCATTTTACAATTTGGGCCCAAGTTAGAAGCAGAGCCTAAGGTGTAAATTATCGATAGTCCATATCTCGGAAACTATAAGAGATAATGCAATTTGGCAACCGGCAATGTAATTAGCATGCCGAATATTACTTGGAATGTGAATTGGAACGAAATCGCCAATAGATAAGACCATTTTACAATTTGGGAGCAAGTTAGAAGCAGAGCCTAAGGTGTAAATTATCGATAGTCCATATCTCGGAAACTATAAGAGATAATGCAATTTGGCAACCGGCAATGTAATTAGCATGCCGAATATTACTTGGAATGTGAATTGAAACTAAATCGCCAATAGATAAGACCATTTTACAATTTGGGCCCAAGTTAGAAGCAGAGCCTATGGTGTAAATTATCGATAGTCCATATATCGGAAACTATAAGAGATAATGCAATTTGGCAACCGGCAATGTAATTAGCATGCCGAATATTACTTGGAATGTGAATTGGAACGAAATCGCCAATAGATAAGACCATTTTACAATTTGGGCCCAAGTTAGAAGCAGAGCCTAAGGTGTAAATTATCGATAATCCATATCTCGGAAACTATAAGAGATAATGCAATTTGGCAACCGGCAATGTAATTAGCATGCCGAATATTACTTGGAATGTGAATTGGAACGAAATCGCCAATAGATAAGACCATTTTACAATTTGGGCCCAAGTTAGAAGCAGAGCCTAAGGTGTAAATTATCGATAGTCCATATCTCGGGAACTATAAGAGATAATGCAATTTGGCAACCGGCAATGTAATTAGCATGCCGAATATTACTTGGAATGTGAATTGGAACGAAATCGCCAATAGATAAGACCATTTTACAATTTGGGCCCAAGTTAAAAGCAGAGCCTAAGGTGTAAATTATTGATAGTCCATATCTCGGAAACTATAAGAGATAATGCAATTTCGCAACCGGCAATGTAATTAGCATGCCGAATATCACTTGGAATGTGAATTGGGACGAAATCGCCAATAGATAAGACCATTTTACAATTTGGGCCCAAGTTAGAAGCAGAGCCTAAGGTGTAAATTATCGATAGTCCATATCTCGGAAACTATAAGAGATAATGCAATTTGGCAACCGGAAATGTAATTAGCATGCCGAATATTACTTGGAATGTGAATTGGAACGAAATTGCCAATAGAGAAGACCATTTTACAATTTGGGCCCAAGTTAGAAGCAGAGCCTAAGGTGTAAATTATCGATAGTCCATATCTCGGAAACTATAAGAGATAATGCAATTTGGCAACCGGAAATGTAATTAGCATGCCGAATATTACTTGGAATGTGAATTGGGACGAAATCGCCAATAGATAAGACCATTTTACAATTTGGGCCCAAGTTAGAAGCAGAGCCTAAGGTGTAAATTATCGATAGTCCATATCTCGGAAACTATAAGAGATAATGCAATTTGGCAACCGGAAATGTAATTAGCATGCCGAATATTACTTGGAATGTGAATTGGAACGAAATCGCCAATAGATAAGACCATTTTACAATTTGGGCCCAAGTTAGAAGCAGAGCCTAAGGTGTAAATAATCGATAGTCCATATCTCGGAAACTATAAGAGATAATGCAATTTGGCAACCGGAAATGTAATTAGCATGCCGAATATTACTTGGAATGTGAATTGGAACGAAATCGCCAATAGGTAAGACCATTTTACAATTTGGGCCCAAGTTAGAAGCAGAGCCTAAGGTGTAAATTATCGATAGTCCATATCTCGGAAACTATAAGAGATAATTCAATTTGGCAACCGGCAATGTAATTAGCATGCCGAATATTACTTGGAATGTGAATTGGAACGAAATCGCCAATAGAGAAGACCATTTTACAATTTGGGCCTAAGTTAGAAGCAGAGCCTAAGGTGTAAATTATCGATAGTCCATATCTCGGAAACTATAAGAGATAATGCAATTTGGCAACCGGCAATGTAATTAGCATGCCGAATATTACTTGGAATGTGAATTGGAACGAAATCGCCAATAGGTAAGACCATTTTACAATTTGGGCCCAAGTTAGAAGCAGAGCCTAAGGTGTAAATTATCGATAGTCCATATCTCGGAAACTATAAGAGATAATTCAATTTGGCAACCGGCAATGTAATTAGCATGCCTAATATTACTTGGAATGTGAATTGGAACGAAATCGCCAATAGATAAGACCATTTTACAATTTGGGCCCAAGTTAGAAGCAGAGCCTAAGGTGTAAATTATGGATAGTCCATATCTCGGAAACTATAAGAGATAATGCAATTTGGCAACCGGCAATGTAATTAGCATCCCGAATATTACTTGGAATGTGAATTGGAACGAAATCGCCAATAGAGAAGACCATTTTACAATTTGGGCCCAAGTTAGAAGCAGAGCCTAAGGTGTAAATTATCGATAGTCCATATCTCGGAAACTATAAGAGATAATGCAATTTGGCAACCGGCAATGTAATTAGCATGCCGAATATTACTTGGAATGTGAATTGGAACGAAATCGCCAATAGATAAGACCATTTTACAATTTGGGCCCAAGTTAGAAGCAGAGCCTAAGGTGTAAATTATGGATAGTCCATATCTCGGAAACTATAAGAGATAATGCAATTTGGCAACCGGCAATGTAATTAGCACCCGAATATTACTTGGAATGTGAATTGGAACGAAATCGCCAATAGAGAAGACCATTTTACAATTTGGGCCCAAGTTAGAAGCAGAGCCTAAGGTGTAAATTATCGATAGTCCATATCTCGGAAACTATAAGAGATAATGCAATTTGGCAACCGGCAATGTAATTAGCATGCCGAATATTACTTGGAATGTGAATTGGAACGAAATCGCCAATAGATAAGACCATTTTACAATTTGGGCCCAAGTTAGAAGCAGAGCCTAAGGTGTAAATTATCGATAGTCCATATCTCGGAAACTATAAGAGGTAATGCAATTTGGCAACCGGCAATGTAATTAGCATGCCGAATATTACTTGGAATGTGAATTGGAACGAAATCGCCAATAGAGAAGACTATTTTACAATTTGGGCCCAAGTTAGAAGCAGAGCCTAAGGTGTAAATTATCGATAGTCCATATCTCGGAAACTATAAGAGATAATGCAATTTGGCAACCGGCAATGTAATTAGCATGTCGAATATTACTTGGAATGTGAATTGGAACGAAATCGCCAATAGATAAGACCATTTTACAATTTGGGCCCAAGTTAGAAGCAGAGCCTAAGGTGTAAATTATCGATAGTCCATATCTCGGAAACTATAAGAGATAATGCAATTTGGCAACCGGCAATGTAATTAGCATGCCGAATATTACTTGGAATGTGAATTGGAACGAAATCGCCAATAGATAAGACCATTTTACAATTTGGGCCCAAGTTAGAAGCAGAGCCTAAGGTGTAAATTATCGATAGTCCATATCTCGGAAACTATAAGAGATAATGCAATTTGGCAACCGGCAATGTAATTAGCATGCCGAATATTACTTGGAATGTGAATTGGAACGAAATCGCCAATAGATAAGACCATTTTACAATTTGGGCCCAAGTTAGAAGCAGAGCCTAAGGTGTAAATTATTGATAGTCCATATCTCGGAAACTATAAGAGATAATGCAATTTCGCAACCGGCAATGTAATTAGCATGCCGAATATTACTTGGAATGTGAATTGGAACGAAATCGCCAATAGAGAAGACCATTTTACAATTTGGGCCTAAGTTAGAAGCAGAGCCTAAGGTGTAAATTATCGATAGTCCATATCTCGGAAACTATAAGAGATAATGCAATTTGGCAACCGGCAATGTAATTAGCATGCCGAATATTACTTGGAATGTGAATTGGAACGAAATCGCCAATAGGTAAGACCATTTTACAATTTGGGCCCAAGTTAGAAGCAGAGCCTAAGGTGTAAATTATCGATAGTCCATATCTCGGAAACTATAAGAGATAATTCAATTTGGCAACCGGCAATGTAATTAGCATGCCGAATATTACTTGGAATGTGAATTGGAACGAAATCGCCAATAGATAAGACCATTTTACAATTTGGGCCCAAGTTAGAAGCAGAGCCTAAGGTGTAAATTATGGATAGTCCATATCTCGGAAACTATAAGAGATAATGCAATTTGGCAACCGGCAATGTAATTAGCATCCCGAATATTACTTGGAATGTGAATTGGAACGAAATCGCCAATAGAGAAGACCATTTTACAATTTGGGCCCAAGTTAGAAGCAGAGCCTAAGGTGTAAATTATCGATAGTCCATATCTCGGAAACTATAAGAGATAATGCAATTTGGCAACCGGCAATGTAATTAGCATGCCGAATATTACTTGGAATGTGAATTGGAACGAAATCGCCAATAGATAAGACCATTTTACAATTTGGGCCCAAGTTAGAAGCAGAGCCTAAGGTGTAAATTATCGATAGTCCATATCTCGGAAACTATAAGAGGTAATGCAATTTGGCAACCGGCAATGTAATTAGCATGCCGAATATTACTTGGAATGTGAATTGGAACGAAATCGCCAATAGAGAAGACTATTTTACAATTTGGGCCCAAGTTAGAAGCAGAGCCTAAGGTGTAAATTATCGATAGTCCATATCTCGGAAACTATAAGAGATAATGCAATTTGGCAACCGGCAATGTAATTAGCATGTCGAATATTACTTGGAATGTGAATTGGAACGAAATCGCCAATAGATAAGACCATTTTACAATTTGGGCCCAAGTTAGAAGCAGAGCCTAAGGTGTAAATTATCGATAGTCCATATCTCGGAAACTATAAGAGATAATGCAATTTGGCAACCGGCAATGTAATTAGCATGCCGAATATTACTTGGAATGTGAATTGGAACGAAATCGCCAATAGATAAGACCATTTTACAATTTGGGCCCAAGTTAGAAGCAGAGCCTAAGGTGTAAATTATCGATAGTCCATATCTCGGAAACTATAAGAGATAATGCAATTTGGCAACCGGCAATGTAATTAGCATGCCGAATATTACTTGGAATGTGAATTGGAACGAAATCGCCAATAGATAAGACCATTTTACAATTTGGGCCCAAGTTAGAAGCAGAGCCTAAGGTGTAAATTATTGATAGTCCATATCTCGGAAACTATAAGAGATAATGCAATTTCGCAACCGGCAATGTAATTAGCATGCCGAATATTACTTGGAGTGTGAATTGGAACGAAATCGTAAATAGATAAGACCATTTTACAATTTGGGCCCAAGTTAGAAGCAGAGCCTAAGGTGTAAATTATCGATAGTCCATATCTCGGAAACTATAAGAGATAATGCAATTTGGCAACCGGCAATGTAATTAGCATGCCGAATATTACTTGGAATGTGAATTGGAACGAAATCGCCAATAGATAAGACCATTTTACAATTTGGGCCCAAGTTAGAAGCAGAGCCTAAGGTGTAAATTATCGATAGTCCATATCTCGGAAACTATAAGAGATAATGCAATTTGGCAACCGGCAATGTAATTAGCATGCCGAATATTACTTGGAATGTGAATTGGAACGAAATCGCCAATAGATAAGACCATTTTACAATTTGGGCCCAAGTTAGAAGCAGAGCCTAAGGTGTAAATTATCGATAGTCCATATCTCGGAAACTATAAGAGATAATGCAATTTGGCAACCGGCAATGTAATTAGCATGCCGAATATTACTTGGAATGTGAATTGGAACGAAATCGCCAATAGATAAGACCATTTTACAATTTGGGCCCAAGTTAGAAGCAGAGCCTAAGGTGTAAATTATCGATAGTCCATATCTCGGAAACTATAAGAGATAATGCAATTTGGCAACCGGCAATGTAATTAGCATGCCGAATATTACTTGGAATGTGAATTGGAACGAAATCGCCAATAGATAAGGCCATTTTACAATTTGGGCCCAAGTTAGAAGCAGAGCCTAAGGTGTAAATTATTGATAGTCCATATCTCGGAAACTATAAGAGATAATGCAATTTCGCAACCGGCAATGTAATTAGCATGCCGAATATCACTTGGAATGTGAATTGGGACGAAATCGCCAATAGATAAGACCATTTTACATTTTGGGCCCAAGTTAGAAGCAGAGCCTAAGGTGTAAATTATCGATAGTCCATATCTCGGAAACTATAAGAGATAATGCAATTTGGCAACCGGCAATGTAATTAGCATGCCGAATATTACTTGGAATGTGAATTGGAACGAAATCGCCAATAGATAAGACCATTTTACAATTTGGGCCCAAGTTAGAAGCAGAGCCTAAGATGTAAATTATCGATAGTCCATATCTCGGAAACTATAAGAGATAATGCAATTTGGCAACCGGCAATGTAATTAGCATGCCGAATATTACTTGGAATGTGAATTGGAACGAAATCGCCAATAGATAAGACCATTTTACAATTTGGGCCCAAGTTAGAAGCAGAGCCTAAGGTGTAAATTATCGATAGTCCATATCTCGGAAACTATAAGAGATAATTCAATTTGGCAACCGGCAATGTAATTAGCATGCCGGATATTACTTGGAATGTGAATTGGAACGAAATCGCCAATAGATAAGACCATTTTACAATTTGGGCCCAAGTTAGAAGCAGAGCCTAAGGTGTAAATTATCGATAGTCCATATCTCGGAAACTATAAGAGATAATGCAACTTGGCAACCGGCAATGTAATTAGCATGCCGAATATTACTTGGAATGTGAATTGGAACGAAATCGCCAATAGATAAGACGATTTTACAATTTGGGCCCAAGTTAGAAGCAGAGCCTAAGATGTAAATTATCGATAGTCCATATCTCGGAAACTACAAGAGATAATGCAATTTGGCAACCGGCAATGTAATTAGCATGCCGAATATTACTTGGAATGTGAATTGGAACGAAATCGCCAATAGATAAGACCATTTTACAATTTGGGCCCAAGTTAGAAGCAGAGCCTAAGGTGTAAATTATCGATAGTCCATATCTCGGAAACTATAAGAGATAATGCAATTTGGCAACCGGCAATGTAATTAGCATGCCGAATATTACTTGGAATGTGAATTGGAACGAAATCGCCAATAGGTAAGACCATTTTACAATTTGGGCCCAAGTTAGAAGCAGAGCCTAAGGTGTAAATTATCGATAGTCCATATCTCGGAAACTATAATAGATAATTCAATTTGGCAACCGGCAATGTAATTAGCATGCCGGATATTACTTGGAATGTGAATTGGAACGAAATCGCCAATAGATAAGACCATTTTACAATTTGGGCCCAAGTTAGAAGCAGAGCCTAAGGTGTAAATTACCGATAGTCCATATCTCGGAAACTATAAGAGATAATGCAATTTGGCAACCGGCAATGTAATTAGCATGCCGAATATTACTTGGAATGTGAATTGGAACGATATCGCCAATAGATAAGACGATTTTACAATTTGGGCCCAAGTTAGAAGCAGAGCCTAAGGTGTAAATTATCGATAGTCCATATCTCGGAAACTATAAGAGATAATGAAATTTGGCAACCGGCAATGTAATTAGCATGCCGAATATTACTTGGAATGTGAATTGGAACGAAATCGCCAATAGAGAAGACCATTTTACAATTTGGGCCCAAGTTAGAAGCAGAGCCTAAGGTGTAAATTATCGATAGTCCATATCTCGGAAACTATAAGAGATAATGCAATTTGGCAACCGGCAATGTAATTAGCATGCCGAATATTACTTGGAATGTGAATTGGAACGAAATCGCCAATAGAGAAGACCATTTTACAATTTGGGCCCAAGTTAGAAGCAGAGCCTAAGGTGTAAATTATCGATAGTCCATATCTCGGAAACTATAAGAGATAATGCAATTTGGCAACCGGCAATGTAATTAGCATGCCGAATATTACTTGGAATGTGAATTGGAACGAAATCGCCAATAGATAAGACCATTTTACAATTTGGGCCCAAGTTAGAAGCAGAGCCTAAGGTGTAAATTATCGATAGTCCATATCTCGGAAACTATAAGAGATAATGCAATTTGGGAACCGGCAATGTAATTAGCATGCCGAATATTACTTGGAATGTGAATTGGAACGAAATCGCCAATAGAGAAGACCATTTTACAATTTGGGCCCAAGTTAGAAGCAGAGTCTAAGGTGTAAATTATCGATAGTCCATATCTCGGAAACTATAAGAGATAATGCAATTTGGCAACCGGCAATGTAATTAGCATGCCGAATATTACTTGGAATGTGAATTGGAACGAAAACGCCAATAGATAAAACCATTTTACAATTTGGGCCCAAGTTAGAAGCAGAGCCTAAGGTGTAAATTATCGATAGTCCATATCTCGGAAACTATAAGAGATAATGCAATTTGGCAACCGGCAATGTAATTAGCATGCCGAATATTACTTGGAATGTGAATTGGAACGAAATCGCCAATAGAGAAGACCATTTTACAATTTGGGCCCAAGTTAGAAGCACAGCCTAAGGTGTAAATTATCGATAGTCCATATCTCGGAAACTATAAGAGATAATGCAATTTGGCAACCGGCAATGTAATTAGCATGCCGAATATTACTTGGAATGTGAATTGGAACGAAAACGCCAATAGATAAGACCATTTTACAATTTGGGCCCAAGTTAGAAGCAGAGCCTAAGGTGTAAATTATCGATAGTCCATATCTCGGAAACTATAAGAGATAATGCAATTTGGCAACCGGCAATGTAATTAGCATGCCGAATATTACTTGGAATGTGTATTGGAACGAAATCGCCAATAGATAAGACCATTTTACAATTTGGGCCCAAGTTAGAAGCAGAGCCTAAGGTGTAAATTATCGATAGTCCATATCTCGGAAACTATAAGAGATAATGCAATTTGGCAACCGGCAATGTAATTAGCATGCCGAATATTACTTGGAATGTGAATTGGAACGAAATCGCCAATAGATAAGACCATTTTACAATTTGGGCCCAAGTTAGAAGCAGAGCCTAAGGTGTAAATTATTGATAGTCCATATCTCGGAAACTATAAGAGATAATGCAATTTCGCAACCGGCAATGTAATTAGCATGCCGAATATCACTTGGAATGTGAATTGGGACGAAATCGCCAATAGATAAGACCATTTTACAATTTGGGCCCAAGTTAGAAGCAGAGCCTAAGGTGTAAATTATCGATAGTCCATATCTCGGAAACTATAAGAGATAATGCAATTTGGCAACCGGCAATGTAATTAGCATGCCGAATATTACTTGGAATGTGAATTGGAACGAAATCGCCAATAGATAAGACCATTTTACAATTTGGGCCCAAGTTAGAAGCAGAGCCTAAGGTGTAAATTATCGATAGTCCATATCTCGGAAACTATAAGAGATAATGCAATTTGGCAACCGGCAATGTAATTAGCATGCCGAATATTACTTGGAATGTGAATTGGAACGAAATCGCCAATAGGTAAGACCATTTTACAATTTGGGCCCAAGTTAGAAGCAGAGCCTAAGGTGTAAATTATCGATAGTCCATATCTCGGAAACTATAAGAGATAATTCAATTTGGCAACCGGCAATGTAATTAGCATGCCGGATATTACTTGGAATGTGAATTGGAACGAAATCGCCAATAGGTAAGACCATTTTACAATTTGGGCCCAAGTTAGAAGCAGAGCCTAAGGTGTAAATTACCGATAGTCCATATCTCGGAAACTATAAGAGATAATGCAATTTGGCAACCGGCAATGTAATTAGCATGCCGAATATTACTTGGAATGTGAATTGGAACGAAATCGCCAATAGATAAGACGATTTTACAATTTGGGCCCAAGTTAGAAGCAGAGCCTAAGGTGTAAATTATCGATAGTCCATATCTCGGAAACTATAAGAGATAATGCAATTTGGCAACCGGCAATGTAATTAGCATGCCGAATATTACTTGGACTGTGAATTGGAACGAAATCGCCAATAGAGAAGACCATTTTACAATTTGGGCCCAAGTTAGAAGCAGAGCCTAAGGTGTAAATTATCGATAGTCCATATCTCGGAAACTATAAGAGATAATGCAATTTGGCAACCGGCAATGTAATTAGCATGCCGAATATTACTTGGAATGTGAATTGGAACGAAATCGCCAATAGGTAAGACCATTTTACAATTTGGGCCCAAGTTAGAAGCAGAGCCTAAGGTGTAAATTATCGATAGTCCATATCTCGGAAACTATAAGAGATAATTCAATTTGGCAACCGGCAATGTAATTAGCATGCCGGATATTACTTGGAATGTGAATTGGAACGAAATCGCCAATAGGTAAGACCATTTTACAATTTGGGCCCAAGTTAGAAGCAGAGCCTAAGGTGTAAATTACCGATAGTCCATATCTCGGAAACTATAAGAGATAATGCAATTTGGCAACCGGCAATGTAATTAGCATGCCGAATATTACTTGGAATGTGAATTGGAACGAAATCGCCAATAGATAAGACGATTTTACAATTTGGGCCCAAGTTAGAAGCAGAGCCTAAGGTGTAAATTATCGATAGTCCATATCTCGGAAACTATAAGAGATAATGCAATTTGGCAACCGGCAATGTAATTAGCATGCCGAATATTACTTGGACTGTGAATTGGAACGAAATCGCCAATAGAGAAGACCATTTTACAATTTGGGCCCAAGTTAGAAGCAGAGCCTAAGGTGTAAATTATCGATAGTCCATATCTCGGAAACTATAAGAGATAATGCAATTTGGCAACCGGCAATGTAATTAGCATGCCGAATATTACTTGGAATGTGAATTGGAACGAAATCGCCAATAGAGAAGACCATTTTACAATTTGGGCCCAAGTTAGAAGCAGAGCCTAAGGTGTAAATTATCGATAGTCCATATCTCGGAAACTATAAGAGATAATGCAATTTGGCAACCGGCAATGTAATTAGCATGCCGAATATTACTTGGAATGTGAATTGGAACGAAATCGCCAATAGAGAAGACCATTTTACAATTTGGGCCCAAGTTAGAAGCAGAGCCTAAGGTGTAAATTATCGATAGTCCATATCTCGGAAACTATAAGAGATAATGCAATTTGGCAACCGGCAATGTAATTAGCATGACGAATATTACTTGGAATGTGAATTGGAACGAAATCGCCAATAGATAAGACCATTTTACAATTTGGGCCCAAGTTAGAAGCAGAGCCTAAGGTGTAAATTATCGATAGTCCATATCTCGGAAACTATAAGAGATAATGCAATTTGGCAACCGGCAATGTAATTAGCATGCCGAATATTACTTGGAATGTGAATTGGAACGAAATCGCCAATAGAGAAGACCATTTTACAATTTGGGCCCAAGTTAGAAGCAGAGCCTAAGGTGTAAATTATCGATAGTCCATATCTCGGAAACTATAAGAGATAATGCAATTTGGCAACCGGCAATGTAATTAGCATGCCGAATATTACTTGGAATGTGAATTGGAACGAAAACGCCAATAGATAAGACCATTTTACAATTTGGGCCCAAGTTAGAAGCAGAGGCTAAGGTGTAAATTATCGATAGTCCATATCTCGGAAACTATAAGAGATAATGCAATTTGGCAACCGGCAATGTAATTAGCATGCCGAATATTACTTGGAATGTGAATTGGAACGAAATCGCCAATAGATAAGACCATTTTACAATTTGGGCCCAAGTTAGAAGCAGAGCCTAAGGTGTAAATTATTGAAAGTCCATATCTCGGAAACTATAAGAGATAATGCAATTTCGCAACCGGCAATGTAATTAGCATGCCGAATATTACTTGGAGTGTGAATTGGAACGAAATCGCCAATAGATAAGACCATTTTACAATTTGGGCCCAAGTTAGAAGCCGAGCCTAAGGTGTAAATTATCGATAGTCCATATCTCGGAAACTATAAGAGATAATGCTATTTGGCAACCGGCAATGTAATTAGCATGCCGAATATTACTTGGAATGTGAATTGGAACGAAATCGCCAATAGATAAGACCATTTTACAATTTGGGCCCAAGTTAGAAGCAGAGCCTAAGGTGTAATTATCGATAGTCCATATCTCGGAAACTATAAGAGATAATGCAATTTGGCAACCGGCAATGTAATTAGCATGCCGAGTATTACTTGGAATGTGAATTGGAACGAAATCGCCAATAGATAAGACCATATTACAATTTGGGCCCAAGTTAGAAGCAGAGCCTAAGGTGTAAATTATCGATAGTCCATATCTCGGAAACTATAAGAGATAATGCAATTTGGCAACCGGCAATGTAATTAGCATGCCGAATATTACTTGGAATATGAATTGGAACGAAATTGCCAATAGATAAGACCATTTTACAATTTGGGCCCAAGTTAGAAGCAGAGCCTAAGGTGTAAATTATCGATAGTCCATATCTCGGAAACTATAAGAGATAATGCAATTTGGCAACCGGCAATGTAATTAGCATGCCGAATATTACTTGGAATGTGAATTGGAACGAAATCGCCAATAGATAAGGCCATTTTACAATTTGGGCCCAAGTTAGAAGCAGAGCCTAAGGTGTAAATTATTGATAGTCCATATCTCGGAAACTATAAGAGATAATGCAATTTCGCAACCGGCAATGTAATTAGCATGCCGAATATCACTTGGAATGTGAATTGGGACGAAATCGCCAATAGATAAGACCATTTTACATTTTGGGCCCAAGTTAGAAGCAGAGCCTAAGGTGTAAATTATCGATAGTCCATATCTCGGAAACTATAAGAGATAATGCAATTTGGCAACCGGCAATGTAATTAGCATGCCGAATATTACTTGGAATGTGAATTGGAACGAAATCGCCAATAGATAAGACCATTTTACAATTTGGGCCCAAGTTAGAAGCAGAGCCTAAGATGTAAATTATCGATAGTCCATATCTCGGAAAACTATAAGAGATAATGCAATTTGGCAACCGGCAATGTAATTAGCATGCCGAATATTACTTGGAATGTGAACTGGAACGAAATCGCCAATAGATAAGACCATTTTACAATTTGGGCCCAAGTTAGAAGCAGAGCCTAAGGTGTAAATTATCGATAGTCCATATCTCGGAAACTATAAGAGATAATTTAATTTGGCAACCGGCAATGTAATTAGCATGCCGGATATTACTTGGAATGTGAATTGGAACAAAATCGCCAATAGATAAGACCATTTTACAATTTGGGCCCAAGTTAGAAGCAGAGCCTAAGGTGTAAATTATCGATAGTCCATATCTCGGAAACTATAAGAGATAATGCAATTTGGCAACCGGCAATGTAATTAGCATGCCGAATATTACTTGGAATGTGAATTAGAACGAAATCGCCAATAGATAAGACGATCTTACAATTTGGGCCCAAGTTAGAAGCAGAGCCTAAGATGCAAATTATCGATAGTCCATATCTCGGAAACTATAAGAGATAATGCAATTTGGCAACCGGCAATGTAATTAGCATGCCGAATATTACTTGGAATGTGAATTGGAACGAAATCGCCAATAGGTAAGACCATTTTACAATTTGGGCCCAAGTTAGAAGCAGAGCCTAAGATGTAAATTATCGATAGTCCATATCTCGGAAACTATAATAGATAATTCAATTTGGCAACCGGCAATGTAATTAGCATGCTGGATATTACTTGGAATGTGAATTGGAATGAAATCGCCATTAGATAAGACCATTTTACAATTTGGGCCCAAGTTAGAAGCAGAGCCTAAGGTGTAAATTACCGATAGTCCATATCTCGGAAACTATAAGAGATAATGCAATTTGGCAACCGGCAATGTAATTAGCATGCCGAATATTACTTGGAATGTGAATTGGAACGATATCGCCAATAGATAAGACGATTTTACAATTTGGGCACAAGTTAGAAGCAGAGCCTAAGGTGTAAATTATCGATAGTCCATATCTCGGAAACTATAAGAGATAATGCAATTTGGCAACCGGCAATGTAATTAGCATGCCGAATATTACTTGGAATGTGAATTGGAACGAAATCGCCAATAGAGAAGACCATTTTACAATTTGGGCCCAAGTTAGAAGCAGAGCCTAAGGTGTAAATTATCGATAGTCCATATCTCGGAAACTATAAGAGATAATGCAATTTGGCAACCGGCAATGTAATTAGCATGCCGAATATTACTTGGAATGTGAATTGGAACGAAATCGCCAATAGAGAAGACCATTTTACAATTTGGGCCCAAGTTAGAAGCAGAGTCTAAGGTGTAAATTATCGATAGTCCATATCTCGGAAACTATAAGAGATAATGCAATTTGGCAACCGGCAATGTAATTAGCATGCCGAATATTACTTGGAATGTGAATTGGAACGAAAACGCCAATAGATAAAACCATTTTACAATTTGGGCCCAAGTTAGAAGCAGAGCCTAAGGTGTAAATTATCGATAGTCCATATCTCGTAAACTATAAGAGATAATGCAATTTGGCAACCGGCAATGTAATTAGCATGCCGAATATTACTTGGAATGTGAATTGGAACGAAATCGCCAATAGAGAAGACCATTTTACAATTTGGGCCCAAGTTAGAAGCAGAGTCTAAGGTGTAAATTATCGATAGTCCATATCTCGGAAACTATAAGAGATAATGCAATTTGGCAACCGGCAATGTAATTAGCATGCCGAATATTACTTGGAATGTGAATTGGAACGAAAACGCCAATAGATAAAACCATTTTACAATTTGGGCCCAAGTTAGAAGCAGAGCCTAAGGTGTAAATTATCGATAGTCCATATCTCGTAAACTATAAGAGATAATGCAATTTGGCAACCGGCAATGTAATTAGCATGCCGAATATTACTTGGAATGTGAATTGGAACGAAATCGCCAATAGAGAAGACCATTTTACAATTTGGGCCCAAGTTAGAAGCAGAGCCTAAGGTGTAAATTATCGATAGTCCATATCTCGGAAACTATAAGAGATAATGCAATATGGCAACCGGCAATGTAATTAGCATGCCGAATATTACTTGGAATGTGAATTGGAACGAAAACGCCAATAGATAAGACCATTTTACAATTTGGGCCCAAGTTAGAAGCAGAGCCTAAGGTGTAAATTATCGATAGTCCATATCTCGGAAACTATAAGAGATAATGCAATTTGGCAACCGGCAATGTAATTAGCATGCCGAATATTACTTGGAATGTGAATTGGAACGAAATCGCCAATAGATAAGACCATTTTACAATTTGGGCCCAAGTTAGAAGCAGAGCCTAAGGTGTAAATTATCGATAGTCCATATCTCGGAAACTATAAGAGATAATGCAATTTGGCAACCGGCAATGTAATTAGCATGCCGAATATTACTTGGAATGTGAATTGGAACGAAATCGCCAATAGATAAGACCATTTTACAAATTGGGCCCAAGTTAGAAGCAGAGCCTAAGGTGTAAATTATTGATAGTCCATATCTCGGAAACTATAAGAGATAATGCAATTTCGCAACCGGCAATGTAATTAGCATGCCGAATATCACTTGGAATGTGAATTGGGACGAAATCGCCAATAGATAAGACCATTTTACAATTTGGGCCCAAGTTAGAAGCAGAGCCTAAGGTGTAAATTATCGATAGTCCATATCTCGGAAATTATAAGAGATAATGCAATTTGGCAACTGGCAATGTAATTAGCATGCCGAATATAACTTGGAATGTGAATTGGAACGAAATCGCCAATAGATAAGACCAATTTACAATTTGGGCCCAAGTTAGAAGCAGAGCCTAAGATGTAAATTATCGATAGTCCATATCTCGGAAACTATAAGAGATAATTCAATTTGGCAACCGGCAATGTAATTAGCATGCCGGATATTACTTGGAATGTGAATTGGAACGAAATCGCCAATGGATAAGACCATTTTACAATTTGGGCCCAAGTTAGAAGCAGAGCCAAAGGTGTAAATTATCGATAGTCCATATCTCGGAAACTATAAGAGATAATGCAATTTGGCAACCGGCAATGTAATTAGCATGCCGAATATTACTTGGAATGTGAATTGGAACGAAATCGCCAATAGATAAGACCATTTTACAATTTGGGCCCAAGTTAGAAGCAGAGCCTAAGGTGTAAATTATTGAAAGTCCTATCTCGGAAACTATAAGAGATAATGCTATTTCGCAACCGGCAATGTAATTAGCATGCCGAATATTACTTGGAGTGTGAATTGGAACGAAATCGCCAATAGATAAGACCATTTTACAATTTGGGCCCAAGTTAGAAGCCGAGCCTAAGGTGTGTAAATTATCGATAGTCCATATCTCGGGAAACTATAAGAGATAATGCTATTTGGCAACCGGCAATGTAATTAGCATGCCGAATATTACTTGGAATGTGAATTGGAACGAAATCGCCAATAGATAAGACCATTTTACAATTTGGGCCCAAGTTAGAAAGCAGA